>NW_023425515.1:178861846-179426846 GCF_014108245.1 Pipistrellus kuhlii | reverse complement strand
GAGTGTGCAGGAGGCAGCTGATGGATGTTTCTCTCTCATTGATGTTTCTAGCTCTCTATCCCTCTCCTTTCCTCTCTGTAAAAAATCAATAAAATATATTTAAAAATAAAATAAAATAAGAGTCATCTCTGATTTTTCTCAAAGCTATCTATGCCAATTGCAATTAATACTATACTTGTGACTTAAATATCACAGAAATTCATAAATGTGGTTATAAAAGTGTTTGTTGTTTCTTTTAAAACTAAGTATAATGCTTTATAAAAATTCAATAAACGTAAGACCCTAAAAATAACTGCTACTGAATGAGGAAAAGATTAGGAATAAAATCATAAATATCTAAGACTTTGCTCTTGGTATATTTCACAAGTACCTACATTTTTAAAGTACTTCAAAAGAAATTAAAAGTAGTAAAAACTGCCGAAACCGGTTTGGCTCAGTGGATAGAGCGTCGGCTTGGGGACTGAAAGGTCCCGGGTTCGATTCCGGTCAAGGGCATGTACCTTGGTTGCGGGCATATCCCCAGTAGGGGGTGTGCAAGAGGCAGCTGATCGATGACTCTCTCTCATCGATGTTTCTAACTCTCTATCTCTCTCCCTTCCTCTCTGTACAAAATGAATAAAATATGTTTAAAAAAAAAAAAAAAAAAAAAAAGTAGTAAAAACTACGGATAATGCTTCATGTGTGTGTTTCATAAAATAAAGTCAACTACAAACTCCAATACATACTCAAAGAAAAAGGCCATGGGCCTATGTCAAAAAAGAGGTGAATTTTTAAAGGGTGTATAAATGTACATTTAATATGTTGAGTTAAAATAAATGTTTATAGCATGTGTGCATCGTTCTTTAGGCTTCCTTCTCTAAAGCACCAGTGAGCCCAGACACACCAGAAAAGGTGGCTTTTTCCTTATTTAACTCACCAGCTCTGGATCATCCTCCTCTACATTTGTAGGTTTTCCTTCCTTCTTTAATTGCTTTTTTCGCTCTTTCATCTAAAAAAAAAAATGTTTTTTTCATCAAAAAATTGAGCACTCATAATTTAAGAATATCCTTGAGCCTGCACACACGATAGGTGTACTTTTCTATATGCACAGGAAGTTTCCATTGAAAAATGAAGAGCCGCCCCTCCAAAACAGCAATGCAAAGAAGGAGAACTAGGAACAAGGTCCAACCTCCTGGAAGGATGAAATGGGGCAGTGAGGGAGCTGGCCCCAACTCATCAAATCCTAGGCCAGATCCAATAAACTCAACACATTACCCATTTATCTTTCAGTTTGTGGTTATGTATTTAGTAAAGAAAACATAGTTGTCAAGTTTTAGAAGCAGCTATAGAATAAATATTGGCGTGGGGGTGGGTTTTTTGTTGTTGTTTTGGCATTTCTACAACTGCATTCTTTTATTTTCACTGTGAAACCCCATACTTTTCACATCATGTTAATTGGTGTTTTTACCACTTTGGCAACTATTGAGATAAAAAAAAATCAAATATACTCATCCACACAAGAATGGCATTACTCCATTAAGCAATCACTCAGTGCTGTACACCAGCACAAAGCAGAGCTTTCCAAGCTCAGACAGGCCCCACTGCCACCTTGTGGTCAGAAAGACTGATGGCTCCTTTACAAGCAAAATTCAGATGAAAGGTGACTACTATTATATAATGGTTCAAGTACAAATTTTCAGGTACTTTTCAGATATTTTCAGAATTGGGCCTACACGTTCCATTTCCAAGACATGACCAGCAGGATGTAATTATGGTCGTCCATCTCCTATTTACTCCTTTTCCTGATCTAAACTTGGAGTCATTATTATTATTGGTCATGACGTTGTCTTAGCTTCCAACGCTCTTCAAAGAAAACATCCATATTCACTCCCAACTGAAATAGCCCTTATAAAAGGTCTCAAGATTCTTGACCCGCAAGTAAAATATTAAACAAAGACCTTTCTTACCTCAAGCAAGCCACCTGAACATTTCCTGCCTCAGATTTCAGTAATAACAAAAGAGTAACACCAGCTCTAACTAAATTTATTTCAATTGAGTCCTTCCCTGTTAATACAAACAGGTAGCTCCTCCTTTTTAAAAAATTTACTCATATCCCCTTGCCAGCCTACCTCAAGCCCATGTTCCAACCCCTTCACAGGGACAAGGACAAAAATCAAGGTTCAAGTGTGACCATGTCTGCTCCACTTCTCCCCTCTCAAACGGAGTAATGTGACATGTAAAGAGAGGACAAAAAAGCCCACTCTCAACACAGGGCTGGTAAGGAAGGAGGTCGGAGCAGTGTCCTAACCACTCTTCATCCTGAGGTCCGGGGTGAATTAATAGTTTTAAGCACACAATACTCACGACCACCACAGCAAAGGGGTGGAGACCACATACGCAATCACAGTTTCAACAGTAGGCACTGCTATGTTAACATTAGCCCTCCTACAAGATGCCCAAGGCTTGCTAGTACTTCCTGTAAACACAGCGGCTCTATAAATACTTACAGTGTGTTCCACGTATTCTTTTCCTGCCTGAATTACATCCAGGGCCCTCTTCTTTTGTTCCTGATCCAGTAGCAACTTGTAAGCTTTGTCCACAGCTAATGCAAAACATTGAAATTAACTGTTTCTGCAAACACCCTCTGCAAGTCTGAACTATACTCAGGCAGTGTAAACGGACTTGTGCCATCTAAAAGCATTCCCTACTTTGTTAAATTATTTACTGTTGTTAAACTAATTTTAAAACATATAACTAGAGCAATGACTTTCCTTGAGAGCCTTGGAAAAAATTAAATACACACTCAAGGCTAAATACACCACATCCAGGTTTAATTCAGTGATAAAACATTGCCAATTCTTTCTTATGTTCAGAGAAAAAAGGATCCTATGCAGTAACAGTCTTTGTTGGCACAAAGAAGCTTTAACAAAGCAAAGTTAAGTTTTATTTCTTAAACAGCGACATTTTGCTTTGGAATGACAACTGTTCTTCTACTGAAAACCAGCTTCTTCATGACCGGAAGACAAAACTATTATATTCTTTTCTTGATCCAGGACAAAAAACAGTTCATCCCTAACATTTGACTATATTATTCAAAAGCAGGTAAATTTACAAATACCTTCAAAAGCCTTTTGTGCTCTGTCAGCATCATCTTGATTTTTGTCAGGATGCACCAAAATGGATAACTATAAGGGAAAAGGAACATTTACTCTTTGCCTGCATTCTTTAAACCAAAAGCTCTAAGGTACTATGGCAAAAAAAGACTGTTAGCCAGGAGCATTTTAAAAAAATATTTTTAGCCCTAACTGGTTTGGCTCAGTGGCTAGAGCATCGGCCTGCAGACTAAAGGGTCCCAGGTTCAATTCCGGTCAAGGTCATGTACCCTGGTTGCAGGCACATCCCCAGTAGGGGGTGTGCAGGATGCAGCTGATCAATGTTTCTAACTCTCTATCCCTCTCTCTTCCTCTCTATAAAAATAAAATATATTTTAATATTTTTTTTTTAAAATTGATTTCAGAGAGGAAGAGAGAGGGAGAGAGAGAAGTAACAATGATGAGAGGGAATAACTGATTGGCTGCCTCCTGCAGGCCCTCTCTGGGGATCAAGCCCACAACCTGGCATGTGCCCTGATTGGGAATTGAAAGGTGACCTCCTGGTTCATGGGTCAATGCTCAACCACTGAGCATACCAGTCAGGCCAGAAGTATTTCTTTTTAAATTAATATCATAAAAGGCCCAGAAATACTGATCTTTAATAAAATTCAAGCACCAAAAGGTAAATGCACAACTGGGAAACATTTAGGGTTTTAATCACCATGTTGAGAATAAATGTAAGCCTAGTATTATGAAGATGTTGTGATCAATGGGGGGAGGAGAGACACTGAAAACTACCAAGTTCCTGTTAGGTTCCTTATTCTGAGCACTACGGAGAAGAAAACAAGGATGGGACATCATCTCTTTCCTAAAAGAACTTCGAACATAAAACTGTGGTTCTCAGCTCTGGCTGTGCTCCAATCCTGTGAAGTTTTCAAAAAATACAGATGTCTATTTTCCACCCTCAGAGCTTCTGAATGAGTCTCTAGCATCTGTACTTGTTAAACCTGTACTAGGATGGGTATCAAATAATAGTAAGGAACTGGTGTTAATTTTGTTAGGTATGACAAGTATTGTAGTTATGCAAAAAAAAAATTGTCCTTTTTTATTTAAGGAGATTCATGTTGGAGTATCAGGTGTCTGTAATTTACTTGCCAAAATTAAGTAAAATGAAGCAAACTGTTGCAAATAGATGGTGAGTATATGGGTGTTCACTGCTTTATCTTTACAACTTAAAAAATTTTATGTAAAAAAAAAAAAAAAAAAAAAATCTCCACAGTTGATTCTTTTAGACATCCATGTTTAAGAACCACTGACCTCCTGCCACTGACAGACAGAAACCAACTAGCTGGAACAGAGGGGCTGTGTTGAGGAATGACAGCAAGTGGGAATGTAATGCTAAATCCTACACTACAGAGAGAATCCCGGGGTCTAACTCCAACTTCAATCACGTACTAGCTGTAAGACCTTAAGCAACTCACTTAACCTATCTGCCTCATCTTCCACCTATAATTAGAAGCTTATATTTCATTGTGTTGTTTTAAGGTTGAAAGGAAATAATGCAAGTAAATAACTTAGCATACTGTCTAACCCACACTGACAACAGTTACCATACAAAGAGGACATATGTAACAGGACATATTCTAGTGCTTTACTGTATTATCTCACCTAATCCTCACTAACAACCCCACAAGGTAGACATCACTATTATGTGCATTTCACAATTAAGGTTAACAGGCACAGAAAGGTTGAAAGTAACTTACTTGCCCAGTTCAAACTTGAAATTTTAGAAAAAGAAAAAAACTGAATACGTGTAAGTGTAGAGAACTCAGAAGGAAAAAAAACGATAAAATTATAAAATGGGAAATGATTGAGTAGGCAAAGATAAAAAACATCTTAGCTTAATAGCAGATCATAAGATGATTATGAGTCAGCAATGAGAGGGGCAATTACTGCATTCAAGAAGCAAGCATGCCCTAGCCAGTTTTTCTCAGTGGTGAGAGCATTGGGCTGCGGACAAAGAGTTCGATTACTGGTCAAGGGCACTTCGCTGCAGACTCAATCCCCAGCCCAGGTCAGGGTGAATGCAAGAGGCAACCAATCAGTGTGTCTCTTTCACATCAATGTTTCTGTTTTTCTCTCTTTCTCTCTCCCCTTCCTCCTTCCCTTCCACTCTCTCTAAAATTAATGGAAAGCCCTAACCAGTTTGACTCAGTGGACAGAGCGTCAGCTCGCAGACTGAAGGGTCCTGGGTTCAATTCCAGTCAAGGGCACATACCTCAGTTGCAGGCTTGGTCTCAGCCCATTGGGGTGTGTGCCAGAGGCAATTATCGATGAGTCTCTCTCACACTGATGTTTCTTTCTCTGTGTCTCTACCCTTCCCTTCCACTCTAAAAATCAATGGAAAAAGTATCCTCAGGTGAGGAGTAACAACAAAAAAAATCAATGGAAAAATATCTTTGGATGAGCATTAAAAGAAAAAAAGAAGCAAGTGTAACACTGGGTATTACAAAGAATGTCATACAGGAGCTAAGAATAATATTCAGCACTGGTCAAGCCCTTTTAAATATGTAGTGCAGCGGTTTTCAACCTTTTTCATCTTGTGGCACACAAACTAATTACTAAAATTCTGCAACACACACAAAAAAAATATTTTTTGTCAAAATGACAAAAAAAGAAATAGGTATAATTGAATTTTTGTAATTAACATCTTAGGTTTTTTAAATATTTTTTATTTATTTTTAGAGAGAAAGAAGACGGGAGAGGGACAGAGAAAGAAACATCAATGAGAGAGAAACATTGATCAGCTGCCTCCTACACACCCCCTAATAGAGACGGGGCCCAAAATCCAGGTATGTGCCCTGACCGGGAAATGTGCCAGCAACCTCTTGCATGGGATAATGTTCAACCAACTGAGCCACACTGGCCAGGTGCAATAAAAATTTTGATTTATTCACACGAAACTGCTATTGTTGTGTTGGCTGTTTTCATTTTTTTAATTTGATAATCCGCAGGCGTCTTCAAACTACGGCCCGCGGGCCACATGCGGCCCGCAGAGGAGTCTGATCCGGCCCGCCAGGTTTTTTGGGCAGTGAGCGCAGCCGAGGTGTTACAGTAGGAATTAGTAGTTCATATAGTCGGCAGCCGAAGTGTTACAGTAGGAATTAGTAGTTCATATAGTCGGCAGCCGAGGTGTTACAGTAGGAATTAGTAGTTCATATAGTCCGGCCCTCCAGCTCTCTGAGGGACCATGATCTGGCCCCCACTTTAAAAAGTTTGAGGACCCCTGATTCTAAGGGAAAAGAGGTCAGTGTCCATGACTAAATAGTCAGGTATTGCATGTTTTTCAAAATTCTTGTGGCACACTGGTTGAAAATTGTAGTACATAAGAAAAATCAAGACATTGGGGAAAGTTAAAAAAAAACATGAAATACATGGAAAATCCAATTTGTAAAAACATTATCAGGAGTGTGATTATTCAATTCACAGAAGGAAAGGCTGGGGTCTTACTCAACTCTCAAAACTACTTTGTAGCTCAAGTCATTAAACACTAGAGGCCCAGTGCACAAAATTTGTGCTGGGGGGGAGGGGTGTCTCCTCAGCCTGGCCTGCACCCTCTCGCAGCCCGGGAGCCCTGGGAGGATGTCCAACTGTGGGCTTAGGCCCGCTCTCCGCCTAAACCGGCAGTCAAACACCATTACTGCTGCCACAGAGGTGGGGGAGGTTCCCACCGCTGCTGTGCTTGCCAGCATGAGCGCAGCTTCTGGCTGAGCACACTGACCACCAGGAGGCAGGCTCCTACATTAAGTGTCTACCCCCTGGTGGTCAGTGCACATCATAGTGACCAGCCAATCGATAGATTTGCATATTAGCCTTTTATTATATAGGATTAGAATGAACAAGAATCAGACATTGTGGATCTTCTTTCCTAGAGAATTTCTACAAAGCATTCCTTATATCTCCTGGATAGTCATTTAAATTTACAAAAGCAAATTACCAAGGAATAGGGTCTTAAAAAAATAAAGAACTGTTACAAATCATTTAACATGTTCTCTCCTAGAAGCCAGGGAACTGGTAAGTATGACTCTATGTAAGCACTACAATTCTACTTGTACTTCTCCCTTTTAAATAAGAGCTAGACAGATTCTATTTGGATATAAAATTTATTCCATTCAGAGGTAAGCTATGACCATCAAATTACTTAAGATTTTATGTCATTATAAGGTTTTTATCTAAGAATTACACAGTTTTAAGTTAAAAAAAAAAAAAGTTAAATGTTGGCCCAAAAATCATAATAGCAAATTTTTTATTTTATTTATTTTTTTTACAGAGAGGAAGGGAGAGGGATAGAGAGCCAGAAGCATCGATGAGACACATCAATCAGCTGCCTCCTACACACCTCCTACTAGTAATATGCACACAACCAAGGTACATGCCCTTGACTGGAACTGAACCTGGGACCTTTCAGTTCCCAGGCCTACGCTCTATCCACTGAGTCAAAACAGTTAGGGCCGTAAGAGCAAATATTAAGAAAACCATCATATGCTTACATTTTCAAAATGTTCAAACTCCTTCCATTACAGAGAAATAGTACCATACCTGCCGAAACCTCTTTTTTATTTCTTCATCTGTCACTTCTGGATCTATCTGAAGAACCTGAAAGAATCAAAATCAACACTGTAAAAAAAATTAAGACTTCATAAATTTAAGAGATGCCCAATAATTATACATATTCTAATCAACTTCTAGAATAGTACTCAGCCCTAGCCAGTTTGGCTCAGTGGAGAGAACATAGCCTGTGGACCAAAGGGTCCCAACTTCAATACCAGTCAAGGGCATATGCCTGGGTTGCAGGCTAGATCCCCAGTAGGGGGCATGCAGAAGGCAGCCAATCAATGATTCTCTCTCATTATTGATGTTTCTATCTTTCTCTCCCTCTCCCTTCCTCTCTGAAATCAATAAAAAAATAGAGAATAGCTGAAACCGGTTTGGCTCAGTGGATAGAGCGTCGGCCTGCGGGCTAAAAGGTCCCAGGTTCGATTCCGATCAAAGGGCATGTACGTTGGTTGCGGGCAAATCCCCAGTAGGGGGCATACAGGAGGCAGCTGGTCGATGTTTCTCTCTCATTGACATTTCTAGCTCTCTATCCATCTCCCTTCTCTCTGTGGAAAATCAATAAAATATATGTATTTTTTAAAACATAGAAAATAGTACTCAGCATTCTAGAACTGTGCCTGACACCCAGTTCTAAAAATGCTCAAGAAATATTAATGAGAAAAAAAAAAAAGAAATATTAATGAGCCGAGACCGGTTTGGCTCAGTGGATAGAGCGACGGCCTGCGGAGTGAAGGGTCCCGGGTTCGATTCCGGTCAGGGGCATGTACCTTGGTTGCGGGCACATACCCAGTAGGGGGTGTGCAAGAGGCAGCTGATCGATGTTTCTCTCTCATCGACATTTCTAACTCTCTATCCCTCTCTCTTCCTCTCTGTGAAAAATCAATAAAATATATTAAAAAAAAAAAAAGAAATATTAATGAGCAAATCGGTAACAATAACAGCTATGCTGTTTTAGGTTCTCAATACAGTAGTTACTTTCACTCTATCAGAAAAATAACTTACCTTATACCCAGAGACATATTTCCAAACTGTAAGAAAATATTGTTATTTCTCCTTCATTCATTAATAAAAGTACCCACCTCCTACCCCCTACTTACCTTTGCAAATGTGGAGAAAGCATAGAACTTAAAAGGGGGAAAGAAGGCTGGCTGATTTTCACCTCAACTGAGAAGTGCCCCCTTGGTTCCACTTTCTATCTATAATTTACACGGCCTGATAGTCTCTACCCGGAGGACATCGCAAACACTGTGGAAACCTGGCATCAATGCCGGGGCCTCCCTGCAGGAAAGTCTGATTCCAAATGGCAGAAACATCTGTTTCGGATTTTTTAGCAATACTGTTTTAAAAAATAAATTTAACTATTCCTTGTTAAGCCTGGGTACCCTTGGTGTTGACATTCCTCATCAAAGATTCTAATCCCATTAATACAAATACATACATTCATTCAAATATTTTATGCAGTAGTTACTACCTGCTGAATATGCTGCTCTGTACTAGAAATGCACAGATAAACAGGCAAGGGAACGTGTGTGTGTTTATAAAGAACTTTTTTTTTTTTTTAAGTTTTTTTTTGTTTGGGTTTTGGTTTTTTAGAAAGAGAGGAGAAGGAGAGGGAGAAAGATAATCATCAAGTAAGGATCAGTTATTAAGGGGGGTAGGAGAGGGGGGAAAAATAAATCTTAATATGAAAAATACCTACCGCCCTGGCTGGTTGCTCAGTGGTTAGAGCATTGGCCTGGTGACCAAAGGGTCACAGGTTCAATTCAGATCAAGGGCACATACATGGGTTGCACGTTCAATTCCAGCTGCCCCCCTCCTTGTTCAGGGTGCATGGGGAGGCAACCAATTGATGTGTCTCTCTCATCAATGTTTCTCTCTCTCTCTTCATCTCTCTCTCTCTCTCTCTCTCTCTCTCTCTCTCTCTCTCTCGGCCCTTCTCCTTCATTCTTTCCATTCTCTCTAGAAATCAATGGGAAAAAATATCCTTAGGTAAAAATTAGCAAAAAAAGAAAAATACATACAAGAGAAATTAAAACTGAAAAGTAATCTGCTAAGCTTAGTCAGATGCTTAAAGGGTCTTAGGAAAACCTGGCAAGTAATGTAAATATGTACAGCAAGCTTTCAAAGCATTCGAACAGCCCACCTATAGAAGAATTATTGGTATGCAATGAAGCTGAATCAACCATAACTTTGCCTTCAAAGCTAATCCAACTCCCTTCCTATCTTTAAGAGTTGTAGGAAGCCATGAAACACAGTGAAGAAAATGACCAATACCTGTGGCCCAAATCTCTTTGAAGTCAGATTTATACATCCAATATAAACTTGTAGGGCTGCTAGATACTGTGCTCACCGACTATTTTCATGGAATTTAAGGTCTAGCAGGGTGGGGGGATATCGACAAGTAATAAGTAACTCTTACAGAAATAAATGCCGGGAGTGTTTGAGATCTTGTTCTCCAGCATGTGATCCGTTTGGCTCGAATAAATTCTTATAAAATTTCAAAAACAAACAAACAAAACTGGTAAGTGCCATATTACCAATATGGCTCTAAGGAAGCACACAGGATGTTCAGATTCTTAGAAGATTTTTCTGAGCTGTTATGTCTCAGGCTTTGGGAATACTGCAATGAAAAACCCACAGTCTTGGAACACAAAGAGTTAACCATCACACAGCAACAAAAACGCTTGACTGTGGCAGTTACATAACTTTCCAAACTCAAATAAACTGTAATAGTCTCCTTCTTTGGGGCCTTTGACTTAAAAGAGGAATCCAGCCTAAACATCACACCTGAATTCTCTGACATGTTAAATACCTTTTTTCTCAAGGTGCTGAACAAGATAAACAGAAAATAAAATATGTTCAGGGCATATGCCCAGATTGTGGGTGTGTTCTCCCATCGGGGTACGTGAGGGAGGCAGCAGATCCATGTTTCTCTTTCAAATCGAAGCTTCTCTCTCGCTTGCTCCCTCTCCCTTCCTCTCTCTGAAATCACTAAAGCTTTTTTCTTTTTTTTAAAGGAACATGAAAAGGGTAGGACTGAGCAGGAGCACAGGTCCACTGGAGCTTATGGAAGTAAGTGGGAGAGAGCTCTTTACCTGAGAATAATTATAGAATGCGTAAGAAAGATGACTGCATAATGGCTGAAGGTTTGAAATGTATTCAAATCCAGAGCTGTGGAGATGACAGTGAGGGGAAAATTGCTCCCTAGAAAAGGATCCCTGTAATAAGACTCTTCATTCCCAGATAATTTCTGCCTTTTCTACCTGCTGCTCAGTAAGGTGGTTACAGAAAGACTATTCACATTTCAACTGATAGCAGAGATGACAGTTACTACTGCATTATTTCTTCTTACTAGAAAAAGGCCAGTCTGCTTACGTCTATAGAAAAATCTGATTCGTTTAGATCAGGGATGGGAAAACTTTTTTCTACCAAAGGCTATTTGGATATTTATAACATCATTCACTTAATATAATTAATTTACTTAATGTAAATTTGTTACTATAAAAAAAGCTCCTAGATATTGAATTAATGACATACATCTTGCTTGGATCCGAGGTTTTTCCCAGAGGAAATGAGAGGGGAAGAGTGGTGGCTTCCCAGCAGGTGCGTGGCCTCTTTCCACGTAAACCCCCCTACCCACACCTGCCTGCATCCCTGAGCTCCTGCATCCCAGCTTCTTCATCAGCCCACTACCAACTGGGGTTCCAGCCCATAAACCGGAACCGAACCAGGGCCCTTCAGTCCGAGGGCAGATGCTCTATCCAGTGAGCCAAACCAGATAGGGACAAATCTTGATTTTAAATACCATTCTTGACTGAAATGAACCAGAGCTCCTCTATGAAATAGTTAAATCCAGGCTGGGTCAGGAAAAGTATAAGAGTGCCTAGTAATCCAAGAATGAAGAAGAATATTAAAAAGACAGGTGCTCACTTAAAAGGTAACCTACTAGCCAAATTTGGGATAATTTGAGCATCAAAATAAATATTTAAATATAACCCAGTAACTAATATTAAAAAAAATCCCAAGTCCATACTGACAAATAAATTAATAAATTGAAACTTTGATTAAGGACAAGATATTTATACAGTCTCAAAATACTTATTAATTACAGAAAAGAAAAAAAAAGTAACTTCATGAAAAAAATCTAGCTGGCAAGTCTTTTTTTTTTTTTTTAATTGATTTGAGAGATTTGTTATTCCACTTATTTATGCATTCATTGGTTGTTTCTTGTTATGTGCCCTGACAGGGGATTGAACCCACCCCTTGGCATATCAGAACAACACTAACCAACTGAGCTCCCTGGCCAGGGCAATCAGGCAACTTTTTTTTGGTTAATCCTCACGGGAGGATATTTTTTTCCATTGCTTTTCAGAGAAAGTGGAAGAGAGAGAGGGGGAGAGGCAGGGGAAGGAGGGAGGAGGGAGGACAGGAGGGAGGAAGAGAGAGCGTTGAGAGACACACATCTACTGGTTGCCTCCCACATACAACTGAAACCCAGGTACGTGCCCTTGACAGGGAATCAAACCCATGATCCTTTGGTGCATGGGCCAATGCAGTAACCACTTAGCACACCAGTCAGGGCAAGTAGGCAACTCTTCAAGTGATCAAGTTAACATGGATAATAATGGGCCGAAACTGGTTTGGCTCAGTGGATAGAGCATTGGCCTGCGGACTGAAGGGTCCCGGGTTCAATGCCGGTCAAGGGCATGTACCTTGGTTGCAGGCACATCCCCAGTAGGGTGTGTGCAGGAGGCAGCTGAACGATGACACTCTCTCATCAATGTTTCTAACTTTTCTCTACCTTCCTCTCTGTAAAAAAATCAATAAAATATATATTTTTTTAAATAGATAATAATGGGATAAATCAAAATCATGAACCAATTTTTAAAAATGTTTTTATTAATTTTAGTGAGGAAGGGAGGAGAGATAGAAAGATCAATGGGAGAGAATCAACATCGATCAGCTGCCTCCTGCACATCCCCAATGAGGATCCAGCCTGTAACCTGGATCTGACCAGAAATTGAACCTAAAACCTCTTGGTGCATGGGCTGACGCTCAAACACTATGTCACACCAGCCAGGCAATCATGCACCACTTTATAAGTTGCAAAGACATGAATGCAGTATCACTTCTGTGATATTCCTGCCAACATTGCATAAACCTATCTAACATGAAGAATTATCAGATAAACTCAAGCTGAGAGACTTGTACAAAATAATTGGCCTGTAATCTTCAGAAATGTCAAGGTCACAAAAGTCAAGGAAAGACTAACTGCTCCAGACTGAAGCCTAAAGAGACATGACAACTAGATGTAATAGGAGATTCTTAACTGGATCCTTTTGTTCTTAAGGTCATTACTGATACAATGAACAAATTTAAATGGGATCTGTGGACTTAAGATGGTTATACTGTGGTTCAGTAGAAAATGTTATTTGTAGGAAGAGCATAAAATATTCCAGGATGCTGGGAAAATGTATTGACAACTAAGTTTCAAACAGTTCAAGAAAATCTTCATAGTATACTTGCAACCTTTTTGCAAATCTGAGATTATTTTAAAATATTTTTTTGTTGTCTTTTAACTTTATTAGCATTTAAGAATGGGGAGGAAAAGGTGGCAGGGAACAAAGACTTGGGGAGCAAGTGGGAGGCACCATGTCACTCAGAACACATGGTCCTTACTATCTTCAAGGTGGAGGATCTGAGGGGAGGAAAAAGATGGTAACTCAGGGAGAAACTCTGGGGCCAATGACAGGAAGAAGCAGGTGGCACTGCTCCCACCAAGGGATCAAATTCTAGACCTAAGTAGCTGTGGCCCAGGGAGAGGAAGTACCTGGGATGGTGCTAAGGCACGGCTGGGCAGGGGCTGTGCAGAGCCAGTCAGCCAGAATTGGTCAGTCAGTCAGTATCCATGCCTCTCCCTCACTAATCCCCCGAGGCCTCAGACAGGGACAATTCCAGTCAGTGGCTCCTGCCTGTGAAAAACAGAAGTAATGCCCTGGCCAGTGGGGCTGTTAGCTGAGCATCATGCCATGCACTGGGAGATCACTGGTTCCATTCCCATCCGGGCACACGGCTGGGGTGCAGGCTCCACTCCAAGTAGGGACATGAGGGAGGCAGCCAACTGATATTTCTCTCTCCCTATCCCTTCCTCTCTAAAAATAAAAACGTATTTAAAAAGAAAGAAACTACGAATTAAAAAAAAAAAAAAAAAAAAACAGAAACAATGGATGAACCTTGAAAAAGTATAAGTGAACTAAGAACCTTGAAAAAGTATAAGTGAACTAAGCCAGACATAAAGAACAAATGTATGATTCCACTTATATGAGGCACCTAGAAGAGGCAAATTCATAGACAGAAAGGAGAACAGTTACCAAGGAACTGGGGGTTGGAGGAATGAGAAGTTCTTGTTTAATGGGCTTGGGATTCCTGTTTAAAACCATGAAAAAGTTCTAGAAATGGATGGTGGGATAGTAGCCCATGCACACTAAACATACTTAATGCCACTAAACTCTATTCCTACAACTGGTTATAATGGCTATTCTTATATTATGTATCTTTCACCACAATAAAGAGTTTTTTATAAATGCTCCATAAGCATTACTTTTATGTTAACAATATTCAATTTATAAGTGTGAATAATTAGAAGCTAATTTTAAAATCTTACAATAAAAGAATTGTTTAAATAGAGACTTTTAGCATGTTGCAAAACTGTATTTTATGTAACAACACATTTAAAATAGCATAAAGCAATAAATAAGTAGCATGAAGTATCTATATGATCCTCCTTATTTTTAAACTAGAGGCCTGGTGCATGAAAATTGTGCACAGGGCCGAAACTGGTTTGGCTCAGTGGAGAGAGCGTTGGCCTGTGGACTGAAAGGTCCCAGGTTCAATTCCGGTCAAGGGCATGTACATTGGTTGTGGGCACATCCCCAGTAGGGGGTGTGCAAGAGGCAGCTGATCGATGATTCTCTCTCATCAATGTTTCTAACTCTCTATTCTTCTCCCTTCCTCTCTGTAAAAAATCAATAAAATATTTTTTTTTTAAAAAAAAAGAAAAAAGAAAAAGAAAAGAAAATAGTGCACAGGGGGCAGGGCAGGGAGAGGGGGCCCTCAGCCCAGCCTGCGACCTCTAGCACTCTGGGACCCCTCGGGGGATAGCCAGCAGCAGACATCCCTCTCACAGTCCAGGGGCCCTGGCTCCTTACCGCCCACTTGCTCACTGCTCAGCTGCTCCTTAGCGCTGCTGCACCCACCAGCCATGAGCCAGGCTTCTGGCTGAGCTGTGCTCCCCCTGTGGGAGCACACTGACCACCAGGGGGCAGCTCCTTATTTGAGCATCTGCCCCCTGGTGGTCAGCGCACATCATAGCACTGGTTGTTCTGATCATTCCACCATGTTACTTTTCGTTATATGGAAAAAACTATTAAATTGTTTGAATGTAAACAGTAAAGAGTAGCTAAAATTTCTCTTAGGGAGAATTATACATGAATGTTTATCCTTGCTTTCTTTATATTTCAAATTTTAATAAGAAATATTATAAATATTATAAAACTAAGGAAACCCAAAAACTGTATCTCCTTGCGATCATTTTTTAGTTGTTGGGATTTTTAATTTTTTTTTTTTAATTGTGGTGAAACAGAAAATTTTAACAAGCAAATTAAACCGAAGATCCTAAGTTTATCAAAGCTAGCTATCCCTTTACATCTGAAAATAAACCCATATATATTTGGGTTGCTTAACGATGATGGAGAATATCTGATAGGGCAAAGACTATCTCATTTTCCTTAACAGGCCACCTCTCAGGTTCTGCTCACAATAAAACCATCAAGTTCAATTCCAACTATAACACAAGTTAGTCATGTGTTCTGATGTAAGTCTGCTGCAACTATGCAAAGCTCCCGTCATGACACCACAGCTACACCAGACAGCTCACCTCAAATGGGTTCAAATTGAAGTAGGAGGAACCAGGACGGGTCAATCTTTCAATCTGATTTTTGGATGTTAGAACTGAATCTCTTTTCTCTATCTGTTTCACCTAAAATAAAAGCGATAAGAACTTCATTAGTATAGGTCAAAAATAAAGTCTGAATTGTCACCATAAGTTATTTTACTAACCACTGTGAGGAATAATTACTCAGCTACCATCTGCTGAATTTTAATACTATGAAAACTACACATATTTATTCCTCTCAACAATCCTACACAGTAAATACTATCATCCCCATTCTACAGATAAGAAAACTGAGACTAAGAGAAATTAACTGAGTTCTTCCCAATTACCCAACTTATAAATAAGAATTTTAATCTTAACAGTTTGATTCCAGAGCAGCCATTCAGTTTCAAAGTCATATCCAACACCTTCAGTTACCACTGATGATAGATGTACTCAAGTGTGTTCATACTTAACATAACTTAAAAAAAAAAATACAAGTACACAGAAATATATATTAAAGGCAGCATTAAAAAAGTTATGTGGGAGAGAGCAAATAACTCTGCCTACCTAACTCTAACAGAGTTAGAAAAATTCCTGGCCCGAAGACAATCCGAAGAACAGGCACCAGCTAGTCCTGGAAAAACCTTGGTGCCACGATCAGAATTGGAATGCTGGTTGAAATGAATGCCTGGTATATTATTTACCATCTTTATTCCTCTCATCAAATAAGCTTAGGAAGAATTTCAACAACATAAAAAGCCATTCCTTCTCAGCATCTTCCCTCTTTATTCTCTTTTTTTTTTAATAAATCTTTATTATTCAAATTATTACAATTGTTTCTCCTTCCTCTTCACTCTCTTAAAAATAGCATGCCCCTTCCCCACCTCCCACCTTCTTTCTCAGGCTTATTTTTCCTCATAGCACTTACATCACTACCTGACGTTATACTGTATACCTATCTGTTTACTGTTTATCCTTCTCTATAGAAGGCAAACTCTATGAAATGAACACAGGCTTTTTCTCTCTGCTGTTCGTTACCCTATCTGCAGCGCATAAACAGCACGCTAGTACAGGTCAGACACTGAATGGCGACTGAAGGGTCCTCCTTGCCCTGTTTTCTCTCATCCAATTCAAACAAACCAGATCTGCTTTTTGCTTTTTTCTTTTCAAACTAAGAGTTGGTAAGTGAAACAAGTTCCTTTATAATTGCTGAACACTTTCACGTGAATCAGGCATTTCAAAAGGACAGGCTATAAAGGATGTGCTAAGTTCCCTTTTTAAATGTAATTCTTGGGAGAAAGTATTGTACTACTGAACACAGTTACAAAACAGCGAAGATGAAAGGTGAAGGCGACACGGTAGCTCACAGCCTGGTGAGGAGCAACTCCCTCCAATCCATGCCAACCTCAGGAGCTCCATCTTCGGCCTTAAGCCTTAGAGAGAAGCTGGTGCTTATGAAACTCCTTCTTACACAATTTACTCCCTTCACCCTCATGAAAACTCGCTCTAACGTTAATTCGTTTTACAGACGTGGCAACGAGATCTGCAAAATCACTGCCTTGAGAGAATTCAGTAACTGCCATGCACGAATCCAATCCGAGGTCCTCCGGCTCCAAGTGGTATGCTTTTCCTTCATGTGTTCATCCATGAACTTGCTCAGCTACCATTTACTGAATAGCCACATGCAGTGGGTGCTGGAAAGGCGACAGTAAACGAAGCTCGGATCCAACGGACCCCGGATCCTCAGAGGATACAAGCTGCTACACATTGTTTCCTCTCCCCACACCTCAGGCTTGTCATCTGTGAAATGGAGGTGCCCACCTGGTGTGACGCACGGTGCCTGGCCCTCGCGAAGGGCATGAATAACCGCTAACACAGCTCATGACAGCGGACTAGGGAGAGAGTGCGGACGTTTAAAAATAAAAACGGGGGCCAGGACGGCGAAGTCGCCCCCAGGAAGGCCAGCCCCAGCTCCGCGGGCCTGGGAGCTCTACGCGCGCCCAGATGCTTCGTTGGCCAGAATCGCCATCTGCCCGCAGAAGTCGGACCCCGACCCCTTTTCCATGGCCCAGGGGGTCCCCCCGCAGCTATCAGGGAGAGACGCGCGCGCGCGCGCACACACACACGCACACACACACCCCTAACCCCGCGCCGCCCCGGAGGCCAAACAGGAGGAGCCGCTCAACGGTCCAGGCCAGGAGGGCCGCTGCCTTCGCCGGGGGGAGAGCAGGCCCAGGAGGGGCCGCCCGGGCGCCATTACTCATCCCGCGTGGTTCACCTCAATGTAGAAGGTCATAAACGCCTCCTCCGTGCTGCCTCCGCCGCCCGAAGCCCCGCTTTCCCCAGAAGCCGCCATCTTCCCCGGCCCAGGCACCACGTGACTCTTCTGCGCAGGCGTCGCGACCCGTGATGCTCAGGGGCCGCCTCCAGCCCCGCCTTCCGTCTTAAGGGGCTGGGAGCCGGCGCAGCCAACTGAAGACTTTTTTTTTTTTAAGTTAAGGCGAAACACACATGACATAATCTTAACCGTTTTATTTATTTTTTTAAATATATTTTATTGATTTTTTTTACAGAGAGGGAGAGTTAAAAACGGATGAGAGAGAAACATCCATCAGCTGCCTCCTGCACACCCCCTCCTGGGGATGTGCCTGCAACCATGGTACATGCCCTTGACCGGAATCGAACCTGGGACCCTTCAGTCCGCAGGCCAACGCTCTATCCACTGAGCCAAACAGGTTTCAGCTAACCGTTTTTTGTTTGTTTGTTTGTTTTTATAAAGACAGGTACTGTATCTTTTTTTTTAATATATATATTTTACTGATTTTTTTCGGGGAGGAAGGGAGAGAGATAGTTAGAACCATCGATGAGAGAGAAACATCGATCAGCTGCCTCCTGCACACCCCCTACTGGGGATGTGCCTGCAGCCAAGGTACATACCCTTGACCAGAATCGAACCTGGGACCTTTTCAGTCCTCAGGCCAACGCTCTATCCACTGAGACAAACTGGTTTCAGCAACTCATTGGACTTTAGTACATTCACAGTATTGTGCAACCACCATCTCTATCTAGTTCCACAGCTTCATCACCCCAAAAGGGTATCTGGCACCAATTAAGCCATTTCTCCCATTCCCCTTACTTCCCAAACCCGGACAACCTCTCCCATTCCCTTACTTCCCAAACCTGGACAACCATTCTATGACCTGTCTCTATAGATTTTACATGTTCTGGACATTTCATATGAATGCAGCCATGCAATATGAGACCTATTGTGTCTGCCTTCTTTCAACTTAGCAAGTTTTTAAGGTTCATCTAAGGTATTGCATGTATCATTACTTCATTACTTTTTGTGGTTAAATAATATTACACTGTTCTTTTATTCATTTATTGATGTACATTTGGGTTGTTTCCATCTTTTGGTTCATAGTACCGCTATGAACCTGAAATTACATGTGTTTGTTCAAGTACCAATTTTCTACTGGGGGGGCTATAGCGGGAGATGTATATACCAAATACCTAAAGTGAAATTGCTGAGTCATATGGGAATTCTGTATTTAATTTTTGAGCAACTGCCAAGCTGTTTTCCACAGCAGCCTAAACATTTTATATTCCCATCAGCAATGTTGAAATTTTACAATTTCTCTATTTTTTTTTTAACACAGTCATCCTAATGCCTGGATGGATCTTTTATACAAACTCTGTAAGACCCTCCAATGGATGCCCAGCCTAGGAGATAATCAAGAAATAGCAATATGAGAAGTAGAAACAGTTTCTGAAAGTGGAATGGTACTTAAAGATCATCTATTGTAGAAACACACCAAATTATTATCACCAGGTAGGAATTATAAATGATTATTGTTTCTACCCTGCTTTGACTTTTTCCAAATTTTCTGCAATGAACATTTGAAAATGTGCCCCACAGCCATTTTCTCCCAAGTCATACAAACCAGTTCTGGCATTTTTCCAGCCAAAAGATGATTATAGTTCTACCATTTCATAGAAAACAAGTGTTATAATCATAAGTAACATAGATAATCTGGCCTAACTCTCTCATCTACAGGAGAAAAACAAAAAACAAAAACTGAGTCCAGAGAGAAAATATGACATAGGCAGGCAAAGGCTATATAAACTATTTTCTTGTTCATATTTGTTCATGGCTGAAGGAATGTCAAGGCAAATTCTTCCCTAGACTCCTACTTATGCTCTTCATTGCACCACACCTTTTGATAACCTATTCATTAATTTTACAAATACTAACTTAATGCCTATTTGATCCCGACTCTGGTAACTTCAGAAAGTGAAAAGTGCAAAGAGAGAGAAAGAACAAAACAGGGAGCTATGATAGAATGACTAAGGAGATCAGGGATGACTCCCTTGAGGTGACATTTAAGCTGAAACTTCATAGTGAAATGGCAATGCAACAAAAGGACATTTGATATCTCTTAAGAGACCAACTAAGTCCGGTTATGTTGGACATAGATATCCACACTTCAATCCCTATAGCATCTTACCAAATCTGTTTTTATCTTACTATTCTTCTTATAGCATCTTTGCTGTTGTTGTTAATCTCACCAGAGGGTATTTTTTCCATTGATTTGAGTGAGAGTAGTAGGAAAGGAGGAGAGAAAGAAATATCCCAAAGGCGCCCCCACTAGGGGGAAAGGGGTGCAACCTTGAATCCAGGTACCTGTTCCCTTGACCGGGGATCGAACTCGTGACCCTTGAGTACATGGGCCCCGCACCACGCTCTAACCACTGAGCCACCAGCCAAGGCTCGTATAGTATCTTATGTACCCTAGCGGTCCAGGAAAGGGAAGGTTTCCTTCGGGTGTTTAACAATAATAAACTTGGGATTGGAATCCAGGGGGTGAAAGGTGGATGCCACGCTTCAATCTAATGGCTTCTGGCCCTCCCTCGCCGGGGACTCGCCTACCAACGTCCTCCATTCTTGTTTTTCTATCCTGTGGCCCAGGAGACCTTGATAGGGATTGGCTAAGAACAGGCCCGCCTCCTGTTCAGCATTGTCCGCGAGCTCCAGAAACCCCGCCCTCCCCCTTTCGTGATTCGCTCCTCCCGGCTTCATCCCGCCTCTCCACGGACACGATTGGTCGCCGGCCGCGAGCGCCGGTGGCGCCCACGGGAGTCGGCACCTCTGCGTCCGGTGCTGCGCGGCTCTGACAATCATGGCAGTCTCGGCGGCGGCGGCGGCGCGGCTGCGGCTCGCGGTGCGGGGAGCGAGGGCCATACAAGCCGGAGGCTTCGGCTGCGCACAGGTAGGCCCGCGGCAGAGGCCGCTGCCCCAGCCCTGGGCGCGGGCGCCTCGCCCCGCCCCCCACACCTTTCCCAATGTCACGTCTCTCTCCGCAGCCCGCTCGCTACAGCTCGAGCGAGGGCTCCATCAGGGAGGCCGGCGGGACCTTCGCGAAAAAAGAGAAGGCCGAAGAGGAACGATACTTCCGGTGAGGCCCCGGGTCGGAGTTCAGCCCTAGATCTCGCGGAGCCTTCCTTCCCGGCCTTCTTAAACTCCCAGTCGCCCTCCCCACCCCGCCCCTCCCCGGTGCCAGGTCGCCCCACCCCCGCAGCAGAGCTCCGGGTTCCGGGCCTCGTTACACCCTTGCTCCTAGTGACCTGCTGAAGAGTCAGTCCCAGGGCCCACAATCCAAGCCATTCCCACCTGCGCTTCTCTGGCCCAATTCTTCCAGAACCATTTACCATCCCCACCCGTGCAGTTCTTCCCAGATCGTGCAAAACGCCCCCAGATCCTTGCATTGTTTGGATCCAACCGCCCAGTCCTGGCAGGCCCTCTGAGTTTGCCCGCTGCGTGAACGCCCACTATATATCCTTCCAGGATGTTTTCTCCTCCACACGCCTTAGCTTTGCTGGCCCCTAAGGGATGGATCCCCTAGACCTCCAAAGGCCTAACTTGGCCAGAGCGAGTGGGTCATATAGGAGCTGAGTGCTCCCGACTTGAAATTCCCTTCCTCATTTCCTGGAGACTTTTGGCCGGCTCCGCCCAGTATGGAGTGGGCCCGGCCGGTGTGGGTCAGTGGTTGAGCATCACCTATACACCAGGACTTCACTGTTCGATTCCTGGTCAGGGCACAAGCCCAGGTGACGGGCTCTATCCCCAGTGTGGGGCGTGCAGGAGGCAGCCGATCAATGATTCTATCGTTGGTTTGTTTTTCTATCGCTCCTTTCCTCTCTGAAATAAATTAAATATATATATTTTTAAAAAGAATATGGAGTGGGGCCCTAGCGGGTTTGGGTCAGTGGATAGAGCCTCCGGAGAGGGATTGGCATGCGGACCGGATCCGGAAGGGCAGTATCTTGGTTGCAGGCTCCTCCCTGTCAGGGTCCTGGTCTGGGCTCATGCAGGAGGCAACACGTGGATGTTTCTATCTTTCTCTTTCACTCGTCCTAAAAATCAATGGAAAAATATCCCCGGGTGAGGATTAACAATAACAATAAAAAAAAGTATGGAGTGGGCTAGGCCTCTACATTTTTACCAACTCTGAATTATCTTTTACTGACTTCTCTGCACAGTAAGGAATAGCGTAGAAGTTATCTCTGCTTCTCCTTTGGCCATCTTTTCACTTCTGCCTTCTCTTCTTCACTCTTAAGAATTATCACCTTGGCCCTGGCCAGTGTGGCTCAATTAGTTAAGCCTCGCCCATGCTTGGAAAGGTTGCTGATTCCATTCCTGGTCTGGACACAGGGTGGGGTTGTGGCCTCTTACATGAATGTTTCTTCTCCCTCCCTCTTTCTCTATAAAAATCAAACCATTCTTAAAAAAAAAAAAATTATCACCATGGCCCCTGGCATACCAGAAAGTCAAAGTACAGCCCTTAAAGACCACCTACTTGGGTTCTTACATATTTTTAAATATGTTTTTTATTTCAGACAGGAAGAGAGAGAGAGAAACATCAATGATGAGAATCATTGCTTTGCCCTAGCCGGTTTGGCTCGGTGGATAGAGCATCTGCCTCTGAACTGAAGGGTCCCAGGTTCGATTCTGGTCAAAGGCACACACCAGGGTTGTGGGCTCCATCCCCAGAAGGAGGCGTGTGGGAGGCAGCCAATCAATGATTCTCATCGTTGAAGTTTCTATCTCTCCTTCTTCCTTCCTCTTTGAAATCAATAAAAAAATATATTTAAAAAAAAAAAGATTAATTGATCGGCCACCTTCCCGAAAATCCCCTACTTGGGATTGAGCCAGCAACCCAGGCATTGTGCCCTTGACCAGAATCAAACCGGGACCCTTCAGTCTGCAGGCCAAAGCCCTATCCACTGAGCCAAACCAGGAAGGGCTCTCTCTTTTCTTTTTTTTAATCCTCACCCGAAGATGTTTTTATTGGTTTTTTGTTTGTTTTTAGAGAGAGATCGAAGTGAGAGAAACATTGACCAGTTGCCTTCCATACACACTGCAACACAGATTTGAACCCACAATCTAGATATGTGCCCTGACCAGGAAGCAAGTCCGCAACCTTTCAATGCACAGAACAACATTCCAACCCACTGAACCACCCAGCCAGGGCTGTATTGTTTCTCAGTTGTACTGCCAAGTACTGCCCATGCAGGAGGCCCCTTCTTTTCCCCTCCCTCCCTCCCACCTTCTCGTTGGCCTTTACAGTGGGCCACGCACTTCTCCAGGCAAAGAAAGCTCTAGGTAATTTAAGATAGATTGCAAAAATTTTCCTTTCACTATACCCCTTTGTGTACTCATTTCCCCAAAAAGGGATCTGTTCCCTTGGTTATTCCTCTAATAAGGTATTGGGGACATACATCACACCTCTCTGGAGTTTTCTGCTCTAATGAGGAATATAAAAGGAATAGCTTGTGAGTGGTGGAATTCAGGCACTAGCTCCAGAAAAATGGAGTCACCTGGTCATTTCCACACTACATTTCCAAAGGAGTGTTCTTTCACTAGTGGGGCTGGAGCTAGAAGAGGATGACCAGCCAGACTCCCGTGGGACTGGGACACTTTGCCTTAGGTATTGCAGGTTCTGCTGAGAGATCTCTTTGCAGTGATGGATTAGGATTAAACCCAGAGTCACTGTTTACTTGTAGAGAGCGGACTAAAGAACAACTGGCAGCCCTGAAGAAACACCATGAAGAGGAGATCCAGCATCATAAAAAGGAGATTGAACGTCTGCAGAAAGAAATTGAGCGGCACAAGCAGAACATCAAGAAACTGAAAAGTGGTAGTGATGATTAAGTGCACTGCAGTTCCCCATAGAATGGCTACCTAATGTCCACTTCTATGAAAGCATGGTTCTGGTAACTAATATCTATGCTGCCAACAGATTAAATAAATTGTGATCAGTGAACTGTGTCTAATGTCTTCTACCGTCTGGAGAGGGGTGGGGGAACACTAAATGCTAAAATGTGCCAGACAGAGTATCTGTAATAGGGAGCTTAAAGACAGCACTGCATGATAAGTGCTGTGTCTCATGGGGAGAATTGGGGGAGGCAGGTGTGACATGGGGAGAGGCCCCTTTCCCTGTCTGAGTCAGAAGTTCAGAGAAAGCTTGAAGGGTAAACCCCAATCCAAGGTCAAGAGCAGCCTGGAAAACAGATGAGTAGTTGCTTAAAAGATACAATTCAAGAAACCAGCCAAAACCGGTTTGGCTTACTGGATAGTCTGCAGACTGAAAGGTCCCAGGTTCGATTCTGGTCAAGGGCATGTACCTTGGTTGCGGGCACATCCCCGGTAGGGGGTGTGCAGGAGGCAGCATGTCATGTTTCTATCTCATCGATGTTTCTAGCTCTCTATCCCTCGCCCTTCCTCTCTGTAAAAAAATCAATAATATATATATATATTTTTTTAAAGAAAAGAAACCATCAGTCCATTTTGCATTTATATGATGGATTAGAGAACTCTTCATATGAACTAGTTATCCTTGTTCTAATTATTTTTGTGCAAATTGATAGAACTAGAATTAGAAATGATGTGTTGCCTATGATTAGTAAATTAAGAGTTGAAATTTGGCATCTAGGGTTTTTGATTTCTAATCCAAGTCTATTAATAGCAGAGAATCACAGTTATATTCTAGGTTACATTTTGCTCCACCAAGCTCTTGATTCAAAATAGACTTTAACAAACTAGTAGTGTAACGCCTCTAAGCAAAAACAAAAATTTATTTTTTGAAGTGATTTTTAGGGCCATTGGTAAGACTTTTTTTTTTCTTTTCTTTTTTTAAAATATATTTTATTGATTTTCTACAGAGAGGAAGAGAGAGTATCCAGATAGAAACATCGATGAGAATCATCAATCAGCTGCCTCTTGCACACTCCCTCTCTAAAAAAAATCAATAAAATATGTTGAAAAAAAAAGAGAAAATCCTCACGTAAGGATATGTTTTCACTGATTTTAGGGAAAGGGGAAGGTTGCCTCCTGTGTATGCCCAACTAGGGATCGAAACCAAAAACAGGCCTGTTCCCCATCCAAAAATCAAACTGGCGGCCTTTCAGTGCTCCAACCAACTGAACCTCACAATCAGGATTGTTGTGCTTATTTCTTTTACTAAAATTACAAAGGCATACAAAATCCCCTAAAAGTTGATGGGTAAAACAAGCAAAAGTTGAAACAGATGAAGAATCAATATGAATTCTTAAAGAAGTAAAATAAATTTTGGAGCAGCCTAATTTTTTTTTTTAATATATTTTATTGATTTTTCACAGAGAAGAAGGGAGAGAGATAACAGAGTTAGAAACCGATGAGAGAGAGTCATTGATCAGCTGCCTCCTGCATGCCCCCCACCGGGGATGTGCCCGCAACCCAGGTACATGCCCTTGACTGGAATCGAACCTGGGACCCTTCAGTCCGCAGGCCGACGCTCCATCCACTGAGCCAAACCGGCTTCGGCACCATAATACAGTTCTTAATATGAAAGCTATTTGAGGATATGAAAATTAAAGTATATTAAGCATTTTTTTGTACAAAACATGAACCTTTTATTTTTTTAATCTTGTTTTAATTGATTTTAGGGAGAAACATCAATTTGTTGTTCTACTTATGATTTTATTGGTTGATGCTTCTATGTGCCCTGACAAGGGATCGAACCTGGAACCTTGGTATATATATCAGAACAACACTAACCAACTGAGTTACCCTGGCCCGGAATAACATTAACATTTTAGAGTAGGGGTGTCGAACTCAATCAGAGAAGGGGCCAAAATCTAAAATCCAGCCTAAATCGCGGGCCGAATGGTTTACTGAACAGTCATATACTGTCATTGTGATGGAAACGCAGCGGAGTGCAGTGATGACAGCGAGGTGCGGGCCACATTGCAAGGCCTGGCGGGACGGATTTGGCCCGCGGGCCTTGTGTTTGACACATGTGTTTTAGAGCATAGCCTTACTACAATTTGGAAAATGCTGTACTGATTTATTGCATTAGTTTAAGTTCTTTTTGTTTACAAGTAACAGAAACCAGCACTGGCTGGCTTAGAAAGAGAAAAAGTAATTTATTAAAAGAACAGGGGCTGCTGAAACCAGTTTGGCTAGTGGTAGAGCGTCGGTCTGCAGACTGAAAGGTCCTGGGTTCGATTCCGGTCAAGGTTGGTTATGGGCACATCCCCGGTAGGGGGTGTGCAAGAGGCAGCTGGTCGATGTTATTCTCTCATCAACGTTTCTAGCTCTCTCCCTCTCTGTAAAAAAATCAATAAAATATATTTTTTTAAAAAGAACAGGGGCTATTGTTTCAGAAACTCAAGAAGATTTGAACACACAAAACCTGGAAAAGGCAGGGATCAGAGAACTCTATGAGCAGATCCTTCTAAACAGCTTCCTGCCCTCCTGTGTCAATCATCGGGGCCAGCCCAACTGGGTGTCTCAATGGTTGAGGGTCAACCTATGAATGGTTGGTTAGATTCCTGGTCAGGGCACATGCCAAGGTTGTGGGCTTCATTTCCAGTGTGGGGCATGCAGGAGGCAGCCAATCAATGATTCTCTCATCATTGATGTTTCTGTCTCTCCCTCTCCTTTCCTCTCTAGAATAAATAATGTATTTTTAAAAGTCAGTGGGCCATTTTAAAAATAAATATTTCAATGGAATTTCACACAATGAACTTACTTAATTGCACAACAATTTATCTTTATGGAGCACTTTACAAATACTTGACTCATTAAATCTCATCATATTTCTGGCAAATGTGCCCATACCATTAGTTTCGTTTCATAACCAAAGTAACTGAAGCAGGGGGCCGTGAAGTAACTTCAAGGTCGCACAACCAGGCTTGTGCTGAGCCTAGACTTGACTCCAGAACTCCTAGTCCCACAATCTCGAGTTGCAGTCCCAATGTCGTGGTTCAGCTGCCTATTGGCTCCCTCCTCAATGTGAGACGGGTCAGGGAGCTTGCCTGGACATCTGGGGATGAGTGGCAAAGGCAGAGGTTCCTGGCAGTAAATGTTGAAATGCCAGTACTTGGCATTGTGTTAGATTTTGGTTGTGATGTGAATCCCGTCAGCATGTCAATGCATGCCTATATAGTGCAAACACATTTGCAGTAGAGCTGGGTTTAGATTTCCACATCAGTAAATACAAAGTTGTCATCCTCAACCCAGGCTTCACATTGAAATACTGGGGAGTTTTTAAATTAAACCAATGCCTCAGGACCAGTTAAATCCAAATCTCTGAGATGCGGGCCTGGGCATGAGTATTTTCAAAAAGCTCTCTGGTTTTTTCCAATATGGGGTTGGAGTTGAGAACCACTGGTGTAAAGGATCCTTCCAGATGGGCTGCATAAGGTGTGGGCTGCAGGTTGTTCTCTGCATAAGGACACCTTGTTGAAGGGGCCAGGGAGGACTAACATTCTGCTCACCAAGCAGCATACTAGTGCTGTAATTTAGGTTAATATTTGTTCTGAAAAAGAGTCACCTTTTGCCAAGACCGGTTTGGCTCAGTGGACAGAGCGTCGGCCTGCGGACTGAAAGGTCCCGGGTTCGATTCCGGTCAAGGGCATGTACCTTGGTTGCGGGCACATCCCTGGTAGGGGGTGTGCAAGAGGCAGCTAATCGATGATTCTCATCGGTGTTTCTAACTCTCTATCTCTCTCCCTTCCTCTCTGTAAAATATCAATAAAATACATTTTTTTAAAAAAAGAGTCACCTTTTGTCATCTGATTTCCACCAAAAGGACTCAGGGTCATTCTACTGTTCTCAAATATGCATTGCTGCATAACATGCATAATCCATTTTCAGATCTTTTAAAATGTGTGGATTAAAAATTAAGCCCTGGCCAGGTAGCTCAGTTGGTTAGAGCACTGGATATGCCAAGGTTTCTGGTTCGTTCACCAGTCAGGGCACATACAAGGATCTACCAACGCATGCAACAACAAATTCCTGTTTCTCTCTCCCTACCCATCTGTCTCTAAAAAATCAATAAAATATAAATAAAGTCTATATTTAGCATCTACTGTATGCAGGGCACTTGATATACACTTGGAATACAACTTCAAAACAATCAAAGCTCCTGTCCTTACCGGACCCACAGCTGACTGGGAAGGACAAGTGACTAAACAACAATGTGAGATATATTCTTTTTTTTTTTTTTTTTTAATATATTTTATTGATTTTTTTTACAGAGAGGAAGAGACAGGGATGGAGAGCTAGAAACATCGATGAGAGAGAACTATCAACCAGCTGCCTCCTGCACACCCCCTAGAAGGGATGTGCGCGCAACCAATGTACCTGCCCTTGACCGGAATCGAACCTGGGACCTTTCAGTCCGCAGACTGAGGCTCTATCCACTGAGCCAAACCGGTTTCGGCCAATGTGGGATATACTCTGATTGTGATGAGTACAGAATGCTTGGGGAGGACACTGGACAAGCACCACCCAGACGTATGGGCTTAAAGGGCCCTCACAGCAGAAAAGGGGTAACAGCAGCCAGGTAAAAGGGAGAGGTGGCAGTCAAGGCTGAGTGACAGCATGTGAAGAAGCATGGATTTGGGGGAATTCACAGTTCAGCCTGTCCAGCTGGAACATGGAGGGGAATGATGAGGAAAGAGGAGGTAGTGTGGTTGAAAGAAGGAGAGAGGGGTATTAGGGGGTTGGCCATTTGAAAGCATAATCACTGTGTCCCTCTTCTCAGTTCTTCCTCCTTTTTTCTTTCAGCCTCCCTCCTGCTCTCCTTTACCTCTTCTTTTTATGTATAGTAGTCCTTTATTAGAGCAGAAAACACCTAAACCGCTTGCACCCTACTTCAAGGAATCTTTAACTCCAAGCGCTGGAAAAGAACAGAAAGCTTGGGACTAGGCAAAGAAACAAAGAGCATGGGGACACATATGTCACTGCTTCGCTTGGTACCTCCTGGCACACACTCATAATTAGCAGATTCCACAGGTTCCTCCTTGTCCACCACTCTTCTGTAATTGGGTAAAATTCACGTAACAAAGAATGAATCCTTAACCATTTAAAGCAGTGTTCACCGCTGAAACCGGTTTGGCTCAGTGGATAGAGCAACGAGCTGCAGACTGAAAGGTCCCGGGTTCGATTCCAGTCAAGGATATGAAATCATATAGTTGAAACCGGTTTGGCTCAGTGGATAGAGCAACAAGCTGCGGACTGAAAGGTCCCAGGTTCGATTCTGGTCAAGGGCATGTACCTTGGTTGCCGGCACATTCCCAGTAGGGGGTGTGCAAGAGGCAGCTGATTGATGATTCTCCCTCATCGATGTTTCTAACTCTCTATCCCTGTCTCTTCCTCTCTGTAAAAAAATCAATTAAAAATATACTTTTTAAATTGCTTTAAGAAAAGATATCACTCAAATATCTTTCCTTTAAAAAATAATTTAAAATAAATAAATAAGATCATATAATATGTGATCTTTTGCATCTAGCTTCTTTTACTTATTGTGATGTTTTCAAAGTTTATCCACTAGCATGTTTGTTTGTTTTTTTTTAAATATATTTTATTGATTTTTCACAGAGAGGAAGAGAGATGGATAGAGAGTTAGAAACATCGATGAGAGAGAATCATCCACCAGCTGCCTCTTGCACACCCCCTACTGGGGATGTGCCCGCAACCAAGGTACATGCCCTTGACCAGAATCGAACCTTGGGACCCTTCAGTCCGCAGACCAACGCTCTATCCACTGAGCCAAACCAGTTTCGGCCACGTAGCATGTTTTAATACTTTGTTCCTTGTTTATTGCAGACTAATACTCTATTGCACATGTGTCAAACACAAGGCCCTCGGGCCAAATCCGTCCCGCCAGGCCTTGCAATGTGGCCCGCACCGCGCTGTCATCACTGCACTCCGCTGCGTTTCCATCACAATGACAGTTTATGACTGTTCAGTAAACCATTCGGCCCGCGATTTAGGCTGGATTTTAGATTTTGGCCCCTTCTCTGATTGAGTTCGACACCCCTACTCTATTGTATAGATATACAACTTTTGGTTATCCATTCACTAGTTGATGGACATTTGGCTTGTTTCCAGCTTTTGGCTATTGTGAATAGTGCTTCTAAAAACATTCATGTACCAGTATCTGGACATCTGTTTTCAGTCCTTTTGGATACATGCCTAGAAGTGGGAATTGCTGAGTCATGTGGTAATTCTATGTTTAACTTATTGACAAACTGCCAAACTTTGTTCATAGCAGCTGCAGTATTTTACAGTGCCATCGGCAATGTACAAGAGTTCCAGTTTCTCCACATCCTCACCAATACTTGTATCTGAATTTTTGATGTTGAGGTGAGACATTGGGACAATTTACTTGGCAAGTGGAATGAGGGAAACTGAGACAAGTAGTTAAAGAAGGTCGAGCAATTAACATCTGCTAACCAAGGTCTTATCTCCCCTAAGCAAGGATGCTTAGGAGCAGATGGTTTACACCTCTGCTCCCCAACTAGAGAGTGAGTGGTTTAAATCGCCCTAATCAAGGAGATAGATAACAAGACCCAGTTATTGCCATTAGTGCCAGCCAAACCCCAGAACAGACGAAGTCAGGGAAATAAATAACACAACAACAATGAGAACCAAAATAAAAGTAAAGCAGTGAAGCTGACCAGAGAATGATACCAAACTCTCCTCTACATGCATTTTGATTCACCAGCTTATTAAAAAGCACACCTAGAAAGCTGTTGAATATTCTATTGAGAACTTCTCTAAAACTCCCACCTTCAGAAAACATAAAAACCCTTAATACAAAGGATGCCAGTGCCTGGTCTGCCTTAAGCACACCTTCAGCCTTTCCTGTGGTTTATATCTTTGCTTTTTTTCTCCTAAGCTCTGAGGATTCTCATGAGACTTGCAACCAGGAGAGCAGCAGACAGCACCAGCTTACCCCAGACTAACCCCCTGAACCTATCTCCAAGGGCCCCCCTTTTACATCTGTAACTTATTTTCTGAGTCTATGCAGCCCAGCAAGGCTCACTTCTGCCTCTGTGACTTCCTTTCCTGAGACTAGGAGGTTCATCCTAGGTTCACTCCTGTTGCTGTGATCTTGACTCTTTTATCTTTTTTAAAAATATATATATTTTATTGATTTTTTACAGAGAGGAAGGGAGAGGGATAGAGGGTTAGAAACATTGATCAGCTGCCTCCTGCAAACCCCCTACTGGATGTGCCCGCAACCAAGGTACATGCCCTTGATTGGAATTGAACCTGGGACCCTTGAGTCCATAGGCCGACACTCTATCCACTGAGCCAAACCGGTTTTGGCTCTTTTATCTTTTTAAAAAATATATATTTTTTGATTTCACAGAGGCAGAGAGTAAAACATCAATAATGAGAGAGAATTTGACCGTGACATTCAACCACTGAACCACACCATCCAGGTTCCATTGATTTTTAGAGAAAGTGGAAGGGAGAGGGAAGGGGGGCGGAGAGAGGAACATTGATGTGAGAGACAAACATCTATTGGTTGCCTCCCCCATGCACAATCGGAGCAGGGATCAAACCTGCAACCCAGGTACTGCCCTTGACCGGGAATCAAACCCTCAACCCTCTGGTGCACAGGCCAACACGCCAACCACTGAGCCCTGCCAGTCAGGACTCCACTTGATTATTAACATTTCCTCTGCCAAGGTCACTCTTTGGTAAGTATTCACATTGGACACCAATATCTCCCCCACCCTTTAGAGACAGTTTCTTGTCACCCCCAAACATCTTCCTTCCAAATTCCTGCCCATCCAGCCAAATCATTGGTCACAACCCATCTGGTATGTATGTATGTGTGTGTGTGTGTGTGTGCGTGTGTGTGTGTGTGTGTGTGTGTGTGTGTGTATATATATATATATATACACACACACACACACACACACACACACACACACACACACATATATATATATATATATATATATACACACATATATACATATATATATAAATTATTGATTTTCTACAGAGAGGAAGAGAGAGGGATAGAGAGTTAGAAACATCGATGAAAGAGAAACATCGATCAGCTGCCTCCTGCACACCCCCCACTGGGGATGTGCCCGCAACCAAGGCACATGCCCTTGACTAGAATCGAACCCGGGACCCCTCAATCCGCAGTCCGGCGCTCCATCCACTGAGCCACACCACAGCTTCAGCTGGTATATATTTATTGAATGCCTACTGTGTCAGGACTGCTAGGTGCCAGGAATACAACAACAAAACAGAATCCTGCCTTCATACAGCTTCAATAATGTGAGGGAGGCAAAAAAAAAAAAAAAATAAGTATACATGTTAGGTGAAAGAAGAAATAGAGTTGTGTAAAGGGACATAAAGTGGCTAGAGGTGAACTATGTTATATAGTGTGATCTGAAAAGGTGATCACCTTATAGAGTGAGCTGATAGGCTGAGGCCTACAGATTACGTTAACATAAGCTATGAAGGTACAAAGTGTTCCAAGCTGAAGTCCACTAGCAAAGGCAAAGAACCTGAGATGTTTTTAGCATGGCCAAAACACAGCCAAGTGGCCAGAAAGTTGGGACACAGTGAGGAAGGGGAGTGAGAAGCTCAGGAGAGCCATATAGGATACTGAACTTCTGGTAGCAAGAATGTCCACCTCTGGACATGTCATTCCATTTGGTTTTATTCAAATTGGCTGACTTTGGCCTGGTCTTATCAAGAAAAATAAGCACCTCAAGTTAATGAGTAAAGAACCAAATGAGGTAGTTAAAAGTGCCTGGGTAGCGAGATGAGAAACGCTGGTTCTAATCTCCGTTCTGTCACTGCCTTACCCTTTGATCTTGAGCAACAGTGTGTTTGAGCAAGAGAAGGAAGTTCTGATGAAAGGGAAGGCAAGGACCATCGGGGCTTTGAATGCCTTGTTAAATAGTCTTGACCCCATTCAGGGGTTTCACACTCAGGCTCCTAAGAAGCCAGGCAGATAAAGTAAGTCAAAGAGGTCTGTGTGTTATTATTACGGGAATTAAAAACTGGAAAAGACAGGTTCAGCTACTTAGTCCCACCAATGGCCCCAGGAATGCAAACCCAGTGTTCATACATCTTCCTTTTTTCTAAGAAAATTCCTAAGTTGGGGAATTTATGTCAACTCTCCTAATATGAAAACCTTAGCCACTAATCCTATTTTTCGTTGAACCCAGAGGACTGAACAGCTTATATCAGCAGACCAATAGGACCTATTGAATGACCATACACAGCCTGGACAATGGGAGCCATGAAGAGTCTTAAGGTGACTTGGTCAGATTATTTTCAGGTGTCTGGGCTTATCTGAGCTACTTCTGTTTCTGCTTTTATCTTCCTCATCTGTGTGATCCTGGCTGTCAGATTTGGGGTATTATTCAGCCCTGGACCCCACCCCAAGCATAGCACCAGGCCCTTCACAGGCATTGCTATGGATTGAATTGTGTTCTCCAAAATATGTACGTTGAAGCCTTAACCCCAATGGCATGGTGTTTGGAAACAGGGTATTTGGGAGGTGTTTAGGTTTAGATGAAGACACAGAAATGTGGGCCTCATCATGGGCTTAGTGACCTTGTAAGAAGGGACTGCAGAGAACTTGCTTGCTAGCAAGTGAGGACTCAGCAAGAATGCAGCCACCTGCAAGCCAGTAAGGGAGCTCTCACCAGAACCCAGCCATGCTGGCACCTTGACCTCTGACTTTCCCCTCTAGAGCTGCGACAAAATAAATTTCAGTTGTTTAGGCTACCGAGTCTTTGATGTTTTATTATGGTAGCCAGAGCTGAATAAGACAGGCATCAATAATGTTCACAGAAGCAACTTTACTTTAAATTTTTAAAAAATGGATATATTTTTTATATTTCAGAGAGGAAGAGAGAAATAGAAACGTCAATGATGAAAGAGAATCATTGATCGGCTGTTTTCACAGTGGCCGCACCAATTTTCATTCCCACCAGTAAGTAATGCATGAGGTTCTTTTTTCTACACATCCTCACCAGCACTTGCAGTTTGTTGATTTGTTGATGATAGCAGGTGTGAGATGGTACCTCATTGTTGTTTTGATTTGCATCTCTCTGATGGTTAATGACTTTGAGCATGTTTTCATACAGTCTCTTGGCCTTCTGTATTCCTCTTTTGAAAAGTACCTACCGTGTTTCCCCGAAAATAAGACATCCTCCGAAAATAAGACCTACTTACAGGTTTCCTTCTGAGTGAAATATAAGGCATTCCCCCGAAAATAAGGCCCCCCCTAAGCTAAACATGAGAGATTTGATCCATTGATTCTGAAAGAAATGGAGTCACAAGAAATTCACCAGGAAATTCAGGAATTGGATTGTTATGATGATGTTCCAGAAGATGATGACATGATTGTCATTGAATAAATGAGTAAATTCTTGATACTGTAGGATTCACAGTGTGTCTGGTTTGTGTTGACAACTACCGTACTACCATACCGTATATAGGTAATAAATTTCCTTTATTTTCATTTAACAATAAATGTGTACCGTATTCTTCTTCATGGAAAAATAAGACATCCCCTGAAAATAAGACCTAGTGCATCTTTGGGAGCAAAAATTAATATAAGACACTGTCTTATTTTTGGGGAAACAGGGTATTTAGCCAAAACGAGTTTGGCTCAGTGGATAGAGTGTCTGCCTGTGGACTGAGGGGGTCCCAGGTTCGATTCCTGTCAAGGGCATATACCTTGGTTGCAGGCACATCCCCAGTAGGGGTGTGCAAGAGGCAGCTGATCGATGATTCTCTCTCATTGATGTTTCTAACTCTCTATCCCTCTCTGTAAAAAACCAATAAAATATATTTTTTTAAAAGAAAAGTAGCTATTTAGTCCCTTTTGCAGGCTCGATTTTTATAACCAGTGTGGGGCGTGCAGGAAGCAGCCAATCAACAATTCTCTCTTATCATTGATGTTTTAATCTCTCTCTCTCTCTCCCCTTCCTCTCTGAAATCAATAAAAATATATGTTCTTTTAAAAAGCAAAACAGAATAAATGCATCCACGAGTGGAACAACAGATTGATGTGTCTCTCTTTCTCTTCCCCTCTCTCTAGGGTCAATTAAAAAAACAGAAATATTATAGAAATGAATAAAAACTCTTACAATTTCTCAATCCCCCTCCACCCCAGAAGTAACCGGATGCTAACAATTTGTTGCAAACTGCCCGTTAATTCCAGACTTTTCTTGCCTCTGTATAATCATGTACATATATGTTTTTGAGATCACTCTATATGTATGATCCTGCAACTTGCTTCTTGTTTTAACCTAATATTAAATCCTGAACACATTTTCATTTCACATAGAGCTACGTCCCTCCGTTTCTGTGCTGCGTGATGTTTCATTGTGAGGACGAATCTGTTTACCACTCCAGCCAGTCCCCTTTGATGGGCATTTCGGTCGCTTCCAGGATTACGCTTTTACAATAGCGCAAGTGTAATACTAGCTTTTAAGTCCGAAAGCCTGGAGCACCCTAAAAAACACAAAAGGTGAAAATATTCCGGTCGTCTCTTCTGTACCTTTATGCTTTCCTGTATACCTCAAATTTTCTTAAAGAATACACGTCACATAACTTGGAAGGGAAAAACTAAATTATAACCAAATTTTCATTTAAAAACTTTTTTAAAAAAATAGAAAGTGTGGGGAAAAGAAACAAACAAACAAACAAAAACAGACGGGGTAGTCCCGGCCCCCTCCCACGAAGGCGGGGCCGGGAGAACGAAGGGGCGGGCCTCCAGGGTCCGCACCAATCAGAGCCGGGTTGGTAGGCAGACCCAGGAGCCTGAGGAGACAAGCCCCGCCCCCAAAGCCTCCTCCGGGGTTAGCTTTTCCAGCGCCTGGAAACCAGCTAGGGTCCGGCCTGCGCCGCTGCGGGCCGCTATTGGCTGCGGGCAGCCCCGCCCCTCCCGGGCGGCTTACGTAAGAGGAGCCTGTTGCTGAGCAAAAACAAGTGGTGCAGCCTTTCCTCCGGAGAGACATCACCAAGAGGGGGGCGGGGGTTCGGGGGTGAGAATTGGGGACATCTGTAATAGTGTCAACAATGAGAGAGAGAGAGAGAGAGAGAGAGAGAGAGAGAGAGAGAGAGAGAGAGAGAGAGGCTGCCAATGTACTGGGAGCCTTTGGGTGAAAAAAGCAAGTTTATGTATTCAGTTCCTGCTCCTTGCCAGGCTCCGTGCCTCAAACTCTTCCATATTAATGGTTATAATCACCTTTCTTGAACACCCACTGTCGTCCCGCACTAAGTTAGGTCCTTTCAAATAACAGCAACAATATAAATAATCATAATCATAATTAGTTTATTGAGCACTTGATCTGCATCAAGCCTTGTTAAGGGATTTGTGTGCATTAGCGCTCATCCTCACAGCAGCCCCAGTGGATTGCCCCATTTTACACAGGAAACACGTTCCGAGAGGTGATGTGACTTCCGCAGGTTCACACAGCTAAAAACCTTCAGCTCTGATATCCTAATTCAAGTGCAACTTTTTTTGGGGGAGGGGAGGATCTTAAAGGTAGGAAGAGGTGGGCTGGGAAGGGTGGTGGGAGCCAGGGGCATTGCTCCAGGGACAGCCTCGGGGTGTGTGAGAAGGGGATGGAGGTCCTCTAGAGGTGGAGAGGGGGAAATAGAGGAAGACGCGGGAACAAAGAGAATTGTTCTTCCAGGAAAGGTGCCACTCCTGGGGCAGCCTTTATCCGTGGCCCTAGACTTGGGGGTCTGGAGCCCAAGGTTCTAGTCTGCATTTTGTGACCAGCTTTCTGAGGACCTTGAACTGGACCTCAGGAAATGCAGGAGTAAGCCAAAACAATGGGAAGTGCATTCAGGCTGGAAGGTCCCTGAGGACTCTGGTCTGGTCCCTCCTGGAAGCAGGGAACCTTCAGCATCCACACCATCTTCACTTAGCTGTGGCCTGGCCACTTTTCGGGACCTGCAGGCTGTGATATGGGACCTGACAATCCTATAAACTCAAAGCGGTTTGGGGCACCTCAAGCCGCTCTTCTTTCCAGTTCTGAGCTTAGCACGGTCCTGCCTGCAGGGGGCGCTAAGGACTCATTCAGCCGACAAAGCCAACCTAAATTCATAGTGAATTATCCAAAGCACCCAGCTGGTCGGTTTTTGTATTTGATTTGTTTTGTTTTGTTTTTATTAAGAGGGGTGAGTTTTGTTTTGTTTTGTTTTGTTTTTTGAAACCCGGTTTCTGTCCCCAGTATATAATCAATTAAACCAAATTCTATGCATTGCCCAGTCCTCTCCACAGTGGCTCTAGGGGGTTAGAGCTCATTTCCAATTCCTTTGTTTTACAGATGAGAAAACAGGTTCTAAGAGCTGGAAAAAAGAATTCTCTTTCAGTCATACAGCTAAAAACCAGGATTCCTGGGGCAGTGCTCTTAAGAGATAGTTGGCTCTGGTTCAGAGAGTCTGTTTGTTCTGCCTCCCGGAGCACAACTCCAGGGGACGATTTCAATTTTAATTGTGTAGCTCCTCAGCTCAGCACCTGTCAGCGCAGGAGGACCTCCCTCAGCATCTACCACAGTGCCTGCTTAATGAGTGATTGAATGGCTGAATGTGTGAATGAGCCACAGAGGGTTAGTCTGCTCTGGCTTTATTAAACCTGTAGGAGTTGGGCTTTTTTCCCCCTGAAAGCTCCCCCAAGGCAGGAATTGTATTCTGAGAGGGTAGGGGGAAGGGTGTTGAGAACAACAGAGAAGAGCTTAGAAAATTACATATGGGTGATAAATCAGAGCCCCAGGTATAGTCAGAGACAAAGTCATTATAGCAAAGCGACCCCATAATTTGGGATTATAAAATTAATTCAGAAAGAATGAACACAAAACAGAAGAGACTTCCATTAGAGTTAAAATCCGAGAAAGGGTCTGAAGCAGAGGAAACAAAAACCATTTCAAATGCAATGTAGACGCAGCTTCAGGACTGGAATGTGATTGAGGAATAATAATAAAAGCTTTGGTCAATGAGTGGCCTCAGCATGGCTGATGCAAGAGGACAGAAAGTATGGCAACAGAAAGTAGAGGTCCTTACTGAACCAAAAATATTAGTCATGCCCTAACCAGTTTGGCTCGGTGGATAGAGCGTCATCCTGCAGACTGAAAGGTCCCAGGTTTGATTCTGATCAAGGGCATGTACCTTGGTTGTGGGCACATCCGAGTAGGGGGTGTGCAGGAGGCAGCTGATCGATGTTTCTCTCTCATCGATGTTTCTAACTATCTCCTTTTCTCTCTGTAAAAAAAATCAATAAAATATATTTAGGGGGGAAAATACTAGTCATAGGGGAGGGAGGAATAAACTCAGCCATGGGGAGCAGGCCTAAGCCAGCAGTCAGACATCATGAGCATTGCCACAGAGATGGGAGAGGCTCTTGCTACTGCCGCTGGCATTCCAGCTGTGAGCCTGGCTTCTGGCTGAGCAGCGCTCCCCCTGTGAGAGCACACTGACCACCAGGGGGCAGCTCCTGTGCTGAGGGTCTGCCCCCTGGTGGTCATTGTGCATCATAGCAACCAGTCCTTCAGCCTTCGGTCAATTTGCATATTAGCTTTTTAATAGGACATATTAAAAATAACTAAATAAATAAGCTCTGGCACAGCCTGGTAGAGTCAAAAGAAGATATTATAGTACCCTGGTGCTAAGTTTTACCTTTCTAAGTAAAGTTTCAAAAGTGGTCAATAACATATTCCCTTTTAAAAGTGGTCAATAACATATTCCATTGTTTGTCAGAGAGAAGCTGCATCATGTTGAAGACCAGTGGTATAAAGAGGTAGAAACAATGTGTTGAGGAGTGGGAGAGAGGACTCTGAGCTGAGCTGAAGAAGCAATGCTTTCGCTAGGAAGTGGCGTTTCAAAGCCTTCTCTCAGGCCACAAACATGAATGAAGACACTGAATGCTGGGTAGGATTTCAGTAGGCAGAGATTTGCAGAGGGAACTTCTGGAAGAAAGGCTTGAAGGCCAGAACATCAGGCTAGGTGGCATGTGGCAGAAGACGAAGATGTGGGACCCTATCTTCAAATAACTCAGAATCCAAAGGGTCAGATAAGACCTGCCCACAGAAAATTATAATACAAGGTAGAAAGTGACGGGTCTTATAAAGGAGATCCAAATCTCAAGTGCCCTGGGTGAGATTAATTTCCTTCTCCCAAGAAGTTGGAGGCAGTAGACCAAGCCATACGGGGCATCTTTGGAATCAGAAGCCTAGACTCCGAAGTCCCAGAGGGGACCTTGTAGGTCATTTAGTCCACTTGCTCCAGCCATGATTCTCTATTCAGAGTAAACAATGGCTTTAAAATTGAAACAAAAAGTGGATCTCTGAAGAAACACTGTGAAGGAAGAGAATCTGTGGGAAGGGTACGGAAGATTCAATCAGCTTACAGGTGCTGAGGGGCTGGTGGAAGAGACTTTCTCCCAAAGGGAGAGTTGAAGGCCGGGAAAGGAATGAGATCAAGGACGGAGACTATGTCTGGATAGATGAGGGATACAAACAAACTAGGGAAGCATCCATGTTCCAGGGGTGGGAGGATAAAGGGGGCCAGAGAGGTGAGAAAAGATCCAGTGGACCGCCTTATTAGAAAGTTTCTAGAAACGGATGGCAGGGATGAAAAAAGGACCCGAGACTCAAAGGAGCAGTAGGGAGAGACACCTGCAGCAATAGGGACTAAGTTGGACTGGGCGGTTGTTGCCAAGGACATTTCAAAGAAGGAAGGCTTTCCCAGAGACCCTACAAATAAGGTGGATTCTCTGTGTCTGATACATTTTAAGGGCGGAGTCCTCCCGGAGACCAGGGGTACAGGGGTGTGTGCCCAGATCTGGCTCTACAATTAGCACCACCTCTCCTGAACCCTAAACCAGTCCCTCCAGGAACTGAAAAGCTACAGAACGTACTTGGGAGGGATTTCACACCTGGCTCCACGGCCCAGCCCGGTGAAGTCCCGTTTCATCATGCAGCTCGTAATGACTCTCCGGGCCGTCACTCTCGTCCGGCATTGAGTCAACAATCTGACTAAAATCCCTTTGGCAAAAGTTTGCAGCATTCGTGGTGCCGGGCTGACTACAGCTCCCAGAGTTCCCGGGCGCTGCCCGGCGCGGATTGGCTGGGCCACTGGCTCCTGAGGAGGGTGTCGCCCCGCCCCCCTAGGAAACAGGCCCCTGATTGGCTGCGGCGCGGGGCTCCTGTGTCCCCGCCCTCCGCCGGGGACCGCAGCGGCGCCGCCGGTGTCAGAGCGGCGCAGGCTGGCAGTTCCGCGGCGGGGATGCCGAGCAGCGCCGCGTCCGCCGGCAGCGCTCGCCACTGCGGACCTGAGGGGCGCCCCGGGCCGTGAGACACAGCGCGCCGCGGCCAGTCCCGGGCTTCCGAGCCCGCCCGCCCGCCCTCCGGGAGCCGGACGCCAGGCGAGTGCAGCGAGGCAGCGGCCGTTCCTGGACTCTGAGAGGGAGAGGCACCCCGGCTTCTAGAACCTCCCCTGCGGCCCCCGGTCCCGGCTTCCTGAGGGCGTCCGGCCGCCACCCCCTCCGGCGCCCGGGTCGGTGCCCGGGTCGGCGCCCGGGTCGGCGGCCCGTTGCGGCCGGGTCCTGGCGCACACCATGATCGTCGCGGACTCGGAGTGCCGCCCGGAGCTGCAGGGCTACCTGCCGTTCTCCCGGGGCGGCGGCGGCGGCGGCGGCAGCAGCAGCAGCAGCAGCAGCAGCCCGGGGGCCGGGGAGGTAAGCAGCGGCCGCGCCACTTTTCCCTCGAACCCCGAGCCTCGTCCGAGCTCCGGGCTCGCCTGGGCTGAGCCGGTGCGCAGCCCCCGCCCCCCTCCGCCCCCCCGTTTCCTCCGCCCCCGGCTCGGGAAGGGGGAGTGCAGCGCGTAAACCCCGAGCGGGGTTGCATCAACTGGCAGCCTCGACCCTCTCCGCCCCTCCCCTCCCCCCGGGCGTGCGGAGCCCTCGGCCCCCGCGGATCCCGGCCAATGAGCGGAGAGAGAGCCTTCTCCAGCGGCCTGGGGTTTGGGCTCGGGCCGTGGGAGTCGTCAAGTCCGGGCAAATCTCCGCCGCGGCGGCCCGACCCTCCTCCTCCCCCCCCACTCCTCCCGGAGGCTCCGGTCCCCGGGCCGGCGGGCGGGCGGGCGGGCGGGCGGCTCCTTCTAGGTGGGATGCGTCCCCGCTCCCGTCCCCCCGCCTCCCCCACCTGCACCCCAGTTTGGGAGGGGGCGCCGTTGCTTCCGGGCCTTGGCCGGCTCCCGGGGACGCGGCGGCGGCCAGAGCTCTGGGGAGAAGGGAGCACCCCGGCCACAGCTCCCACATCCAGCGCGGACTGGGCTGTGCTCTGCCGAGTGGTCTGAGGTCTCAGAAGTTTGCTTCGCAGGGACCCCCTTTGCAGGGAGGCTGGGACTGAGGCTGGGCCTCCTCTGACAATTCGCCTCCCCTAGGCCCCCACCCCCCACCCCCACCGTCACCACCGCCATCGATAATGGATAGATATCATCGTATAAAGCACCCATTAGATTCCAGGCTCGGGTTTTGCCTTTTCTCGGAGTCCTCCGGACTAAACTAGCAAAATACTAGGATGAGCTACATACACTGCAGTCCCATTTTACAGGAGGAGAAATCGAGGTCCAGGAGGGAGGATGGAGACGCTCTCTTCACTACCAGCCCAGAGGAGCTCATGTATTTTGTTTGGCCCGGGCGCCTCTAGGATTTCCGAACGTGCTTGGCACTGCAGGGAGCTTTGTTTGTTTCTTCGGTTTTCTGGCCTGGAGAGTGGCACCAGGGGTCACTGCGGCTGGGAGCCAGGCACTTGCTCGTACTAAACGGCCATCCTGGGCAAACGGCGGGGCCCCTCTGAGCATCGTGGTGTCTGGGGAGGTCCTGCCTCCAGCAGTGGATGGGTGTGCCCTGCGGTTTCCGTGACTCTGTTTACCCTTCCCCATCGTGGTTTAGGAGCCACAGGTGGGGGAATAAAACCTGCTTCTGCCCATTCTCAGCTGTGTGACTTTGACCAAGCCACTCCACTCTGAGTCTGCTCCCTTCTTTGTGAGAAAATGGAAATACAGCCCGGCGGGCAGGGCCCCGTAGTTGTGCATCCACCTATGAACCAGGAGGTCGCAGTTTGATTCCCGGTCAGGGCACATGCCTGGTATCAATGATTCTCTCTCATCATTGATGCTTCTGTCTCTCTCTCCCTTTCCCTTCCTCTCTGAAATAAAAAAATATATATATTTTTAAAAATGGAAATACAGTTAAATCCTAATTTAACATGGTCTGTAGGTTCTATGACTATGCAAAAATGATGCATAAGGAACCTAACCTTACCATAGGCTAATTGGTAACAATGTTGAATGAAACAATGTTATTTAAGAACCTGGTGTAATTTTTTTTTTTAAGATCTTTTCATTGATTTTTTTAAGGAGAAAGAGAAACATCATTGGTTGCCTTCTGTATGTGCCCTGACAAGATCAAACCCGCAACCCAGGTATGTGCTCTGACTAGGAATCAACCGGCAACCTTTCAGTGCACAGGACGATGCTCAACCTACTGAGCCACACCGGCCAGGCTGTGGTATTTATTAAGAGCACCTAGCCCGGCCAGGCTGGCTCGATTGGTTGAGCACATTCCTTCCTGGGTGGCAGGTTCGATCTCAGGTCAGGGCCTGTATGGAAGGCAACCGATCGATTTTTCCCTCCCTCTCTCTAAGCATATCCTCAGGTGAGGCTTAGCAATAGTAATAATAACAATAAGAGCACCTGGGCAGAGCTCTGAGTTCAAGGACTGGCCCTCCCACTCACTTGCTGTGTGAACGTGGCCAAGTGATCACTCCTCAGACCTGCATCTTCCTTTCAGATCCAATAGCATCTCCGAGGGACTGTTGGGAGAATTGACTGAGAATACAAAGGCCAAAGCACAATACCTGGAACACAGCAACCTTGTCAGAAACGCTGGCTCTTGTAGGATGTGGCCATCATCCGTTCATATCTCTTCCCCAGAGTCTCACAGGGTGTGCTGAGGAGAGTTGGTCCCTGCCTCTTGGGGACCGTGCCTGGGAAGCGGTCTGGGCAAGCTGTGAGGGAGTGGCCCTTCGATGGAAGAAGCCACAGGTCTGAGAGGGCAAGTGGGTGATGTCTGAACCCTCTACATATTTTCTCTTAAAGAGGACCTTGGGAGGATGTCTGCATTAAGAGGGCTCCTTAGAAGACAGCAAGTGCGGAACTTACAAAGCCTGGAAGCCGAGGTCCAAGGGAAGACCCACCTGTATGGGCCCCTCAGCCACCATCACTTCACACACCCTTTCAAGTATTGTCAGTATGTGCTCAGGGCTCTGATTAGGCTCAAGAATCACTTCCTCAAACATCATGTCCGCAGGGACGCCTCCCCCCTCAATAGATAAGGCCCCTCTGCATATCCTCTCCCAGGCCCCCTTCTCCTTTGTAGGAGCTTTTTATCCCAGTGACAGTGTGACAGCTGTATAATCGGGCATGTCTCGTCTGCTGCCCTTGCTGGGCTGGAAACACTCTGTAGGCCACATCCCCGGCACTGTGCTTAGCACCTAGTGAGTGCTGGTAACTGTTTGCCCCTCCTGGCTTAGCTGACCCTTGTGAACTGTGAGGCTTTGACGTTGGATCTGAGCCGTGCTTGTCTGGAGCAGGACTCAGAAAGAGCTCCCGTGAGCTGTCTCTGAAGAAGGGATAATAGGACCTATTTCCCTCCACTTGGTTGGGAGAAATCAGCCAGATCAGATGTGTAAAGCTCTTAGCCTAGTCCCCGCCCAGGGTAAGTTTGAGGCACCACGCACACTCCCCTCCCCCAAGGCTGGTCCGAGGCTGCTTGGCTATGTGTCCCTCTCAGGTGTAAGCCCAGGCATGTATCTGGGTTCAGCAGACCGTAGCTGCTCACGGGGTGGGGGTGGGGACGGGGACGGGGGTGGGGGAGTCTCTGCCCTTTCCCAGCTGGCAGAGTGACTTCGCAGGTGTCTGTCGCTGAGTCCTGGGGCTGCAGGCTGTGCACAGGATACCAGGGCTAAAGGCCGGGGCTACTCCAAGAGGCTGAGTTTAAATCTCAGACAGACTGGCCCCCTGTCATCTGGTACTTAACCTTTGGAACCTTAGTCTTTCCTCGGGTGCAAAATAGAGATCCCCACCCCCACCCCAAAACTGATGAAGATTAGATGGAAACTGTGTACAAGTGCCTAAGCGAATAGAAGGACTAACCTTTAGCAAGCACTTAAATTCGGAGCCAGGCACTGAGCTCTGAGGTGGTTATCCTCTTTTCACAACTTGCCTGGAACCCTCCCAGAGGGCTGACTCCTTAGTGTTCTTGCTGCCCTGAGGGACCCCCTCAGTTGGAACTATAGGAGCAGTAACCGGTGATCTTCCCTCTGCCCCTACTAGCCGTGTTATTGTGGTAGGTCACCTTCCCCCTCTGTTTCCTTTCTTTAATCTATAACCTGGGGTGAGGGAGAGGATTTTCCTTTAACATGTGTGCTGAAACTGCACTGTCCAGTATGGTAGCCCTTAGCCACATGTGGCTATTTACATTTTGATAACTTTTGAAAACTAAAATTCAGGTTTTAGTTGCACTAGTGACATTTCAAATGCTCAGCCCCCATGGCTAGGGGCTACCATCTTTGACATGCAGATAGACTGCCCCTTCATTGCCGAAAGTTCTGTTGGACTGCTCTGTGCCAGACACTGGGGTTAAAAACAGGGAAGTAGTTCCAGTGTGCACCCTCAAGGTAAGAAACGGTGCAGGATGACAGGTGCTGTGATTGGGGGTACTGGATCTCGGGGGATATGGGCAGGGGAGAAGGAGCTCCTCAATCCTGGTGACCCCCAGATGCAAAGCCTTGGGGCTGCTGAGACCTTGAGAAGTTCAGAGAATGGGAATAGTGTCTGCTGTTGAAGAAACCTGGTTTGGATCCCAATTTTGCTACCTCCTTGGCTGAGTGACTAAAAGTGACTCTCTCTGAGCCCTCCTCCTCATCTGTAAAACAGGCATCTTAGTAGTAGTTCTTGCCTTAAAGTGCGTGTGAAATACAAGCTTAGCCAATGGTAGTCATGGTTGTTATCTACCATCATCATCATCATCATTATTATTATTGTTGTTGTTGACTCCCTGTCCCAGGGAACAGGGGAGAGCTGATTCAGAGGCATCATCTCTTGGCATCTCCTGCCCTGTCTGCTTCCTCTGAAGTTCTGGGTGTCAAGGTCAGAGAAGCATTCCTAGTATCAGAGCACTGGTTAGAATCTACTTGGACTTGCCTTCAAAGCTTTGCAATTTCTGTTCTGAGTGGAATGCTGGCCCTGCTGCCTAATCAATTCATTTAGATATTTGATATTTAGATATCAGCTCAAAAGTTACCTCGTCCTGGCTCAGTGGTTTTCTCTGTCTACTCGGCCTACAAGATTGCATATCACCCACCCCGACCCCATCATTGCTTTATTTAATTTACTTCATATAATCTATGATTTGAAATCCTAGTCATAATTTGTTTATTTGTGATTATAAATTCTGTGAAAGCTGAGACTTTGTCTTTTTACTCCTGTACTGTTGCTACCCAAAATGTAGACATCAAAAACATTTGTTGAATGCACAGATTAATTTTGGCTCCACCTGGAAAGCTCTTAGCCCACTGCCTTACAAACCCTGGCTATAAACTATGCTGTGCCCACCCAATGAAATTATAATTGCTGGAGGCAGAACCTTATTGTTAATCTTCACCTGGGGATATTTTCCCATTGATTTTATAGAGAGTGGAAGAGAGAGGGAGAGACAGAGAGAAACACTGATGTGAGAGAAACACATCTATGGGTTGTCTCCTGTATGCGCCGGACCAGGGCAGGCCCGGGCTTGGGCCCAGGCAGGAAAGGAGCCTGCAACCAACATGCCTGCCCTTGACCAGAATCAAACCCAGGACCCTTTGGCTCACCGGCTAATATGCTGTATACTGAGCCAGACCGGATGGCGCACACTGGTATTTTGTAAAAGCTTTCAAAGGGACTCTGGAGTATTGCTTGGGTTGAGATGTCATTGTTTGAAAAATGATAGCTGATTTCTATTCAGTGCTTACTGTGATAGAGGTACAGAGGTGAGGGCATTATCTCATTAAATCCTTATAACTACCCAGTAAAAGCAGGTACTATTAGCCATTATTAGTTGAGGAAACTGAGGCTCACATAGGTAGGAGGTGGTGGAGATGTCATTGGAGCCTAGGCAGTTGTCAGAGCCCCTAACTTTTACTGTACTCGATCCTCATCCTCATCAGGGCTGACAGTGTTGTTGGATCCAGACTTATCACCTAAGACCCACAGGTGACAGCTCGTGGGGCAGACCTTAGAGTGAAATGGGACTCCCAGGGCTGTTCCCTGTACCTCGCTAGCACTCTAGTGGGCCTTCTATCCCCCCAACCCCCAAACCCCAGTTCCACCCTGCCCTTCCCCACCCCACCTGGCTGTGGTTTTCTCTCTGTCCTCACGTCCCCTGAGGGGGAGGCCCTTTTTGTGGAGTCAGCAATTCTTATCTCCCACACAGAGCTGTTAGGCTTTTTCTCTTTGGTGAGGGAGGAGGGGAAGCTGGAACAGGAGTGCTTGGGGCTTCTGGTGGTTTCTATGCTAGACTTGGACCCGCCTGGCCTGGTAGCTCCCAGAAGTGTGGGCTGAAAGGGACCTGGGTTATCAGCCCAGCTATCGTCTCTGTCCCAGAGAGTTTAGGTTACTTTCTCAGGGGCACACAGCAAGTTAGTGGCAGAATTATTCACATGGGGACTTCCAGGTCCCGTTGTTCTTTCCCTGTCCGCTTTCAGAGCCCCGACTCTGCCTTCCTCAGGGGCGTTTTGACCCTCTGAGAAGGAAGGTGCAGTTATTTAGTTCCTGGAAAGGTAGGTCCATTGCTAATAAGTCTGGATTTTACTGAGATGGGGAGAGTTATTTCTGTTTCTGTCCAGTGAAGGTATAACTGCTTTGGGTAATGTTTCTCACTCTCTCTTTTAATCCTCACTCAAAAATTTTCCATGATTTTTAGAAGAGTGAAGGGGCCGGGGAGAAACAGAGAGAAAGAAACTATTGATGTGAGAGACACATTAATTGGTTGCTGACCAGGGCTGGTGTTTGAGCCTGCAGCCAAGGTACATGCCCTTGACTTGAATCATATCCGGGACCCTTCAGTCTGCAGGCCAATCTCTGAGCTAAACCGAATAGGGCCGGGTAGACTCTTTCTGAGGCCAGGCCAGTGCTGAGAGTCCCCCTTGCAGTTACTAAAGCAAATGAATAAGTAAAACATCCTCTGTGAACCTCACCTCTAGGCCTAGGAGCAGATTTAATGAGCACATCATTGGTGGTTTCCAAAGAAGCTCCAATATGTGCATGTCGGAAGAGCTGCTGCTGTCAGCCACGCATGCCCTGTGCCTCTGTGCTTTCTTTGTGTTCTTAATTCATAGCTAGTATGAATGACCTGGCCCCGCTGTCCACAGAAAGTGATCTGGCAGTAGGGAGACCTAATTCACACAAGTTAGAAGACAATGTTTTCAGAAGCAAAAGCACTGGGAACGAGGGATCACAGAGGAGGGTCTGAAAGAAGTTTCCCTGGCCCTGGAAGACTGTAAAAGTTAGCTCTGCAAAAGGAATGGCTAGTGGGAGGACTGGGCCGGATTCCCTCTAACTTATCTCAAAGGTAAGGGAGGTGGAGACAGAGTTTTAAGCCAGTTGATCAGATTTGCACATAACGTTGACTCTGGCGATAGAAAGGTTGCCCTCTTTAGAAACCACCAAGGTCACATACTAAGTCTGCTCCTATTCCAAGAGTTGGTGCTCAGGGGGCATTTTTTTTTAAAAAAATATATATTTTATTGATATCTTACAGAGAGGAAGGGAGAGAGATAGAGAGCTAGAAACGTCTATGAGAGAGAAACATCGACCAGCTGCCTCTTGCACACCCCCTACCGGGAATGTGCCCACAACCAATGTACATGCCCTTGACCAGAATCGACCCTGGGATCCTTCAGTCCACAGACTGACGCTCTCCCACTGAGCCAAACCGGTTTCGGCAGGGGGCATGTTTTATTTATTATTATTTTTTTGTTAATTTGGTAGAGGAATGGGTAGGGTAGGGCAGGGAGATCATTGGTGAGCCTGTAGTTGGTAGTCCAGACAAGAGATGGTAGCGGTCTGAGAGGTGGTGATGGTGAGAGGGATGAAGAAATGACCATTTGAGAGACTGCAGCTGCACCCTGGGAATCTCGGTAACCTGGTTTCCGGATGTAAGTGAGGGGGTTCTTGCATGGATTCTCCGGGGCTTCCAGGAAGGTGGTCTCCTGGAGATGTGCAGGATGGTGGCTGTGTACTCCCCTTTCCCAGGCCCTCCCTACCCCGCACTGGGCTCCTGAGTCCCTGCCCAGTTTCTGAGGAGCCCAGCCTGTGGGGCAAGCCCTCTGTTTGCTCTCTCTCCACCCACCAAACGGGTGCGTATCTCCCAAATGACTCCTCCGGGCAGGTTACATCAGAAAGGAGGTTTTCAAATTCACTGTAGTCCCCTGGGTAAGAGAAAACCAGAGAGCACTTTCCTTTTCCTCCCCTCTTGAACCTCCAACTAACCATGCTGTGTTTCCTTCTAGGAGCAGAGGATGAGGTGGGCTCGGGGGGGCCCTCGCGGGCCCAGCGCCTTCATCCCCGTGGAGGAGGTAAGCCTGGAAGGGTTAGGAATTGTTGGTCGCTGGGAAGTCGGAACATGGAACACTGAGTTGGTGTCTCTTGAAATAGCAGTTTTGAAGCTATCCCTTCGGGTTCCTGACTCAGACCAGCTCTAGGAAGCAGGCACATTAACCCCATTTTGCTGGGAAGGAACAGGCTCAAAGAGATACAGTGGCCATAGCGCAGCTAGGAAATGAACAAACGTTCGATTCCCAGAACAAGGCCTGCTTTTCCTCAAGAAGGTAGAACCATCTGTGTTTATCTTCTCATTCTTGACTGTGCATATATTAAAGTTTTATTTTACTTCAGTAGTATATGTTCATTATAAAAAACTTTCCAATGTTTCAGAATCTCCTTCTCCCCTGTGAAGTAAGCAGTGTTACTTAACCATTTGCCATTGTTTTCTGGTGTGTGTTTTCTGCCCCATACAGAACCAGGGTCATAGTTTACAGCATGTTTTTGGGGGGAGTTTATTGTTTTGCTCTGTTTTCTCACTTACTACAACAGAGACCTCTTTCACTTACTGAGTCTCATCATTCTTTTTTTCTCCATGTTTTTAGCAGATAGCAATTGGATGATTAATCTGTGTCCGGTACTGTCCTGGGTGCTGGGGACACCACAGATAATAAGACAGACAAAAATCCTTGCTGTCATGGAACTGATATTCTAGTGTGGAGTTGGTGTGTGTGGGTGCCTTCAAAGCACATGCACAGAAAATTTCTAAATAATAGTTTTCTTCTTTTTCTTTGGAAAGAACTGTTTTCTTGTCCCCTTTTCTCTCCTGAACATGTAGGCCAAGTAGTTAATGAACTGTTAACAAATGTCTAAGCCCCCAGTTCCCTCCACCCTTTGTAAATGGAAAATAAACAACCACTAGCTAGTTATTCATGTCTGCAGCCCAGAATATGAAGCTCAAGTGTTGTGCTTGTATTTTATATTTTCATTTAGAAATAACCACTCCTGCCTTAGCCAGTTTGGCTTAGGGGATAGAGTGTTGGTCTGCAGACTGAGAGGTCCCGAGTGCAATTCCAGTCAAGGGCATATGCCTGGGTTGTGGGCTCAATCCCCAGTGTGTGTGTGTGGGGGGGGGGGGGAGTTGTAGGAGGCAGCTGATCAATGATTCTCTCATTATTGATGTTTCTCTCCCTCTCCCTCTCCCTCTCCTCTCTCCATTCTCGGAAATCAAAAAAGAAAGAACCACTCCTCTTAAAATAAAGAAAAGAAATAGGCTTTGGGGTCAATCTGGATTTGAATCCTGGTTTTGTCATTTACTAGATCTGTAACCTTGAGCAAGGAATGAAACTTCTCTGGGCCTTGATTTCCTCGTCTGTCAGTGGAGGGAAAGTAGTGTTCACCGCACAAGATAATGGGGAAAAACCAATGAGGTAATGCAGGGGACGCTCTAAACTCAGCCCTCGGCGGAGATAGCACTCGGGAAGGCTCAGCTATTTTGCCCCCACTCTCCTTGGCTGTGCAGTTTTGCACTGTTAAAACCGAAGCTCCATGAAGGCCAGAGATAACTGTATTTTCATCTCTGTGCCTGAGTTTTTCTATCTAAAAATGGAGAATAGAATTATCTCATACTTGTAAGAATTAAATGAGTAAATACATATAAAGTGCTCAAACAGTGCTTGGCACCTGGTAAGCATTATCAAAGTATTGGTTATTATTATGTAAGATATTTGGTAAGTATTTGATCACTTAATGAAATACCTTTTACTCTCTGACTCTCTTTTGGGACACGGTTGTTTTCAGTTTCTTGCTATTATAATCCCGCTGTAATGAATGTGCTGGTCTCTTTGGGAGGAAGGACGAGAGCGGAACCCATCCTCTCCTCACCTTTGCTTGGCAGGTCCTTCAGGAGGGAGCTGAGAGCCTCGAGCAGAACCTGGGGCTGGAGGCACTGATGTCCTGTGGGCGCGTGGACAACCTGGCAGTGGTGATGGGCCTGCACCCTGACTACCTTAGCAGATTCTGGCGCCTGCACTACCTACTGCTGCACACAGATGGGCCCCTGGCCAGCTCCTGGCGCCACTACATTGCCATCATGGTGAGCCTGTCTGACCCTGAGTCTCCTAGGGTGGCCACCTGGTGGGGGGTTCGGTCCCCAGATCTCTTAGCTGGGGACTTTCCGAACTGATTCCGTAGATGATGAGGAGGAGAAAGCCCTGGCTTTATTTGACTACAGAATTTTAAAAAAGAGGCATCTTTAGTGCCTGTGCCACAGCTTGGGAAACTGGGGCATAAAGGAGTAAATGACCTGCCCAAGGTCACAACAAGCCAGTGGCAGAGCTGGGGTTAGAACCCAAATTCCCTGCCTCTCAAGCAACAATGAGATCTAGGATGTCACCTTCCACGGGGTACTCGCGCTGAATGGGGCACAGAGAGAATAGCATGACCTAAGCTCACACTATGTGTGCCCTTACCTCCATAGGCTGCTGCTCGCCACCAGTGCTCCTACCTGGTGGGCTCCCACATGGCCGAGTTTCTGCAGACTGGCGGTGACCCGGAGTGGCTGCTTGGCCTCCACCGGGCCCCTGAGAAGTTACGCAAGCTTAATGAGATCAACAAGTTGCTGGCACATCGCCCATGGCTCATCACCAAGGAGCACATCCAGGTACAGTGGGTAGAGATACAGGTCCCCGAGGCAGCACAGGGGCTGGGCTGGGGTCTGGCAGTCAGCCCGGGGGCAGGCACTGAGCACGTCTGGCCTTCTTTCCTCTCCAGGCCTTGCTGAAGACGGGTGAGCACAGCTGGTCCCTGGCGGAGCTCATCCAGGCCCTGGTCCTGCTCACCCACTGCCACTCACTGGCCTCCTTCGTGTTTGGCTGTGGCATCCTCCCCGAGGGGGACCTGGAGGGCAGCCCTGTGCCCCAGGCACCTTCACCCCCCAGCGAGCAGAGCAGCCCCCCCAGCAGAGACTCACTGAACAATTCCGGGGTAAGTCACCGGCCCGGGATGGGGGGTGGGGGGTGCATGCGGAGCTGGCATGGCCTGTTGTCCCTAGACAGAAGCCACTGCTTCACCGCCTCCCAGAGATAAGCCTTAGAGAAGTTGTTTGACTTTGAAGTTCCACTTCCTCATCTATCCGGTGAGGACAAAGACCACTGCTTCATAACGAGCTGTGAGGACCAGATGAAAGAACCATGTCACTGGCCCCTCAACGTGCAGCTCCAAGACTTAAAGTCTCCTGGCTTTACTGCTTTCAGAATACAGAGTTTGCTGCTTATTCTGTAAGGCGGCCTTGTTTGTTTTATTTAGAAAACACAGCTATTTTAAAAGTCCCTTACCTGTGAGGGTAATTGATGCTCAGAGAAGACATGTCTGCTCTGTAGTTTTGTGTTTTTTAAATTATTGATTGATCTGAGACAGACAGAGAGAGGATCATCTATTTGTTGTCTCATTTATGCATTCATTGGTTGATTCTTGTATGTGCCCTGACCAGGGGTCAGACCCACAACGTGGTGTATCAGGATGACGCTCCAACCAAATGAGCTACCTGGGCCAGGGCTGACTCTGGAGCTTCTTAAACTTCCCCGTTCAGAAGGCCTGGCCTGTGGGAAAGGTGTGTGGACTGTCTTGGGGTAGCCGGGAGGAGCGGACTGCCATCTTCGGTCTCCCCTGCAGAGCTTCGAGGCCGCTCGGGATGTGGAGGCTTTGCTGGAGCGCATGAGGCAGCTGCAGGAGAGCCTGCTGCGGGACGAGGGAGCGTCTCAGGAGGAGATGGAGAGCCGCTTTGAGCTGGAGAAGTCGGAGAGCCTGCTGGTGACCCCCTCGGGTACGGGATCACAGGCGTCCAGGTTCTAGGGCCTGCCCCCTTCTTCTGCCACCTCTGCTGAGGAGCAGCCCCTCTGGGTGCTGCATCCCTTGTATGTTGGGGTCAGACCTCAGTTTGAATCTGCCTGTGTGAGGCTTCCTGTCCGAGGGACCACTAATAACTCACTTCCTGCTTTGGGGCCTGTCTCCTCACACATAAAGGATTGATGTGTAGGGTAAATGGAACAGAAAAGCAAAGCTCTTCACACGGAGCCCAGCCCAGCATGCGTGGCTCCATAAATAACTACTGCTGCCATGACTGTTATTATTACTGGGGCCTCAGCCCTGGGCCTGACTCGCCCCCTCCCATTGGAATCCTGGCTCCACTCGCGGTAGGGAGGAGCTCTCTCTGGCCTTAGACTGCGTGGCCTGGCCCCACTCTGATGGTTCCTCAGGAGTGAAGATCTCTGAGCCCCATGCCTTGGCCTCACGGTGACCTCTTTCTCATATTCTCAGCTGACATCCTGGAGTCCTCTCCACACCCAGACATGCTGTGCTTCGTGGAAGACCCCACTTTCGGATACGAGGACTTCACCCGGCGAGGGACTCAGGCGCCTCCCACCTTCCGTGCCCAGGTGGGTCTCCCACTGGTCTGGCATTGCTCCTGATTTACAGTCAAGGAGAGGGTGGTCTGTGTGATAGAGTGGGTACCTTCTCTCCCTTGAGAGAAGTGGGAGACTCTGGATCATGAAGGGACCCATCTGTGCCCTAAGTGCATCCCTCTTGGCTTCTCCAGCCCAGACTAAGCAGTAGCTTAGATTTGTGGGGTGGGGAGGTGTGCTCCAGAGGATGGGGTCTCTCTGGCCAGCCTTGGGCCGTTTATTGATCCCTTCTCTTGTTCCTCAGGATTATACCTGGGAAGACCATGGCTACTCCCTGATCCAGAGGCTCTACCCGGAGGGTGGGCAGCTGCTGGATGAGAAGTTCCAGGCAGCCTACAGCCTCACCTACAACACCATGGCCATGCACAGCGGAGTGGACACCTCCATGCTCCGCAGGGCCATCTGGAACTACATCCACTGCGTCTTCGGCATCAGGTAGGCACACGTCTCCTCATCCAGGACGTGTGTGCACTGCACGTCCTGAGACTGCACTCACAGTGGTTTCCTTTTTTTGTTTTTTTCTTTTCCTTTCTTTCTGCCTATGCTATTTTTCAAAACAAATTTTTTTCTTTGCTGATTACAAAAGATAATAAATGTGCTTACTGTTTGAACTTTATAAATGAAACACTTTAATCCCACTCCATAGAGATAACTGTATATATAATCAGAGAGAGAGAGGGGGAGCGAGAGAGAAATACCAGTGATGAGAGAGAATAATTGATCGGCTGCCTCCTGAATGCCCCACACTGGCCAAGAATCAAACCGTGATTTGGTTCATAGGTAGATGCTCATCACTGATCCACGCAGGCTGGGCTATGACCTTTTTCTATATTGCTTCTTTTCTTTCTTATGTAATTGCTTTTGTATAGTTGAAATTATAATTTCATTAAAAAATATATATATATATTTGATGTTTGTAAAAAGATGCAGCCTGATTTTTAGTAAATTTAGAAAACATAACAAAAAGAAGAAAATAAAAACTATCCATGATAACCATCCTTTCCTCTTCTTGTCAAGTATTTCCTTCCTGTCTGTTTTCCATGAACAAATAACCAAAACATACATATAATTTTATGAAAACAATATTTTCTTGCGTGTCACTTATTTTACTTAATCAGACATGAGCACATTTTAGTGAACCATGATTCTTTTCTCACTTTTCTCATTTAACAGTTTAGTTCAAGCATCCAAAAAAAAAAAATCCCCCAGTTTTTAGAAGGGCATAAATGTGAATCATATTTCACTGGGTTAATCATATTTCACTGGGTGGGTTGAGTTGTACTTAATTGGCTGCCATCCCGCTGGTCATTGTCAGGTTTCTAACTCAGAGAAGGCCAAGGATGGATAGGCACGGCTAGTTCCTGCCCAGCTCTCACGTCCAGGATCTTCCATTCTCCAACATGATCCTTAATCTGGTACCTTGTCTACTGCCTGTCTTCCAGTTTTTAGCCCGTCTTTCCCATCCAGTTCGATTTGAGATGACTCACTGGCTCACAGGACTGGCGAATGAGAAAGTAGCTTCTAGACTGCTCACCAACTTGCTCTTTGACTTGAACAATTTAATTGTCTTCTCCAGGCCTTAGTTTGCCCATCTATAAAATTAGTACCAGCTCCCTTTTTCCCTTTCCACCTCCCTTATCCGGGGAAAATACTTGCACTCACCTCCTGTCCCATCTCCCATGGCCTTTACTGCTAAGTAGTAAATATGACCTTGGAGCCAGGTAGAACTGAAACCCGTTCCCACCTGTGTGACCTAGGACAAGTGACTTCACTTCTCTGAATCTCAGTTTCATCTACAAAACGAGGCTGATGAATACAGCATACTGTATGTAATAGCTTTGTATACAGTAGTGTACAATAGTTTTAAGAACTCCTTGAGTATATGTTCACATGGTACGTAGTTGATACCAAATAAGGCATGCTTATTCTCTATCCATTCCTTGGTCTATGATATATGACATCAGCTATTTTTCTAAGAGGAACCAAGCTTCTAGTTGCTTCCTCCCTTCTGCCTTTTCTTGCTGCTCTCTGTTCCTTCTTTCACAGGGTGGGGCTGGAACAGGGGAGCCAGTTCTGGAAGCTGAGGGTGAGTGGTGTGTTGGGCCTTTTCCTCCAGGTATGACGACTATGACTACGGGGAGGTGAACCAGCTCCTGGAGCGGAACCTCAAGGTCTATATCAAGACAGTGGCCTGCTACCCAGAGAAGACCACCCGGAGGATGTACAGGCTCTTCTGGAGGCACTTCCGCCACTCGGAGAAGGTACGGAGGCGGGGGGACTGGACAAGCCCGGCCAGGAGAGGGCAAGGGGTCGACCCAGTGAGGTAGCCAGACTGAGTCTGCACTGCCAGGTAGAATACCTGAGTATATGGTATTGGGTTTAAGTACTCCTCCACAAAGTGATTTCAGACTCCACTGACTCGCCCATAAGATGGGAATGTGCTTTGCAGGGTCCTCCATGGCAGCCAGCAGGATCTGGGTTGAAATCATAACGCTGTCACTCAGTAGAAGTAGAACCTTGGGCAAGTCGAGCCTTTTTACTTTGACAATGGGAATAAACACCACCCGCATTTCGATTGCTGGGAGGATGAGATGGGAAAATGAATGTCAACTTCCAATCCCGAAACCGTGCTCAGTGGCAGCTCTTACTTTAGCTTTGGGGGATAAAGAGATGAGTCACAACAAGGATGAAGATGCTTGAAATTCCTGAGCAGTCCTTGCCCCACAGCGCTCAGAGCCTTAGGAAATAGAAGGATTAGATGAGTGGTCAGGGGTGGCGGCAGCGTGGGAGGGATGGGGACGGCGAGGACCGACGTCCTTTGCTGACAAGCCCTCCTCTGTGCCCCAGGTCCACGTGAACTTGCTGCTCCTGGAGGCCCGCATGCAAGCCGCCCTGCTCTATGCCCTCCGTGCCATCACCCGCTACATGACCTGACTCCCACACAGGACCTGGGCCCGGAGCCGCTAACTCTCGAGGCACCCTCCTCTCTGCAAGAACTTCTCTGTCCGGAGACAGACCCAATCCCTTTCTGCCCCACGCCCACCCGCCACACTCTGGGGGTGGGCTTTTGTGTGAGGTGCAGCCCCCGAGCCACACCCTACAGTTTCTCACTGAAGGACAGGATCTCTGGGATCTCAGCGTTGGCCCTGGGAGCTGGAAGAGGACTAGCAGATCGCCAGGGGCCGTGCCCTCTTCCTACCCCTGAGCCCAGAGGCAGAGGCACAGGAAGTACAATGGGCCGAGTTCGGATTTATGTACCTCCAGGTTGGGCCCACCACAAGCACTGTGGCTGGAAAGGTCCCCACTGGCCCCGGGGGGAGAGGGGCAAACACCGCCAGGGACTGACACTCCGAGCAGCTCTCCTTTTCCTCCGTCATCCGATTCCATTCCCTCTCATCTGCCATTAACCCATCAATGTGAAAGTCAGGGTCACAGCTGGCCTGTGCGTCCGCCTCCCCAAAAACCTCTTCAAAGCCCCTTGTTTCCTGATGGCCCCAATCCTATTTCATTTCCTTTTCTCCCACGCCTGGTGGTGGTGAGGCCCCGGGAGAGACGAAGCACATTAAAAAAGTAGACTATCTCTAGAGAATTTAAGTAGCTTTTTGGTCACTTTGCCTTTTGAAGTGTAGGGAGTATTCGATTATAAATCCTCTGTATTTTGGTCCTTTATGGATGAAGTCCAAACCTCTTCAGGGCCTCACCTCTAAAGGTGTGAGCAGGAGGAGGGGGCAGTCTGTTCTCCTCAGAGCTCGCACCTCTTCTGTCTCCCGGGCTCCACTGCGGATATTTGCCAAAACCTCGATCCTTTCTCGGTGGCACGTGGCCCAGTGGGAGAGCTCGGAGACCCCAGGGTTGTTCGGGCCCTGCCACTGGCCAGGGGGCCATGGCTATGTTGCCAAACCTCCTTGACCCCCATTTCCTCCGTTTCAGACTAGGGAAGGACACTTTTCATGCCTGGGTTTCTCAGGCCAACCTGCCAGCAGTGAACTGCACATCGAGCAGGATTTGGAAGGTCCTCCGGGACTCCCACTCTTGCGGTCAGTCTCCCGGCTGCCTTCCAAGGACCACCCAGATTCTGTCCCCTCTCCTCAGTTTTAGGTGGATTACTTAGAGGCAGGAGCAGCCAAGGACTGACCCCAGGCACTTTCTATAGCAAACAAGCTGTGAATTACGACTTCCTAGCCCTTCTTCAGGCAGTACGTGCCTCCTCTCCTCTCTGGCCGGTGAGGAGGGGACTGAAGAAGGGCGAGGGCCAACATGCTGCTTGCTTCTGACCCTCCTCGCTGGGGTGGGGCAGGAAAGGAGCCTGGTCGGTGGGCCACATTTCATACCCATGCGGGCATGGGGAAGCGACTGGCACCCTCAGACCTCCCCGCCCTCCCACAGTGACGCTGGGCAGGAGGGAAGAGGTCCAGCCTGGGTTTGGAGTCTGGAGAGGACAAGATGGCTGTAAATGTTCTGTGGGTGGACAGGGAGGGGTATTCAGTGTTCAAGTGCAGAAGTCTTTGGCTTTCCTACCAGTTCTGTATAATGAGAAATAAAAGTTCACCAAGGTTTTGTTTTGTACTGCTTGTTAATGGGCTCTTTTTTTCTGTTAACTAAGGTTCATGGTTCACCTCTTAGCAGGAAGTTGTGATTGCATCATGGACTTGACCTGCTAGCCCCAACCCTACTGGGCACTTGTGCCCAGTGATGGCATGATTGGGAGTGGTTGGCATTGAAACTTCTGTACCTTCATTATCTAGTCCTTTCACCCATTTGTAGCGGGCCAGGCACTATGGAATTACAATGGCATGTTTTTTTGTTTGTTTGTTTTTTTCACTAAACCTGGCCCTTGACTGGGTACTTGGAGGCCATTTCTCTGAATCTGCGAGGGAATTGGGACAGAGGTAGTGACATTGCTGAGAACATGTGGTTAGTAAGGGGGGAAGCCCCATTCCGGCTGGGGGCTGCTTGACCCTCAGGCCTGGGCATTTAGCCTTCCTATTTTTTCCACTATTAGGCTCCCCTATGGCAGAGGCGGACTGTTTGAGAATCTCTGGGGTCCCCCTTCTGTCCCCTGCCCCACCACATTATGCTTATCTGCTTCTCATCCTTCCCTCTTTAGCACCAAGGAGATAGAACTGGGCATAAGGGAGAGAGATGTGACTCCCTAGCCCCAGGCTGTGCCAGTGCCATTTTGTAGCTTTTGAACTCGGATCATGACTAAGAGTTAAGCCCTCTCCTGCTGTCTTCCCCCCTTGCCTTCAAAAATGAAAATGACCTCCTCCAGGAAGCCTTCCCTGACTGACTTCATGTTCCCTTTTCTTTCTACCCTTTTCATTTTTGCAGTGTTCTCACATTTGTTCTTCCTTCTACAGTCATTTAAGAGCATGTGAAAGTAAATAAGATCTGGAGTACAAAACTTGGATCTGGACTGACTCAGTCACTTACCCTGGGGCGAGGGGATGCAGGGAGGTGTCAATCAACTGCCTCAAGTTTCCTCTCCCATGAAAACAGCGTTTTCTCTTCCAGGTAGCACCACGTAGTGACTGTTGTCAGAAGTATTCAAATTTAATCTCTTTTTTCATACTTACCCGGGGTTCACAAACTTTTTGTGCTTCGGAATCTCTTAAAGGACAGTGGTTGGAGGTGGAGCTCAGAAACTGGCGTCTCTAACAGCTTCCTGGTGTGCTGATGCCCAGACCATGCTTTCACTCAGTAGATGTTGTGTGCACACAGTATGTAAATGTCCTGGACACAGAACAGTGGACAAAACAGGCACGGTTCCTGCTCCCGTGGCATTTGCTGTCTAGTGCAGGAGACAGACGTTGGATCATTACACAACTAATTATGTCATTGTGATGGGCACCTCCAAGGAGAAATACAAGGTGCTTAAAGAGCATTTACAACCTAACAGCAGAGCTTTTTCTTCCAATGAAACACGTTGGACTTTTGCAGACACTAAAACACACCCAAGAAGACCAGTTTCCCACCCAATGAAGCACCTTGGAGCCCAAGGGCTCCGTGGAACAGTTGGAAAACTACATTCCTCCAGTGGGTGCTGTGGTGAGCATCCAAGACGTGTCTCTCCTTCCTTCCCCCTCCCCCACTCAACCAGGAAAAGCCTCAGGGGAGGCCCTCTCTGGCTGCCTAGCTCATGGCTATGCCCCTTCAGGCATTCTGCCTCCATGACTGACTGGAGGGACGAGTCTACAAAGGCCTGGCCCCTTTACCTCCATTGGAACAACTCGAAGGACTCTCCCAGCTCCAGTGCTCCCTTCGGGACCAGCAAGGCCTCCACTGCAGCCCCATTTCTTCTGTCAGCCCTGTTTCCCACTTCCTATGACATTGGCCTCCAGTGTGTACCCCCTGTGTGCAAATTTCCATCTCAAGAGTCTGCTTACCAAGGAAGGTACTTGACCTAAAACACTCTCATATTACAGATGGTGAAAATACAGACCAGAGAGGGGAAATGACTTGCTTGAGGCCACACCTGGGCCTTCAGATCCTCCTCAAAGTTTGTCACCACTCTGCGTCAGTCCTACAACTTCCTGTCTTTACTTCTCTTCCTGAGGTTGGAGGCAACAGCTGCAATGCTGGAAAGGCCATCCCCACGCTCACGGCTGGAGACCTTGGGCAGATCACTTCCCCTCTCCGGGGACGTTAAATATGTGCTGCCCGAAGGCTCCTGGTCTCTCAAGTCCGCCTGTGCGTGGTGCCCCTGCTCCTGAGAAAAACCATGGCTCAGCTGGTTCCAGCAGCAGCAATTCTCCCCGTGTCTGAGTCACCGCTGACCTCACTGTTGGTTCCGGCTGCGGGGAGCCATGAGCTTCAGTCCCAGTTCTGAGCAGCTAAACTCGCATGTCAAGAAGGAACCCCTTTTCTTTTTCCTTTTTTAAAAAAATATACCGTGCCGAAACCGGTTTGGCTCAGTGGTAGAGCGTCGGTCTGCGGACTGAAAGGTCCCAGGTTCGATTCGGGTCAGGGGCATGTACGGTGGTTGTGGGCACATCCCCGGTAGGGGATGTGCAAGAGGCAGCTGGTCGATGTTTCTCTCTCATCGATGTTTCTAGCTCTCTATCTCTCTCCCTTCCTCTCTGTAATAAATCAATAAAATATATTAAAAAAATATATATACCGTATTTTCCGGCATATAAGACAACCGGGCATATAAGAGGACCCCCTAATTTTACAGTTAAAACAAAGGTTTAGGCCTATATTTGCTGTATAAGACTACCCCCCACTTCCGAGGCAACACCAGTTCTTTTTTTAATAGACGGCCTCTCTGACTCTGGCCAATCTGAGCAGGCTTTTTTTCCTTTCAAAAGTCATTTTATACGCTGGAAAATACAGTATTTTATTGATTTTTTCTAGAGAGAGGAGAGGAGAGATAGACAGCTAGAAACATCGATGAGAGAGAGACATCGACCAGCTGCCTCCTTCACACCCCACCCCAGGGATGTGCCCGCAACCAATGTACATGCCCTTGACCGGAATCGAACCCGGGACCTTTCAGTCCACAGACTGACCCTTTATCTACTGAGCCAAACCGGTTTCGGCAGGAACCCCTTTTCTTTGTTCGTGTCGAGTGCTTGTTTTGTGCCAGACACTGCTAGATGCCGGCAGTACAGCGATGAACGAGACACACACAGTCCTGGCCCTCCTGGGCCTTAAAGTCTATTGGGAAAGATGAGCATCACACAAAACCTTGTGGTGAGTCCTGGGAGAAGAAAAGCACAGGGAGGGCCTGGCCAGTTTGGCTCAATGGATGGAGCTTCGACCTGCGGACTGAGAGGTCCCAGGCTCGATTCCGGTCAAGGGCACGTACCTTGGTTGCGGGCACATCCCCAGTGGGAGGTGTGCGGGAGGCAGCTGATAGATGTTTCTCTCTCAGTTTCTAACTTTCTGTCCCTCTCCCTTCCTCTCTGTAAAAAAAAAATCAATAAAATATATTTTTTTTTAAAGAAGAAGAGGCACAGGGAGCTATGAGAAATACAGCAGGGGAAACCCCACATTCAGAGTGAGAGTTCCCAGAGAAATACCCTGGATCTAAAATAAGACAGGATGGGAGGGAAGAGAGAAGTGCGGGACAAAGTCAAGCAGAGGAAACAGCATGGGAGAAGATGGGAGGCAGAGGAGGAGGCAGCCTGACAGGGACGGAGGGGCAGAGAGAATGTGAGAAAGGGTGAGGCTAAGGAGGAAGCCCACGGCAGGTCTGGCATGTTAAGGACTTTGGACTTTATCATATGGGCAGCGAAAAGTCTTCAAAGGAAATTGTGTTATTTATTACAAAATAGATGTTATGAACTGCTCATGTCCCCCTCCAATTCATATGTTGTAACCCCAATCCCTGTGTGCTGGTGTGTGGAGATGGGGCCTTTGGGAGGTGACTAAGGCATGATCATGAAACCCTCATAATGGGGATAAGGGCCCTTAGAAGAGAGAACGAAGAGATCTCCCCCCTCCTCTTCCTTCCCTCTGGCTCCCTTCCCTGTGAGGACATAACCAAGACAGGGCTCTTATCAGAAACTAATTGGCTGATACCTTGACCTTGGACTTCCCAGTTTCCAGAACTTTAAGAAACACATTTTTGTTGTTTAAGGCACTCACTCCAAGGTATTTTTGTTATAGCAGCCCAAACTGACTAAGACAATAGATAATATTTCTTAGAAGAAGAAGTAGACAAAGTAATAGGGCTTATTTAGGACTTATTATGAGCCAAGCACTCCACTAGGTACTTCTCAGCCAGGACCTCATGACCTCATTTAATCCAACAGCCCTATACAGTAGAGCCTATTATGATCTATTATCTCCTTTTTATAGGTGGGCATAATTGGATTCAAAAGTCCTCTCATCCAAAGAGGGTTCTCCCACCCCCTCGCCCCCAGAGCATACATTTACCTCCTTTGATCTAAGCTTACCAATTGCATCTGTGTTTCCAAGACATTTCTTTTTGTCCAATATTATAACTATTTGTGTGGCTCACTCATCTCTCCCCATTCGATTGATTGCAAGCCCGTAGAGCAGGACTGCCATGTCGTAGAGGCTGAGCAAATAAATTAGCTGTGGAGTCCTAGCCGGTTTGGCTCAGTGGATAGAGCATTGGCCTGCAGACTGAAGGGTCCTGGGTTCAATTCTGGTCAAGGACATGGACCTCAGTTGCAGGCTCCTCGCTGGCCCAGGCACTGGTCGGGGCACATGCAGGAGGCTACCAATGGATGTGTTTCTCTCACATCAATGTTTCTCTCTGTCTTTCCCGCTCTTCCACTCTTTCTAAAAAATCAAAGGAAAAATATTCTTGGGTGAGGTGTGGAATATGTTTGTATCCGCCAGGATGCCTGGTCTGGTGCTGGTCCTGGCAGCGGTGTTGCAGGAATCACAGCCTCCGCGTGCTGTGGACTCGGCCTCTGCCCGGGCTGTCTTTTCCTGGCTGGTTGTCTGTTGTGCCGCCAGCTCTCAGACACTGTGTCAGTCTGGTGTTGGTCTCGGGGGAAAAGCGTGGACTTTGGAACCAGACAGATGAGCCTCAAATCTGAACACAAGTCCATCTGGAATGAGGCAGAGTATAAATAAACAGAACCAAGTATATGACCTTTGATACTTTTCTTTAATTTCCTCATCTACAAAATGGGAACATTACCATACAAAGTTATGGTTGTCAGGATCAACTGAGAAAATGCTTCCAGAGAGCCTGTTTTCATTTCCTTCCTCCCTTTGGTGGAAGATTGGGATTAGGCCAATGTTGTCTTCTTAGACTAAAAACCTCAGTTTTCACATCTGTGAAATGGGACTTGTGAAATGCAAGATAACATAGCATTCCCACAACCTGGAATGTTCTTCTCCAGACCTGTGTGGGGCTAGCTGTGTCTAAATCTTAAGTTCTCACTTTACTATAATCTCGTCAGAGTCCTGACGGGATTCTTGCTTCTCAATCTATTATAGCTCCACTCCCTCCCGTTTCTTTTCTCTTTAACACCTGTCATTATCTTCATTCTTTCTTATCTGCCTCTTTGTTCACTGTTGTAACCCCAGTGTCTACCATAGTCCAAGAGTAAGTGTTCAATAAATGCTTTTTAATTGCAATAAATGTTAATTGATTGCTTGTTTTATTATTCAGGGACTATTCTAGGTAATCCTGTCCACAACCCTGGGACATAGGCAGGCAACGATTTACCCATTGTACGGTTGTGGCTGATGAAGTCTAGCAATAGTAATACTTCCCCAGGAATTTCCCAAGGAAAGCAGCAGGGGTTCTAGACATGTTGGCTAGTGCTATTTCTACCCTCCCCTCCACTGCAGGATATGGGAAGGAGCATTGGAGGCCCAGGTTCTGGGCTCTGTTCCAATCTGTGGCTATAGGATTTAGGTAAGTTTCTTTCCTTCCTGAGCCTTATTTTCCCCAACTTTAAAATGGGAAGAATAAATCAATAAAAAACTTTTTTTTTTTTTTAAATGGGAAGAGTAATCTTTGCTCTTCCTGGTTGATGGTTAAGATGAGAATCAGATGAGATAATGGGCTGAAAGCACTTCATAAACTGAAAACACTCTACCTGTTTATTGAGGGTTTTTAAATATTAATATGCAGCCCTAGATGGTTTGGCTCAGTGGATAGAGCATTAGCCTGCAGACTGAAGGGTCCCAGGTTCAATTCCAGTCCAGGGCACATGTCTGGGTTGCAGGCTTGATCCCCAGTAGGCAGAGGCAGCCAATCAGTGATTCTCTCTCATCATTGATGTTTCTATCTCTCCCTCCCTTCCCCTCTGAAATCAATAAAAATATAGTTTTAAAATATTAATATGCAGAATTAACATTTACTTCAAAGATAAATCTCTGGACTGGAGAAGCCAGGGAAGTTTCCTAGAAGCCATGTCATTTCAGATAGGACTTAAACATAGGTTAGATTTTGAGAAACCAAAATGGCGGCATAGGTAAACACCTGAACTGCTCCCGAGCACAACTTCAAAACTACAACTAGTCGAAACCGGTGTGGCTCAATGGATAGAGCGTTGGCCTGTGGACTGAAAGGTCCCGGGTTCGATTCTGGTCAAGGGCATGTACCGAGGTTGCGGGCATATCCTCAGTAGCGGGTGTGCAAGAGGCAGCTGATTGATGATTCTCTCTCATCGATGTTTCTAACTCTCTATCCTTCTCTCTTCCTCTCTGTAAAAAGTCAATAAAAATATATTTTAAAAATAAATAAATAAAGTCTTTAAAAACACACACACACAAAAAAAAAAAACAGCAAAAGAAAAACAGTTAGTTACCTACAAGGGAGCACCCATACGATTGTCAGCTGATTTCTCAACAGAAACTATGCAGGCCAGAAGGGAGTGGCAATCTACCCAGCAAAGCTATCATTCAGAATGGAAGGTCAGAGAAAGAGCTTCACAGATAAGAAAAAGCTAAAGGAGTTCATCACCGCCAAACCAGAATTATATGAAATGCTGAAGGGTATTATTTAAGAATCTAAAAATCAAGTGAATAAAAAATCTGATGAACAGAATAAACTGGTGAATATAATAGAATTATGGGCATAGAAAGGGAATGGACTGAACTCTCAGGGGGAAATGGGTGTGGGGGGTGAGGAAAGAGACTGGACAAAAATTGTACACCTATGGCTCAGACCGGTTTGGCTCAATGGATAGAGCATTGGCTTGGGGACTGAAGGGACCCGGGTTCGATTCCGGTCAAGGGCATGTACCTTGGTTGCGGGCATATCCCCAGTAGGGGGTGTGCAAGAGGCAGCTGATCGATGACTCTCTCATTGATGTTTCTAGCTTTCTATCTCTCTCCCTTCCTCTCTACAAAAATCAATAAAATATATATTTTTTAAAAATCGTACACCTATGGATGAAGACAGATGGGGAATGGGTAAGGGCAGAGAGTGGGTGGGAACTGGGTGGAGGGGAGCCATGGGGGAAAAAAGAGGAACAATTGTAATAATCTGAACAATAAAGATTTATTGAAATGAAAAAAAAAAGATTAGGTTAGATTTGGGGGAAATAAAGCTCAGTGACAAAGTAAAAAATGACCAAGGCAGGACTCTCTATAGCTCAGGGATGGACAATAGTGCAGAGAAGGCCTGGGGATGGGACAGGAGCTGGGTGGAGGGAGTTAATGGGGGCAGGGGGAGCCGGGGGCCGGGAAAGGGAACATCTGTAATACTTCCAACAAAAAAGATAAATTTTAAAAATACAAATAAACAGAAATAAGAAAACAAAAATGCCCTACTCGGCTTGGCTCAGTGAATAGAGTGTCAGCCTGTGGACCGAAGGGTCCCGGGTTTGATTCCGGTCAAGAACACGTGCTTAGATTTCAGGCTTGATCCTCAATAAGAGGCATGCAGGAGGCAGCCAATCAATTATTCTCTCTCATCATTGATGTTTCTATCTCTCCCTCTCTCTTCCTCTTTGAAATCAATTAAAAAAATTAAAAAAAGAAAAGAAAACAAAAATACTAATAATCTACCCTTACAGAGTACTACTGTTATTTTTTTATGGAATTTATCTTCTGGATCTTCCTTCTATGCTTAAATATGCTAACAAAGTGGCAACATGTTAAACAGTCTGTTTTACAATCTGTTTTCCCCAACCACAGTGTATTGTGGAGTATGTTCAGTTAAGTGAGTGGTTCTCATCATGCGGCAATTTTGCCCCACGCATTTGGCAAAGTGTGGAGACATTTTTTCGGTCCGTGTAATTGGGAGGGTGCTACTAGTATCTAGCGGGTAGAATGCGGCTAAACACCCTACAGTGCACAGGACAGTCCCTTACAACAAAGAATTATCCACTCCAAAGAGTCAATAGTCTCGAGGTTGAGAATCCTGAATTAAATCACGTACATTTTATGTTCAACACAACACTGGGCACATGTCAACTGCTTGGTAAAAGGAAAAATGGTGACTTTGGGGTGCGGGGGGATGTTTCCAGAAGCAGGAATATGAGCTTTGTGGATCTAGAGCCTCAGGGGGCTTTCCCCAAATATCTAGCCATAAGGCTGTTATGCGGTGAGGAGGCTCATGGCGAAGTGGTTTTATCACCACAAACACCTGGGAAAGCAAAGGGTGAGCAATACCTTCACGAAGGAGACACACAGCCTTGGACCTTGGACTCTGCTGTTGGGGGAGGATGGCGAGGCTCACACACACACACACACCCCACCCGGGCAGCATCTGCCTGGCCAGAGTTCCAGCTGTTGTCTGGGTCAGTGCAAACAAAGACCTTTGGGCTGGCCCAGATTCAGAATTCATCGCCCGGGAGTCCCTCCCAGTTTACAGGAGTGCTTGGAAGACATAGTCTAGGTCAGCGGGAATTAAGTGGGGCCCCCAGGGTGTGTGTGTGTGTGTGTGTGTGTCACGTGGCTGATGACACCGGCAGAATGAATTGGAGAGGGACAAACCACAGTCCAGGGGAAAGTGCAGCCGAAGCGGAATTTGATTCCATTCAATGGAGTTAAGTATTTAGCAACATTCGTTCCTTCCCATCGTGTGCCAGGCGGGGTCCCTCTTCCCCACAGGGAGGCCCTTCGGAATAGTGGTCAGGAGCAGAGTCCATTGAGAAAGGGACATGTGAGACCCAGGTTTGCCAGCATGAGGTATTTGACCTTTATCAGGCATGTCATGTCTCTGACACACATTAGTACGTATGTGCGTTTCAGCCCTCACACAAAAATCTGGGGTAGGAGATGTTATCACCCCTATTTCACAAAAGAATAAACCAGCCCTGTCACGTGTGGCTCCATGGTTAAAGCGTCAGCCCATGCACCAAAGGGTCGCAAGTTTGGCTCCCTATCAATGGCGTGTTCGCTTCCTGCCCCATCTGCATGCGTGCAGGAGGCAACCAGTGGATGCATCTTTCTCACATCAATGTTTCTCTCTTTGTGTCTCTCCCCATCTCTCCCTTCCTCTTTCCTCCCTCCTCCCCTTTCTCTGAAAAAGCAATGGGAAAAAATATCCTCAGATGAGGATTAACAAAAATAAAAATATAGCCGAAACCGGTTTGCTCAGTGGATAGAGCGTCGGTCTGCGGAGTGAAAGGTCCCAGGTTCGATTCCAGTCAAGAGCATGTACATTGGTTGCGGGCACATCCCCAGTAGGGGGTGTGCAAGAGGCAGCTGGTTGATGTTTCTCTCTCATCGACGTTTCTAGCTCTCTATTTCTCTCCCTTCCTCTCTGTAAAAAATCAATAAAATATATTTAAAGAAAAAAGTCATTCATTAATATAAATATAGTATCTATATTAAATCTCCTCTAATTATTAATATTAATGAACGAGAAAAACATTTGACAGATGGCTTATTTAAATAAATAAATAAATAAATAAATAAATAAATAAATGAAATATATTTAAAATATATATATATTTAAAAAAACAAAAGAATAAACTTAGGGTCAAAGAGGTGAAGGGGCTTGCCCAATGTCACAGGACTAATTAAGAGGAGAGGAGAACTGTGACAGATTTTTGGAAAAGAGAAAGATGAATAATAAGATGCAGTCCTTGTCTTCAACCAACTTAGAGTCTCCTAAGGGAGCTAAAGACAGGTCAAAGTCTAATTCCAAGCAAAGAAACAACGAGTGAGGTGCTATCCAAGAGCATTCAGGCGAGGTAGGGCAGGCTGGAGGTCCCAGGTGGGGGCAATCCGGAAGGCTCTATGGAGGAAATGGCAGTTCCGCTGGTGGTCTTTGAAGACGGGTAGGCTTGAAAGCAGGTAGCCAGCTTCTTCCTTTGGAGTGATGTCCCAAGAAGTGTGACCAGTGGGTTGGGCCTTAGGATGTGTGTCTATAGGGGCAGGATAAAATGGGGCAAAACTATTTGTTTGGTGGAAATGGAAAAGGGCTAATGTTCAAAGTTAAAAACCAAAAGGGCATGGGTACCAACTGATCAGAACGGATGCTGAGTTGTATACAACCCATGACCACGCTGGTGGGGACAGGCTGAATACTATGCCAAACATCCTGGACAGGATGTCAGCATCTACCCACCCAGACGACTTTTCAACTTTTGGAAACAGCCCAATCCTAGTTTGCTTTAGAGACCCACGTAAGCTGCTCTCATTCTATATAGTTTTGATGTCTCCAGATGCGGGGGCACAATCGGGTCTGGTCTGCCCACTTGGAGCATGACAGTGACTGATACAAAGATGTACACATAACCCAGGCGAGGCCAGTGAGAATTCTCCTAGGCAAGTTTGTTGGAACTTTGGTAAAAAAGCAGCTCTGTTTCACCAGGAAAGCTAAGAGAAAGGAAAGTCAAGTTGAGAGATTAAAGAGAGAAACAGAGACAGACAGAGACAGAGAAAGAGACATTTTTAGATGAGTGAATTGTATGGTATGTGCATTATATCTCTATGCTTCTCTATGCTACAGAACTCAAAACACTCACAAATGTCATTTAGCCCTTAAAACCATGTTATACATGAATATGTATGTTCATGGAAGATATAGCCAGTATATCATTACATGATAAATCAAGTTACAAAACTGAATGAAAATGTTCTAAATTGATCGTGGTGATGGTTGCACAAATATCTGAATATAGTAAAAATCATTTAATTGTATTTTTATTTTTAAATATATTTTATTGATTTTTTACAGAGAGGAAACGAGAGGGATAGAGAATTAGAAACATCGATGAGAGAGAAACATCGATCAGCTGCCTCCTGTACACCCCCTATCAGGGATGTACCCGCAACCAAGGTACATGCCCCGACTGGAATCAAACCCAGGACCCCCCTGTCCGCAGGCCGACGCTCCATTCACTGAGCCAAACCAGCTTTGGCTAATTGTATTTTTAGATGAGTGAATTGTATGGCATGTGAATTATATCTCAACAATGCTGCTATTTAAAAAAAAATAGATACTGCCGAAACCGGTTTGGCTCATTGGATAGAGCATTGGCCTGTGGACTGAAGGGTCCCAGGTTCGATTCTGGTCAAGGGCATGTACCTTGGTTGCGGGCACATCCCCAGTCGGGGTGTGCAAGAGGCAACTGATCAATGTTTCTCTCTCATTGATGTTTCTAACTCTTTATCCCTCTCTCTCTTCTTCTCTGTAAAAAATCAATGAAATATATATTTTTTAAAAAGAAATAATTCTAGAGCTTCTCTAACTCAGAATTTCATAATTTGAAAGACAATAAAATTTTCTTAAATAATTCTGAGAGCAGTTTTTATTTTTATTTATTTTTATTTTTTTAACAAAGTTTTTATTTTTATTTTTTTAATATATTTTATTGATTTTGTACAGAGAGGAAGGGAGAGAGATAGAGAGCCAGAAACATCGATGAGAGAGAGCCATCGATCAGCTGCCTCTTGCACACCCCCTACTGGGGATATGCCCGCAGCCAAGGTACATGCCCTTGATCGGAATCGAACCCGGGACCCTTCAGTCCCCAAGCCAACACTCTATCCATTGAGCCAAACCGGTCCTGGCTCTGAGAGCAGTTTTTAAAATATTGATTGTTTGATTGAGTTTAGGGAGAGAAAGAGGAAGGGGTGGGAAGATAGAGGTGCTTTCATTGGCTGATTCTTGCATGTGCCCTGACCAGAGATCGAACCCTCAACCTTGGGATATCAAGATGGTGCTCTAACCAACTGAGCTACCGGGCAAGAGCTCTGAGAGTCGTTTTAAAAAATAACTTATTGAGATGAAATTCACATAATATAAAATTAACCACTTTAAATGTCATAGTTCAGTGACATTTCCTATATTCACAATGTTGTACAACTACCTCCAATTCCTAAATATTTTCATCTCTCCAGAGTAAAACCCCATAACCCATTAAGCAGTTCCTTCCACCCCCTCCTCATCGAGCCCTTGGGAACCACCAATCCGTGTTCTGTCTCTGTGGATTTATCTATTCTGAGTGTTTTAAGTGAATAGAATCATAAAATACATGGCCATTTGTGTTTGGCTTCTTTCACATAGCATAATGTTTTTTTGAGGCTTATCCTTGTTGTAGCATGCATCAATACTTCATTCCTTCCCATAGCTGAGTAATAGCTTATTGAATATGTACATATACAATATGTTTATCCAGACACCCACTGATGGACATTTGGGCTGTTTCCACCTTTGGCTGTTGTGAATAATGCTGCTATAAACATATGTGTATATGTACTTGCTTGAGCGCCTGTTTTTAGTTAATTTGGGTACATAGGAGTGAAATTTCAGGGTCATATGGTAATTCTATGTTTTACTTTTAGAGGAACTGCTAAATTGTTTTCCACAGAAGCTCAACCACAGTGCAATCCCACCATCAATGTATGAGGGTTTCAAATTTCTCCACATCCTTGCCAACTCTTGTTATTTCTCATTTTTCAAATTAAAGACAATTGGTGCATTTGAAGTGGTATCTCATTGTGGTTGTTTTTTTGTTTTGTTTTTTTTTTTACTTCACTTGCAGCTGAAAACACAGAAATTGATATGAGTGTCAAGAGTAGTAGAATTATAATTGTTTAAAGTATTTTTTCATTTTGATTATATATATATTGTCTAATTTTTTTTATGACTGCAAGCCAAGGAATCCGAGCAGCCACCAGAAGCAGGAAGGGGCAAGAAATGAATTCTCCCCTAAAATCTCCATAAGGAACCAGTTCTGCCACCTTGATTTTAGCCTCATAAAACTCATCTGTGACCACTAGCCTCCAGAACTATACATTTGTGTTGTTTAAAGCTACTAAATTTGTGGTAGTTACAACAGCAATAGGAAACTAATCAAGACTGCAGTTGTTTCGTTAATTATAAAAAATAATACTTGTGACATAATGGAATATTACTCAGGAATAAAAAGGAACAAAGTATTGACACGTTACAGGTGGATGAATAAAAACATTATACTAAGTGAAAGAAGCCAGTCACAAAAAATCATATATTGTATGGTTCTAAGTGTATATCAATGGATAATTGTAAAACAAATTGTGTATACACACATACAATAAAATATTACTGCCCAGCTGGTGTGGCTAACGGTTGAGCATTGACCTATGAACCAGGAGGTCACAGTCCGATTCTCGGTCAGAGCACAAGCCCGGGTTTCGAGTTTCGGGCTTGGTCCCCAGTAGGGGGAGTGCAGGAGGCAGCAGATCAATGATTCTTTCATCATTGATGTTTCTATCTCTCTCTCCCTCTCTCTGCTGCTCTGAAATCAATAAAAATATATTTGAAAATATAATGATAAAAAAAAATTAGCCATGGAAAGGAAAGACGTTTGCATGCTGCAACGTGGATAAACCTCAAAAAGCATTATGCTATATGAAAGTAGACAGACACAAATGGCCATATATTTTAGAATAGATAAATTTACAGAGACAGAACACAGATCGGTGGTTTCCAGGGGATGGGGAAGAGGACATACCTGGATAACCTCTCCATCTCAATATCCTTAACTTAATCAAATCTACAAAGTCTCTTGTAACATTCACAGGTTCCTGAGATCAGGGGGCCAATTATCCGTCTACCATACCCCTTCATTTAAAATGTCTTTCTCATTTAATATTAGAAAATAAATATTGGAATCAATAGAAGAGCAATGATAAGACCAGCCTGGGGCACGTATATATGATAATGGTACTTTTTCCTTTTTCACCAAGTCTAGCTAAGTGGGAAAGTGTCTTTTCCACATAAACTCTTAGCTCAGGAGGTGCAATTTCGGTTCAGAGTGGAAAAGGGGACACAGGATCCTAACTAACAATTTATGAAGAGTTTTCTATGTTCCAGGATATTTATACCTTTTATCTCTAAAAGACAAATTTGCAAGGTGGGCATTTTGTAGAATAAGGAAACTGAAACTTAGCAAGGGTAAACCATCTGCCCAAGGTCACAAGCACAATAAGCGGCAGAGCCAGGATTGGAACTCAGGCCTGCATAATGTGGACACCAAAGCCCAGGCCCTGGTCACCTTATCAAGAAGCCTCTTGAGAAATAGGTGCTTCCCAGCCTCTAACACACTCCCCTTTTCCTGACATTGGTCCTGGACAGTTGTTAGACCAGAATAACAACCAAGAGACGTAAACAACTTAGGCACCCAGTCCAGTCATCTGGACGCCTTGGGGACCAGAGTTCACAGTGTGTGCTTGGTACCCCTGTCAGGGGTTTGACAGGCAATGTGTTTGTTAGACATGATGTCCCTTCAAGACTCAACCAAACAGCCCCTGCCTGCCTGCACTGACCAGCAGAACAGGTCCTCAGGCTGAGTCACTGCCCAGGTTGTTTCACAACCTGTTTGTGCACCGAGGTGGCGGAGGCAGGGAAGGTCACTGTGGCTAGTGTCTTCCTGAGCTCCTGGATAGACAGGTGCAAGGAGAGCTTGGCTCACCCCATCCTCACTCAGAAGTTTCTTTCCTTCTAGGCTCTCTCTCTTTTTTTAAATTTGAAATTAAGATATATATATATATATATTTCATTGATTTTTAGAAAGAGAGGGAAAGAAGCATCAATGTGAGAGAGAAACATCTACAGGTTGCCTCCTGTATGCCGCCTACTGGGGATGGAGCCCACAAACCAGGCCATATGCCCTGACCCAGAATTGAAATGGGTGACCTTTTGGTCTATGGGACGATGTTTAACCAATTGAGCCATACCAACTAGGGCCCTAGGCTCTCTTTTTTTACTTTAGCTACAATCCTGAACCAAAGGAAGTTTCAACAAGCCTCAGTTCCACATCTGTAAAGTGGGAAAGGTATACATATTTAAGTTATTGTGCACTTTACATACACTATTGTAGTAATTGTTGGTCTTCAAACTTTTTTGGTTGACCTGGATGTTCTTTGTCTTTTCATAATGAAATCATCACTTTTAAAACATTTAAACCAGCGTTCACAAGCATCTTGAGATGGAGCATGTTCACCATAAGCTTCCCGAAGTATACAATAACGTTCAGCAGCACTTTTCTTCAAATAAAGTAATGAATCAAAACTTCCCACAAAGGCTTTTTGGCATGAAATTAGACATTTTTAAGTGTAAAAATATCTAATGATGTTAACACCTTCAAAAAATTGGACATATGAAGTTTTGAAGCTTGCTGTCAATACAACAAAATAGCATATATAACAAATTGCATATATATATCAACATATGTGTAACTCCATCTATTGAAAAAAATCCACATTAACTGGTACAACTAGTGTAATTTAGCTTTTACCACAAACCAACGAGGTAGATGCTATTATTTATTTTACAAATGCACATACTGGGCATCAGAGATGTCATATTCACATAACTCGTTAACGCAGGGTCAAGAACCAACCCCAAGTCTGTATGACTAAAGAGCGAGGGTACAGAAGGAAATAGCAAGAAAAATTCTGCTCAGGCCTTGCCATTCTATGCTTAGTCATTTAGGCAATGACTCCTTGGACCTTGGTTTCCCGCTGTGTTCTTTAGGGTGGAGGAGAGGGAGCTAGACTGAGAGGCTGAAAGCTCATTTTTAAGTTAATAATCTTTTGATCTCATATTATAAGGTCTTTCCCTAAATCACCCATTAGATATGGTCTCTATTCCCTACACAGCTCATTCTTGTTTCTTCTTGTTGAAGAGCAGAAAACACTGATGAAGAGTTCTTCTGACTTGGAGATTTTTCAGGAAGTGTCGGGTTTGGCTTACAATTTTTTCATGACTTGCATTGACCCAGGTTCACATCCATAAAATTGGGTGACTATAATACCAGCAATCCAGTTGCAGAACATACCACTGTGTCCATTTCCTCCTTCGCTTATACTAAGCTTTTCTCTGCCATTATGATTTTTACCATGGCCACATCCTCATTCTTTCCCCAATGAAATGGGAAGAGAAAACCCTAAGAACAAATGAAAAAGCCAATCAAACACAATTCCTAATCAGTCCCCTTGTTCTGACCTTTTTTCTCCCTTCTTTCCAAACCTGTTAGGGTCTTACAGAGGTCACACATGTCCTATCATCCCTGACATCCTCATCCTCCAGCAGGGTTTCACTTTGATTTACAGATTTTACTGGGTGTTCCACTCTATTCACTCTTCTCTGCTTCCTAATGGAGTTAATTATCTCTCTTACTCTGTTTTATTAGTTATCAATTCTTATTGTGTACCAACCCTGTGCTTAGAGTGACTTTCCAATTTTTCAAAATGTAGGAAGTAATTTTGTTCTAAATATTAAAATTTTTTCTAACACATAATTTCTACCCAGTTGGTGTGGCTCAGTGCTTGAGCGTCAACCCATGAACCAAGAAGTCATGGTTAGATTCCTGGTCAGGGCAAATGCCCTGGTTTCTGTTTCAGTCCCCAATAGGGGTCGTGCAGAAGGCAACTGATCAATGATTCTCTCTCACCATTGATGTTCCTAACCCTCTCTCCCTCTCCCTTTCTCTCTCTGAAAAAAAAAAATTTTTTTAAGTAAAAAATAAAATGTTATTATTTATTACACTGAGCATGTAAGACTTTTGTAACCAGAAAATAACTGTATTTTTTTATGACTTCAATCAATTTTATTAATACCAATTTAAATGGTCACCTTGATGAGTTTTGACAAGTATACATATCTGAGTAATCACCACCACAATAAAAATATAGAATATTTTCATTTTCCAAAAAGTTTCCTGTGTCTCTTTGCAATCAGTCCTTCCCATTTCTCACTCCAGGTAAGCAGAAATCTAATTGCTTTCACTATAGGCTAGTTTTATCTGCTTTAGAACATCATATAAATGGAATCACAAACTATATATTATTTTGTATCTGGCTTCTTTCACTTAGGATGTAACATTAACCTATCATGTTGCACATATTAGTTTGTTCTTTTTTATTGCTCAATAACATTCCATTGTATGGATTATTATAATTTGTTTATCCATGAACCTGTAAATGGACAATTGTTTTAAGGGTTTAAAAATGTTTTTATTGATTTGAGAAAGAGAGGAAGGAAGAAGGATAGAAAGATAGAAACATAGATGAGAAACATCAACAGCTCCCTCCTGCATGCCTCTTACTGGGGACTGAGCCCCAAACCAGGACATGTTCAGTGACCTCTTGGTTTGACGCTCAATTACTGAGCCACACTGGCTGGGCTGTTTTAAATTTTGTGGTTGTTCTTTTTTAAGTAACACATACTCATCAAAAATTTGGAAAACAGTGACAAGTGGAGGAAAAATAATCTCTTGCCTCATGAACTAAACAAAGACAATATTGTTAGCATTAGGATGTTTTGTTTCTTTCCTCTATGCTCAGATGTTTTGGAGACTCTATAGTTAAAATCACATTGCACATATGACTTTGTAATTGGCTTGTTTAGTTGACATTGTAAGCATTTTCCACATATTTCTTTTGTAACCATTTTCAATACTAATATTTTATTACTAAAATGTAGGCTCTATCAAGGGAAGAATTTAGGCTGTCATGATTTTCCCCCCGCCTTGATCTTAGAAAAAGAGAGAAACATCGATTTGTTGTTTCACTTATTTATACATTCATTGGTTGATTCTTATATGTGCCCTGATTGGAGATCAAACCTGAAACCTTGGCCTATTGGTATGACACTCTAACCCACCAAGCTACCCAGCCAGGGCTGTCATTATTATTCTCATAGTTCAAGAGCCCAGAATAATGCCAGGCCTACAAAGGGCACATAAGTGTTGACTGAATTGTATTCTACAGATTGCCTGGCTATGTCCATATAGAGACATGCCAATTCTCCTTAACATTTTCCATTAGTTCTTTCTCTAATGTTTATATCCTGCCTCTCCAGCCAAGCAACTTGAAGGCAGTGTCTAAAAACACCTATTACAGTTGTAGCCAGTCTGGTTCAGTGACTACAGCACTGGCCCTCAGACTGAAGGGTCCCAGATTTGATTTCAGTGAAGGGCATATACCTCAGTTGCAGGCTCCATCTCAGCCCTGGTCAGGGTGTATATGGGAGGCAACCAATTGATGTTTCTCTCTCACATCGATGTTCCTCTCTGTTTCTCCCACTCTCTCTAAAAATCAATGGAAAAATATTCTCGGGTGAGGATAACAAAAATAAATAAATAAAATGAAAACAACAACACCTGTTATATGCTAAACATGTTGTATAAATCATCTATACTCTTCACAGCGTTCCTGTTAAGTAGAAAATCTTCCTGTTTTACAGATTAAGAAACAGACTCTGAGAAATTAAGTGACTAGGTCAAGGCCACACACCAGCATGTAGCTGAGTCTAGGCATGGCCCATGTTTGTTTGTTTTTAACCCACGTTTTATAGAGTCCAAATCCCACAATATTGGGAATAGTTTGAGTTTTTAAGGATATTTGCTCTGTGCCACATGTAACACGTCAAATCCAAATTCTAGAGGGAAGTAGTAGTATTCTCCATATTGGAGAGCTGAGAATATGAGGTTCGCAGAGGCAAAGTAACTTGCCCAAGCTTACATGGCTAGCCAGCGGTAGAAATATTAATCCAGTCAGCCTGACGCCATGGCCCATCTTAAACACTACACACCAGCATGCGAACCCATGCCCTCTGCTTCTCCATGCAGTCTTCTTGGCCTCCTTCGTCTCCTCTGTACTGTACAAAGAGTCTCCCAGGAACTGTTTGAGCTGACAGAATAGATGATGGTATAGGATGATGAAAGGAGCCATTCTGTCCCAGGGATGATGAAAGGGACCAGAAACAAATCCTTCCACTGCCAAACATACTGCATGTCAGACACAATTCTTGCAGCTCTGAGCCTGGGAAACACCACGTGCTTCCGAAGGCTGGTTTGAGAAGTAAATGAGTGATCCAGATTCACAGAAAGTGCTTGCCCCAGAGCTGTTATGGTTCCCAAAAAGCACGCACTAAAAGGGGAGCTATCCAAAGGGCCTCCATCTAGGAAACTCAAGAACCAGTGGGTTAATTATCTTTAGACAGAAAACAACACTGACTTCCCCAGACAGACCTGGGAGGGGAGAAACCCAAACAGACAGTTACAGTTCAGCTAAAGCAGAGCTAATCGTTAATCTTTTATGGATATGTGTAATACATTAACTATTATAGCCTATCCCCCTGGAGGCACCTCAACACCTGGTCAGCCAGAGGCTGGGTTGGGCTGGCTGGGCTAAGTGGAAAAGAGCAACTAAATAGGTCAATTACCTTTCTACAACAGGCTTTCATCGGCGCCTGCCTTGAGATGAATAAAAGGGTGAAATGGCTGATGCTGCCTGTTGTACCGGGTAGGGAGGGAACTCTCGAGTCAGCAGCCAATGAAGACTACTGGGCGCGAAATTACCTGGCATGTCTTACCTGTCTCTCAGCAAACCAGACTCCTTCAAAGCAAGAACTGTATCACTTATTTGTCATTGGGTGTTTGCTCTTAGGAGTTACTATTAATAATGATGCTGTCATTTTCCTAATTGGAAAAAGTCCAAAGGTGAAGAATTACTAAACGAGGTGTTTCTATGAATTATGAAATCATAATGTTCAACTACAGTATTTTTTTTCAACTCTAACGTGTACTTTGTGTCCATGTTTATTAGGCCTTGTCTTATAATACGTATGTACATGTCTATGGAGGTGTTTCTCAACTGCCCGGAACTCTGTTATTAAGTAAATGCTGTGACTTAGAGTGGAGAGTATCTACTGGTAAGAACTGAGACAAGGTAATAGTTCAGTTTCCCAGTCTGGGAAAGAATTATTCCTACCATAATCTCTGCTTTAATATTTCCACTGGAAGGAAGTTTACTTGTCATCCAGGCATTGTGTCACCTCGTCAAAACACAGCAGAGTGTGAGGGTCGGAGCAGGGCATGTAGTGGGCCACAATTTGCAAGAGGTGGCCAGGGAAGGCCTCTCTAATAAAGATTTGAGCAAAGACCATAAGGAAGCACGGGAATGAATGTTGCAGTTCAGTGAAAAGGGAGAGTTCCAGGCAGATTGTACAATTAAGTACAAAACACTTAAAATGGAGCATCCTTGACTTGTTCAAACAGGGGCCATGAGAACAGAGTGGCTAGAGGTGAGTGGGTAGCAGGCGTCCTCAAACTTTTTAAAGTGGGGGCCAGATCACGGTCCCTCAGAGAGCTGGAGGGCCGGACTATATGAACTACTAATTCCTACTGTAACACCTCGGCTGCGCTCACTGCCCAAAAAACCTGGCGGGCCGGATCAGACTCCTCTGCGGGCCGCATGTGGCCTGCGGGCCGTAGTTTGAAGACGCCTGGTAGGGAGTAAGCAAGCACAGGTGGGGATGGTAAGAATATGGCCAAAGAGAAAACAGGTGATGGGGGCAGATCATGTAGGCATAATGAGAATTCCGAGTGGAGGATTGCTGGAGATAAATTAGGTTGAAAAGCAAGTTATACCTTTCACATAGGGCTATGCATATAGGAAGCACTCAATACATGTCACCTCATGCCTGGGGAAATATTAGTTTGCAACACTAAAGTTGAGAACCTAGCATCTACACCAATAAAAGAGAAAGATGCAAATTGACTGCATCTCCGTGAGGACCACCAGCCAATCAGGAGTATGCAAATTAACCCAACAAAGATGGCGGGTCAATTTGCATATGCAGTCGCCAAGTGATGGGGGCAGGATAGCGTCAAGCGTCCCGGGGTTCAGGGACGGACACCAAGCCCACAGGCTCCCAGGACCATTGCCAGCCCCAGGAGGTGAGGGCAGCCATGCAGCTTAATAGCAGATAGGAGGGCCTGCTTGGCAGAAGCCATGGTGACCTGCGAGCAGGCAAATGGGCCCACAGACAGCACCCAGCAGGGCCCGCTTGCCATTGCCATGCTGTGGAGCAGGCAGGCCCTGCAGAGGGCAGAGAACCATGGGGAGCGGGCCTAAGCTGTCAGTAGGACATTCCCTGAGGGCTCTTGGATTGGAGAGGATGCAGGTCGAGCTGAAAGACACCCCCCCTCCGTACATGAATTTCATGCAACGGGCCTCTAGTTGTGCATAATAATAGGGGTAGATCTTATTACCCATAAGGCTATTCTAGAAAGCTGATGAAGGAACTATGTATGTGTGCCTTAGGTCAGGCTGAAGACACCCCTAATCAAACCCCACCTCAATTGGCCAGTACTCATCCCCAGACAGCTCCATCCCTGACAGGCCCTCCCCACACCAATTGGGGGCAGGGCCCACCAGCCAATTACCCTCAGCCACTCCTCCCAGCCGGCCTGGTCCTGATTGGATCCTGTTTGGGGAAGTCTGGCCAGCCAACCTCTCACTGTATCCTCCTCCCAACAGGCCTGGCCCCGATCTGCCCCAATCGGGGCCAAGCCAGCAGGACTCCACCCACGTACGGATTTGTGCACCAGGCCTCTAGTATTATAATAATAACCAGAGGCCCGGTGCACGAAATTTGTGCACCCAGGGGAGGGATCCCTCAGTCCAGCCTGCACCCTCTCGCAGCCCAGGAGCCCTCAAGGCATGTCCACCTTACGGCTTAGGCTGGCTGGGAGTCTGTGCTTGCCAGCAGTGAGCCCGGCTTCTGGCTGAGCGGTGCTCCCCCTGTGGGAGCACACTGATCACCAGGGGGCAGCTCTTGCACTGAGCATCTGCCCCCATGTGGTCAGTGCACATCAAAGCAACCGGTCATTCCGACATTCGATTTGCATATTAGCCTTTTATTATAGAGGATAGCTACCATTTATTTATTGCTTACAATAAGCCAGACACTATGCTAAGTGTTTCATAAACATCTCATTTTTGCAACCTCCGCCTTAGAAAGTTTTTAAAATCTCTATTTTACAAAAAAGGAAGCTGAGACTCAGAGAGGGGAAGTGAATTGCCCAAGGCTGCATAGCTGGGTAGTGGTAGAAAAAGAAGTGAGCCCATCCTAAGCTCCAGACCTCACATCCTTATAGGTCTTGTCCAAATTTTACTATATTGTTCACCCATTTCTTACCTTTTTAAAAAATTTAACCCTACTTCATAATGCCAGCTAAAATTTGAATAATACTATGATGCCTCTAAAGACCCATAATTCACTGAGTTTTCTACTCTGAAGTGAGTGTCTGAATAGGAAAAGAGAGCCCAGCAATTTTAGAGCTTCCTTTAACCACTAATTACTGCACTGCAAGCTTGTTAGTCTGCCCAATATTGTGAATCACCAAACTGACCAGTGGACATATCCTGAGCCCAGGGTATATGCAGCTCTAATAACTGTCAGAGTTTTGCAAAGCCCAGCTCTTAGCAATCTTTTCTTCCTATTCTGCACTTTTTTTTTCAGGATGATCTCATTTATTCTCATGCCTTCAGCTACCATTTATGAAGCTCTGACTACGAAATCTCTACCTCTAGCCCAGCTCTCTCTCTCCTGGCTGGCCCCGGCCCTGGCTGGACACTGCCACTTGGGGGATGGAACCTGCCCTGATGGGAAATCAAATGGGCAACCTTGAATAGGACGATGCTCAACCAACTGAACGTTCCATGGGAGCACCAAAGTGATCCTTTTAAAGTTCACATCTCTGCTTTAATCTGACATGTAAAGTCCTCCAGGATCTGGACCTGACCCCTTCTCCAGACATTTCGTACCCCTCCCAACCTCAAATTCTATGTCCTAATTTTACTTAATTCAATTACCTTTGTAAATGTTGTTCCCATTACCTGGAAGTCCCTTTCCTCCTTTATCTGGCTGACACTATTGTTTCTTGAAGTTACTTTGGGCATTAATTACTTTTACTGGGAAGTGGTAGAGAACAGAAGTGCCCACAAGTTGCTTCTGAAACAGTTGAACTGTTTATGTCCCATTGAATCAATCACATGGTACTGTCTTTGTTTAATAAACTCTTTTGAGGGCAGAGATGAAGTCAATAGCTAAAGCACACTAGACTTTTAAGAAATATTCAATTAAAAAAAAACAAAAAATGAGCCAGCCACTGTGGCTCAGTGGTTGAGCTTCGACTTATGAACCAGGAGGTCATGGTTTGATTCCCAGTCTAGGGCACATGCTCGTGTTGTGGGGTCAATCCCCAGTGTGAGGCATTCAGGAGGCAGCTGATCCATGATTCTCTCTCATCCTTGATGTTTCTATCTCTCTCTCTTCCTCTCTGAAATCAATAAAAATAATTTTAAAAACACACCAATGAAAAGTAGTACAGGTTACAGTGGGGGAACTAGAACTAGAAGTGGCAGGGTTTTGTTGTTGTTGTTGTTACTGTTTTTAAAGATTTTTAAAAATTGATTTTTAGAGAGAGAAAAAGGGAAACATGGATGTGAGAGGGAAACATGATGGGCTGCTTCCTGCACACCCCTTACTGGGGATCTACCCAATCAACTGAGCCACACTGGTCAGGGCTAGACATGGCAGATTGTATAATTAAAAGGTGGGCTCTGAAGTCATCAGCTTCTATCTGTATCCCTGGCTCTCCACTCCCTCCCTGCTATTAAATTCTCTCTCTTGCCTAAGTTTCCCCATCTGTAAAATTATAGTCATAACTACGCTTGGCTCATCAGGCTGTTGTGAAGATCAATTTTAAATCTTTGATATTTTGTTTATTAAGGATTCTTTTGTATTAAATCAGCAAGATATTGCATTAAAATATTATTTCTCTTGGTTACTGAGATTCCTGGCGTCCCCTTACAGTGTTCTATGTAGGAGAGTGCCTCATTCACCGAACTCTAGCGCCCCCTTTACAGACAAACTTCCTTCAATAAATATTCCCTGAATTTACTTGCCTCCCTGCGTTCCTAAAATACACAGCCACACAAATATTACGTATATTGCCGAGCTCTCTAACTGTTCATACCATTACGCTAAGCAGTACAGGGGGTCTTTAATTTTCACCTTCACCCAACAAGAAGTATTTTAAGTCTTGTCCTTTGTCTGCAGTTTCCTGCCCCAGGCTCTCTTTTCCCCATCAGTTCCAAGAGATTTCCTAGAAAAAAACATCTCCGTGGGGGGGAGGAGGGGAAAAATAAATATTTTCCGGGAGGCGAGTCTATGACGCCATCCCGCCCCCTCCCGCCCCACAGGCGTTACGCTTCTAAGGAGGCCGCCATCTTTCCTGCGGCATCGAATTCCGCGCATGCGCTTCCGCTTGCCGGGCGGGCGGGAGGGCGGAAGAGCGACTTTTAAGCCCTCTCGGCACCCTTACGTCTCCGGCCGCCGTGCGGAGGTTGGCGCGACGTCGGCTTTGGGGCGGAAGCAGAACTAGGAGGAGGAAGTGTTGCCCTGCACGGGGGGCTTTAACTTTAGGGCTGGGGCGAATTGCGTCTCGGAAGCTCCGAGACGCTTGGGCGGGTTTAGCTCCTCGCTCTGCGGGAGGCGGCGTCCGCGGACACGGTGCCGGCCTAGGAGCTCCTAACCCGTTCTGCAGGGACCACACGCTTCCGCCCGGCGCCCGAAAGGGTGTTTTCCGAGTGGCGGGAGGCCTGGATGGTCCTCTAGTGCAGCCAATGCCACCGAGTTCTGTGTGCTCTCGTTCCCTCTGACTCTCAGTAGCCTCACCTGTAAGTTGAACAAGTCCCTTCTGTGTCCCCATTCAGTTCTTCTGAATGTTATTGCATGCTCACTGTGTTACCTGAGCAACAAAGCCCGGGGGAGGGGGCGGGGGGGGTTAAATATCGTTGGCCCCATTTTATAAGGAAGACATTGAGGGAGAGGTTTAATGACTTCCTTAAGATGACACAGAAAACTTTTACAGAAGATTGAGACTAGAAGATTATGCTGTGGCTCCAGGAACAGGTCTCCTTGGTATATTTCTGTATCGCCGGTTCCTACAACTGGCCTGTAGCAGTTACTCAAAAAGTTCTAAATGGATGATGAATCCTTGTTTTTACTTTTTATGTCAAGGTCAATGACATAAGCACATCTGGTGCCTCCATATCTCTGATGTGTTAACAAGTGTAACTTCTCCAGGTGTATCCTGTGCTTTAATTGATTGGGGAAACCAAATCCAGTCTAAGTTCTTCACCGGAGTCAGACACCATGGAGGCACCCCCGGTCACCATGATGCCTGTTACTGGGGGCACCATTAACATGATGGAGTACCTGCTGCAGGGTAAGTGAAGCAGGGAGCTTGGATTACCAGTTCCCCCTCTTCTATTCAGCTTTACAGAGGCAGCCTGCATAGTGTCTGCATCCCAATAGACAAATTATTTTTCACTCTTAATTATGGTCACAAACACATAAAATTAAGTTTACCATCATAAACACTTTAAAAATATTTTTTAATTGATTTTTTTTTTACAGAGAGGAAGAGAGAGGGCTAGAAACATCGATGAGAGAGAATCATCGATCAGCTGCCTCTTGCACACACCCCACCGGGGATGTGCCCGCAACCAAGGTACATGCCCTTGACTGGAATCGAACCCATTGCCCTTCAGTCCGCAGACCAATGCTCTATCCATTGAGCCAAACCGGTTTCGGCCCATCATAAACACTTTTAAGTAGTGTTAAGTATATTTACATTGTACAGCTGATCTCTAGACCTTTTTCATCTTGCAAAACTGAAACTATTACCCATTAAACACTCATTTCCCTTCGTCTTTACCCCAGGACAACCTCTCTACTTTCTGTTTCTGATTTTGACACTTTATTTATTTATTTATTTATTTATATTTTATTGATTTTGTACAGAGAGGAAAGGAGAGAGATAGAGAGTTAGAAACATCGATGAGAGAGAGTCATCGATCAGCTGCCTCTTGCAGACCCCTGCATCCAAGGTACATGCCCTTGACCGGAATCGAACCCAGGATCCTTCAGTCCCCAAGCCAACGCTCTATCCATTGAGCCAAACCAGTCCCGGCTGATTTTGACACTTTAGATAGATACCATAGATGAGTGGAATCATATAGTTTTTGCCTTTTTTTGACTGGCTTATTTCACTTAATATAATGTAATAGAGGTTCATCCATTTAAGGCTGAATGATTTTTGCCGGCACCGGTTTGGCTCAGTGGATAGAGCGTCGGCCTGCGGACTGAAGGGCAACGGGTTCGATTCCAGTCAAGGGCATGTACCTTGGTAGTGGGCACATCCCCAGTGTGCAAGAGGCAGCTGGTCGATGATTCTCTCTATCCCTCTCTCTTCCTCTCTGTGAAAAATCAATAAAATATATTTAAAAAAAAAAAAAAAAAAGGCTGAATGATTTTATGTACATACCACATTTTTTTATCCATTCATCTGTTGGTGTACATTTGGGATGTTTCCACTTCTTGGTTATTGTGAATGATGCTGCAGTCAACATGGGTATGCAAATACCTCATCAAGATCCTGCTATGAATTCTTTTGGATATATACCTAGAAGTGAGCTTACTTGATTATATGGTCATTCTATGATACTGTTATCAGCTCCATCTTCTAGATCTGGAGACAGAGATTTTGTACCCCAAGCCTGCTGGCGATTAGCAATGTCAGAGAAGGCCTGAAGACTTTCTAGTACCCAACAAGACAAGGCCAAACACTGACAAGGGATTAACTTTTTTTTTTTTTTTTAATTTTTAAAATATATTTTATTGATTTTTTATAGAGAGGAAGGGAGAGAGATAGAGAGCTAGAAACGTCGATGAGAGAGAAACATCAACCAGCTGCCTCTTGCACACCCACCACCGGGATGTTCCCGCAACCAACGTACATGCCCCTGACCGGAATCGAACCTGGGACCTTTCAGTCCGCAGACCGACGCTCTACCACTGAGCCAAACCGGTTTCGGCGGATTAACTTTTTTTATGTTATGCAATACTTTGGCAGCATGATCCTTATAAAATCTTATACATTAGGCCTATGCTTTACAAAACACTGCACTAAACTGTTTCATTTATGTTTTTTTAATCTTTTACTAATTCCATTGCCCAAAATGAAAGATGGGACTCAGTAGTGCTTTTTCCTTCTTAAGGAAGTGTTTTAGATCACAGCTTGGAAAGCCTTATCCATCGCCTTCGTGGTTTGTGTGACAACATGGAACCCGAGACTTTCCTGGACCATGAGATGGTGTTCCTCCTCAAAGGCCAGCAGGCCAGTCCGTTTGTGCTAAGGGCCCGGCGCTCTATGGACAGGGCGGGCGCACCCTGGCATCTCCGCTACCTGGGACAGCCTGAAGTGGGAGACAAAAACCGCCATGCCCTGGTGAGGAACTGCGTGGACATTGCAACCTCTGAGAACCTCACTGACTTCCTGATGGAGATGGGCTTCCGCATGGACCACGAGTTTGTCGCCAAGGGACACCTGTTCCGGAAGGGCATCATGAAGATTATGGTGTATAAGATCTTCCGCATCCTGGTGCCCGGAAGCACAGACAGCACGGAGGCCTTGTCACTCTCCTACCTTGTGGAACTGAGTGTTGTTGCACCAGCCGGGCAGGACATGGTCTCTGATGACATGAGGAACTTTGCAGAGCAGCTAAAACCTCTGGTTCACCTAGAGAAAATCGACCCCAAACGGCTCATGTGACTAAGACAATCTGTCCACCATTGGGGCCTATCTTCCCCTGTTACAAAAAAAGACATTTTAATGGTCCCATTTCACTACTGCCAGCCAGGCACTCTTCCCTCAGGAAGGAGGACAGTAAAAACTTAATTGGTTCTTTCTGTTTTCCTCAAGCTCACTTTGGTGACAGCCATTCTAAATGAAAGGCTCAGGAAAACATGGAGAATCTATTTAATCCTTCTACATAAAGAGAGGAAATGAGAATGAATTAACTTCCAGAAAGGAAAATCTCTTAATTGTTTTTGCCATTTGTGTGTAAGGTTTGTAAAATAAGACTGAGCTCAGATTATGTGGTAAGAAAGGCTATGGAGGGAAATGTCTGTATTTCTGACTCTACCCAATTACTCTGCTAGTTTGGGACGGATCCATTACTATTTGGAGTTAAAAAACTGACAGTTTTAAGTTTTAATTTTGGTATAGATGGTTATTTTTACCTCTCATAAAAGCATGTCTTTGCTGTTGAAAAAATTTTAAATATAAAAATAAGAAAAATAACCTGTAATCTTATTATTCAAAGAAATGTACTATTTCTATTTTGGTATACTATATCTTCCTAGTTTTTATTTTTGTAAATTTATGTATATGAGATACATTTATTTTATAAGAATACTCTGTACATAGTGGCTTGTAACCTTTTTTGTTTAATTATTAACATCTTTCTAGGATATTAGGCTACAGTGTCTTTCTATAAAAACAAACACAAAGCTCATTTATTGAGTTCTTATATATGTCAGCGCTATCCTAAGTGTTTTATGTATGTTAATTAATCTTCACATTAGACTTATTTTGTAAACAGGGAAACTGAAGTGCAAAGAGATTAACTAGCTTTCCCTGAGCTATACAGATACTAATCAGCAGAGCAGATGCTATTCATATCCCATCACATGGTTTTTCCATAACTATATTAATTCCCCTACTTTGGGATTTTTAGCTTGATCCCAATGCTTTGCTTTTCTAAACAGTCCTGCAATGCTAGTGCTTTTAATTAAATCTTTGTTGCCATCTATGATTATTCTTTAAATTCTAGGGAACTGCTGAGTCAAAGAGTATGCACAACATGCACTATTTAAAAAAAAAAAAAAAGGATTGAGCCTGCAACCCGGGCATGTGCCCTGCCCAGGAATCCAACTGTGACCTCCTGATCCATAAGTTGATGCTCAACCACTGAACCACACTGGCTAGGCTAAGTGCACTATTTTAAGACTTCTGCCATGCATTGCCAAATACTTTCCAGAAATGTCCGGGTTTCCACTCCTACCAGCTGTAAATGAGGTTTCCAACACTGCTGGCAAAACTGGGTGTGGCTATGAAATCATATTATAATTTTCAAAGTATTCATCAGTGAGGTTTACATTTTTATCTTTACTGGGCATTTTTTTCTTAGGTAAATTCCCTTTTCTTCATTGCTCATCTTTATTAATTTGTAAAAATATTTTATGTAATTTTTACCCAACTTATTGGACTTTTAATGGATTCTTTTAGGGTAACATCTTAGTTGGATAAATGTTGATCATTTTAATACCTACAGTTGTTTTTGTAAAATATGTTTTTATTGATTTGAGAGAGAGAGAAACATCGATGTGAGAAACTATTGGTTGCCTCTGAGAGAGAGACATTGATCGGGTGCCTCCTGTACACAAACTTGAAGTCTGGGTATATGTGCCCTGACTAGGTATTGAACCAGTGCGCTGGACAGTACTCAACCAACTGAGCCACATAGGCCAGGACTTACAGAGTTTTTAATACACTGGAGAGAGTTTGGTTTGCTAAAAACAGTAGGTTACTCAAATTTTTTATTTTCTTTTGGGACCTCCGTTTAGACAATCCCCCAGCTGAGCTACATATGGATAAATTATAATTCTGCTTATCCCTCAGTTTGCCACGATGGCAGGTGCTTTAAATGTTTTAACTCATATATTTCTCACCACCATATTAGGTAGATAATTACTCTCATTTTATAGATGAGAGTGAGACACAGAGGTTACTTAAATTTTCTACTTCCATTTTTTTATTGTATTGTGGTGACATGGTTAATAAAATTATCTACTTCCATTATTCAAAGTCAGAACTAATAAGTGGTGGAGCCTGAATTTCAACTCAGGCAGCCTCACTCCAGAATTCAGGAACATAACCACTATGGGTTCAACATGTTTTAGTCCCTTGAAGATAGAAACCAGATTATCTTCACCTCTATTACCATAAAAAAATGCTAAAATTGCAAATTTATAGTTGTGTGATTATTCCCCTGAGCCATATATCTATGGCCATGTTTAATTTTTGCCAAATATTGCCAGATTACTTTTAAGAATAGTTGTACTAATAGAGGCCCAGTGCAAAAAAAAACCATGCATGGAAGATGGGAGATTCTCAGCCCGGCCTGCCACCTCTCACAATCTGGGACCCCTTGGGGGATGTCTGACTGCTGGTAGGGTTGGACCTAAACCAGCAGTCACATCCCTCTCACAATCGGGGACCGCTGGCTCCTAACCACTCGCCTGCCTGCCTGCCTGCTTGCCTGCCTGATCGCCCCTAATCACCTCTGCCACGGCTTCGTTTGGAAGGTTGACGTCTGGAAGGTTGTTCGGCTGTCCAATCTAATTAGCATATTATGCTTTTATTATTATAGATTATTGCCAGTGCACAAGAACTCGTATCAACATCCTCACCAATCTTTGGTGTTATTCATCCTCCTCATTTTTGTCAGTTTGATGGATGGAAAGTGGTATATCTTATTTTTGGCTTTCATGTTTTTATTTTTTTGTGTTTTATTAAAGTACGAGAGGCCTGGTGCATGACATCTGTGTACTGGGCAGGGGGGTCCCTTAGTCCGGCTGTACCTTCTCACAGTCTGGGACCCCTCAGGGGGGATGTCCCTGGAGAGCGAGCCTAAACTGGCAGTCGGACATCCCCCGAAGGGTCCTTAGCCCTGCTGCGAGCCCAGCCTCTGTATGAGCAGTGCTCCCCCTGTGGGAGCACACTGACCACCAGGGGACAGCCCTGCACTGAGTGTCTGTCCCCTGTTGGTCAGTGCGCATCACAGCGACCAGCTGTTCTGCCATTCGGTTGATTTGCATATTAGCCTTTTATTATACAAGATAATTGACATACAACATTATATTGGTTTCTGGAGTACAACATCATGATTTGATATTTCTATACATTGCACAGTGATCATACCATAGGTCTAGTTACCCTCTGTCATTATACGAAGTTAATAATATAATGTTATTGACTATAGTGGTATATTATATCCATGTGATTTATTTATTTTGAACTGGAAGTTTGTACCTCTGATCCCCTTCATCCATTTCAACCACCCTAAAGCTCTTGGTTGTTTGATTTGCATTTCTCTGATTACAATGAAATTAGAGCCTTTTTTCCTGTACTTTTTTTAACATGAAATTGTATAGACTACTTAGTATGTGAAACTAAGATATCTATAACCTTTGCTTTTTTTTTTTTTTTTTTTGCTTTCTTATCTTGATTTGTAGTAATCCTTGGTATATTCTAGACATTAATCCTTTGTTAATTTTAAACAATGCAAATACTTCCTCCCAGTATCTATTTATGTCCTTGCCTATTTTTTTTCTGTTTGATTGTCTGCCTGGTTGGTTTGCAGGAATTGTGTATTTTCTAGACATTATTCTGTGTTTATATTAAATATTGCAAATACTGTCTCCCTTCCTTATGTCACCTTCCTTAATGTTAACTTTGTGATGTCATTAATTAAGCAGATGTCCTAAAGTTTGGCCTTATAGTTTAGGGTCTTGTTTAGGAAGTCTATATTTACTCCTAAGTAATATATATGTTCCTATATTAGCTTTATTTAACTTTCACATTTTGGTACTTAATCCACCTGGAGTCTACCTGTAACATGATTTTGAGTAAAAATCCAGCTATTTTCCCCATATGGTGAATTCCTTTTTCTATCACCTCTGAAAAACAATTTTTTCAGTGCTTTGTGATGCCACTTTTATCAATGTCTGTACTTAATTTCTAAGCTCTCCAATCTATTCCACTGGTCTTTTTCTTTGTGTCAGTGCCAGCAACATAAATGTTTTGATTACTGTGGCTTTGTGGTAGAGCCAGTTCTGCCAGTAGGACAGGTATCCCTACTTTTGTTTTCCCCTCAAAACAGACCTGGCTTTCATAGGCCTTTTATTCTTTCACATTCATCGTAGAGTCAGTTTTAGTTTCTCAACATTATTATTGGAATTTTATTATGACGGTATAGATTAACTTGGGGGAGAACTGGCATCTCTGACTGGAACACGCCTTCCCAGAATTCAGCATGGTAGGCTTGCTTCATCTCTTTCAGGTCTCTGCTAACATGTCAGAGAGGCCTTCCCTGGTCATCTTAAATTAAGTACTACACTCACTCCCCATCACTCTTTCTTTATCTTATTTGATCTTGTTTATAGCTTTTGCCACTAAATGACTTTAGATTATTTATTCACTGCTTTTCTATCAGAATGTGAGATTCATGATGATAGGCAATTTGTTCTCTGCTGTATCCCTACCACCCAAAACAATGCCTATCCTATGGTAGTCACTCTGAATATTTGTTTAAAAATTAATAAATCCTTTACAGTACTGAGATTATCCTAATTGTGACATATATTCTGGTCTTTTTATGTCCCTTAATGGAGTTTAGAAATTTTTAATATATTTTATTGATTTTTCTCTTTTACAGAGAGGATGGGAGAGGGACAGAGAATTAGAAACATCGATGAGAGAGAAACATCAATCAGCTGCATCTTGCACACCCCTACTGGGGATGTGCCCGCAACCAAGGTACATGACCTTGACTGGAATCGAACCTTGGACCCTTCAGTCTGCAGGCGGATGCTCTATCCACTTAGCCAAACCTGTTTTGGTTAAATTTTTTCTTGATAAATTTCTTGGACATTGCTTTTGGGCCAATTACTTTAGAGCAGGAGTTGGCAAATTATACCTGTAAGTCTGCTGGTTTTTGTTTGTTTTTAATATATTTTATTGATTTTTTACAGAGAGGAAGAGAGAAGGACAGAAATCCAGAAACACTGATGAGAGAGAAACATCGACCAGCTGCCCTACACACCCCCCACCAGGGATGTGCCCACAACCAATGCACATGCCCTTGACCAGAATCAAACCTGGGACCTTTCAGTCTGCAGGCCGATGCTCTATCCACTGAGCCAAACCGGTTTCGGCAAGCCTGCTGTTTTTTGTAAAGATTTATTGGAACATCCACATGCATTCATTTAAATATGGTGTATGGCTTTTTAAGAAAATATATTTTTATTGATTTCAGAGAGGGAGAGATAGAAACATCAATGATGAGAGAGAATCATTGATCGGCTGCTTCTTGCATGCCTCCCACTGGAGATCCTGCAACCTGGGCATGTGCCCTGACCGGGAATCGAACTGTGACCTCCTAGTTCATAGGTTAACGCTCAACCACTGAGTCACGCCGGTCAGGTTGTGGATGGCTTCTCTGTACTACAATGACAGAGTTGAGTGGCTGCAACAAAGACCATGTGGAAACTACTGTCTGGCCCTTCAGAGAAAAAGTTTGCTGCTCTTTATAGATCATTTAGTTGCTATTATTGATTGTGTTATAGTTTCCTTTCACTTAAGATAGTTATTTCTGGCTTAGAAGAACACTTTTAGTTTTTGTAAGATGATTTCTATTCTTAAAAATGTGATTAATAACTCTTCCATAGCCCTAACCAGTTTGGCTCAGTGGATAGAGCGTTGGCCTGCGGATGCAAGGGTCCCAGGTTTGGTTCTGGTCAAGGGCCTATACCTTGGTTGTGGGCACATCCCCAGTAGGGGGTGTGCAGGAGGCAGCTCATGGATGATTTCTAACTCTTTATCCCTCTCCCTTCCTCTCTGTAAAAAATCAATAAAATACATTAAAAAAAATTAACTCTTCTATAGTTCTGTTAGTTTGTCTGCTGCTGATGTTTTCCATATAGACTACCATATCACGGGCAAGCGTGGCAAGCAGAAAGAGTACATATCTCTCTCACCATTTCTTGTCTAAAATAATGGGCAACCCTAGCTGTTTGGCTCAGTGCGTAGAGCAGCAGCCTGTGGACTGAAGGGTCTCAGGTTCAATTCTGGTCAAGGGCATGTATCTCAGTTGCAGGCTCAATTCCTGGCCCCAGTCAAGTATATGGAGGAAACAATCAGTCTATGTGTCTCTCTCACATCAATGTTTCTCTCTCTCTCTGTCTCTCCCCCTCCCTTCTACTCTCTCTAAAAATCAATGGAAAAAATATTCTCTGTGAGGATTAACAGAAAAAACAAACAAAAAGAATTGAGCAGACTTTCAAATACTCTAGATAACAATGGTGATAATAATGAGCATCCATAACGTAGTCCTAATCTCAATGCTATTGCATCGTTTCTCTATTAAGAATGAAAAAATCATGTGATTTTTTTAATCCTTTGGTCCATTAATGTGGTAAATTATTTCAAAAGATGTTCTGCTGTTGGGCTATTGTACTCCTGGGATAATTCCTATGCATCATGATATTATCTCTTAAGTACACTGTTGGATTTGAGTACCTATTATTTTGTTTAGGATATTTGCATTGTGGACTACCTTAATTGCCATCCAGAGATATATGCAATGTGGCTACTCCCTATTTGTCCAGCCTCTTCCTGGAACTCTAATGTAAGCACTGTGTGAGATGCTGGGTTATAGCAATGGCTGAGATACAGTTCTTGTCCTTAATAGTGCCCATTATTATGGCAGAAACAGACATTTATACAATCCGTATAGTCATAAAAGCTGTGTGAACAAAGGCTCCTTCCCAAAGCAAATAAATATTTAACACTGTCCAAGCAGGTCTGCTTCCCTTTCCTTGAATAGACCTCAGTACTCTTGCTTATGCCCTTTCACCTTTGCCTCTTCCACTCAGATCGGCCTATGCGACTCCTACACAACCAAAAAGCAAGATCCAACTATGGGAAGCATAAACATAGAGGTTAAGGGCTCAGGTTTGAGAGACAAATAGGTTCCAATTCTACCCATATCATTGACCAGCTATGTGACCTCGGACACATTGCGTTACCTCCCAAAGAATCCATTTCCTCATCAGTCAAATTGAGAATAATGATACCTTCATCACATAGAGGATACAGTGAACTAACATATGTGAAGGCTTTCAACACATGCCTGACAAGTCGCCAGGGTTTTCCCTTTCTGTCCTTCTGTGATTATTCCTGGGTCACAAAGTGTCTTTCTTCTGACTTCTGATATTTGATGGCAGCTAAGTAGCATTACTTGTTTCACATTTCATCATGTTCCCTATACAGTAATTCTTTGTGTTTTGGCTTCTAGTGCTACCATTTAATAGCTGTTTATGTCTTGGACAAATTATTTAAACTCTCAGAATGTCTATTTTCTCACCTGTAAAGCAAACATAGTCCTAGCTGGTTTGGCCCTGTGGATAAGAGCATCATCCTGCGGACTATTCAATTCCGGTCAAGGGCACAAGCAGGGTTGGGAGATTGATCCCCAGTAGGGGGCATGCAGGAGGCAGCCAATCACTGATCCTCATCATGGATGTTTCTATCTCTCCCTCTCCCTTCTTCTCTGACATTAATAAAAATATAGTTTTTTAAAATGATAATTATGATACCTGTGCTATAGAGTGGTCATATGAAGTAAATGATCAATATAAATAAAGACCTAACAGACTGCTTAACACATAAATGCCTAATACTTAGCCAGTTTCAATTTTAGTATTACTAATGAGACTGTATGCTTCTTAAGGAAAGGAATTGTGTTTTTGTAGTACTGTAACTAACTCAAGACATTGGAGTCTTGAGTTCAAACTGAACTCAACTACAAGTAGGTTGCTCAAGCTGGGTAGACCTTTCTAGGCCTTAGTTTTTTTAACTTTCAAAATGGGGAGGAAAACAGAACCCAGCTCCTAGAGCGTTCTATTGAGATAATTCACTCATTTAACATTTACCACAGTGCCTGGCATAAATACTGATTTATAAATTGATTCTTAGGTGCCAGGTAATGCGCTAAATATTTTATTTAACATTGCTCTAAATATTTTATTTCTGTGAACCCCATAACCCTTGCCTACCTAAGTGCTCATATAATAATCTTTCAAATATTTAGTGAACGAATGAGTGAGTGAATTAGTGAATGCTGAGTTGCCTACCACAAGAATCTTGCCTGTGTAAGCTGGTTTGTCCCAGGTTAACACTCCTCATTCCTCTGGGATGAGTTAGAGTGTGAGCCATGAGATTCAGCATCTGCAAAAAGCTGGAGAAGATTATGAAAAGGGGACTTTTTATAGCGTGGCTTCTTTTACTGCTCTAATTTATTTATCAAAGCTGGTAAAATTAATGTTTTAAAAGCTGCTGCAGGCAAAAGTGTTAAAATTTAAAACATTTGAGGTCATGGAGAATATGGAGAAAGGAACAACTTTTTGGAGGAAATAAAAATGGATGCAGCTGTTTTTGAGGGCATTTAGCCTACCTGGCCCATGGTAAACATTATATAGATACTAGAGGCCAGTGCATGAAATTGGTGCACGGGGGGTAGGGAAGGTGGGCGGGCAGGAGTGTGTGTCCCTCAGCCCAGCCTGCACCCTCTCCAATCTGGGACCCATTGAGGGATCAGGTCTAAACGGGCACAATCCAGGACTGCTGGCTCCCAACTGCTTGCCTGCCTGCCTTCCTGATTGCCCCTAACCACTTCTGCCTGCCAGCCTGATCACCTCCTAACCACTCCCATGCCAGCCTGATTGATGTCTAAGTGCTCCCCTGCCAGCCTGTTTGCCCGCAGCTTTCCTCTTCTGCTGGCTTGGTCACCCCTAATTGCCCTCCCCTGCGGAGTTGATCACCTCCAACTGCCCTCCCTTGCAGGCCTGGTGCCTCCCAACTACCCTCCCCTGCTGGCCATCTTGTGGTGGCCCTCTTGTGTCCACATGGGGGCAGCCATCTTGTGTGTTGGGGTGATGGTCAATTTGCATATTACTCTTTTATTATTTAGGATAGAAGCCTGGTGCACAGGTGAGGGCCAGCTGGTTTGCCCTGAATGGTGTCCCAAATCAGAGTGGGGGTTCCCTTGGGACATGGGGTCCTGGGTGAGGGGCCTGTGGAGGTTTGCAGGCCAGCCACAACCCTCCGGTGACCCAAGTGGGGGCCCTGATATCGAATTTATTTACCTTCTACAATTGAAATTTTGTAGCCTGGAGCAGAGCCATGCCTCCTGCTCACTCCGTGGCTGCCGACATTTCTGTTTGGATTTGTTTGCCTTCTATTATATAATTGAAACTTTGTAGCCTTGAGTGGAGGCCTAGGCCAGGGCTGCAGAAGCTTGGCTTCCTCTATTGCCTGGGAAGCCCAAGCCTCTCTCCTGCTCTCTGTGGCCGCAGCCATCTTGGTTTGGGTTAATTTGCATACTCGCTCTGACTGGCTGGTGGTTGGAGGGTGCAGTGGAATGATGGTTAATTTGCATATTACTCTTTTATTATGTAGGATAAGCTGTAATTATTATGTGAAAAACAAAGTTTCAAAACCATGTGTATGTTATGCTATTTTTTTAATAAAACACTTACTTAGAGCCCAGCTGGCGTGACTCTGTGGTTGAGCGTCAGACTATGAACCTGGAGGTCACTGGTTTGATTCCCAATCAGGGCACATGCCCAGGCTGCGAGCTTGATTCTCAGTATGGGTTGTGCAGGAGGCAGCCAATCAATGCTTCTCTCTCATCATTGATATTCCTGTCTCTCTCCAACTTCTTTCCTCTCTGAAATCATAAAAAAATGTATTTAACCGAAACCGGTTTGGCTCTGTGGATAAAGCATTGGCCTGCAGACTGAAAGGTCCTGGGTTTGATTCCGGTCAAGGGCATGTACGTTGGTTGCGGGAGCATCCCCAGTAGGGGGTGTGCAAGAGGCAGCTGATCGATGTTTCTCTCTCATCGATGTTTCTAACTCTCTATCCCTCTCTCTTCCTCTCTGTAAAAAATCAATAAAATATATTTTTTTAAAAAGACTCTCTCCTTGACCAAACCCTACACAGCCCCTCTTAACTCTTTAAAAACAAACAAATAAATAAATAAAAATAAAAAATATATTTTAAAAATGTACATAGTGAGAAAAGTAAATACTTCAAAATGTTAATAGTTACTGCTTGGTATTGGAAATATGCTGTACTTTTTGTTTTTTCCTGTCCGTTTTTTTAAATATATTTTATTGATTTTTTACAGAGAGGAAGGAAGAGGGATAGAGAGCTAGAAACATCGATGAGAGAGATAACATCGACCAGCTGCCTCTTGCATACCCCCCACTGGGGATGTGCCCGCAACCAATGTACATGCCCTTGACTAGAATCGAACCTGGGACCCCTCAGTCCGCAGACCGACGCTCTATCCACTGAGCTAAACCGGTTTCAGCTTTTCCTGTCTTTTTTTTTTTTTTTTTGCAATGACTATATTTCTTGCGTAACTTAAAAATAATAATAACTAAAGATCCAAGATGGCTGCACAGGTAAACACCTAACCGCAGCCGCACACAACAATTTCAATAAAATACAACTAAAATATAAAATGGACATTACCCAGAACTACAGGAAAGTCGACTGACTGGAAATTCTACAATGAGAAGCAAGGAGAAAACCAGAAGGAAGTGTGGAGGAGCTGTAAAAGTCTAAGGTACGGAGACACGTGGCGCGCAGAGAGGACGGAGCCGGAAAGGAGGGAGGCTGAGTGCCTGGCTGGCTTTCCCTAGCGGGAAGGAGATAAAAGCTCCGGACTGTGCTGAACCCCAGATCCGACAGCGCTGAACCCCAGATCTAGGCCAGATCCCGGGGACCCAGGCTCATACAGAGGAAGACTGGGCTATAAGGCGGAACCCCGGGGGAGCAGCAAAAGGAGGTCCCGGAGGTGTGCACATTGACTGTGCGGCAGGATTGTCCTGGCGGGAAGGAGACAAAAGCTCCAGACTGCTCTGAACCCCACTTCCAATTCCACTTCCAACTGAACTGAACCCCAGTTCCGGGCTCATTGGGGGAGAGACTAGACTGTTTGGTAGCAGGCGAAACTTGAGGGCACCTTTCTTTCAGAGGTGCTTGCAGAGAGTACTGAAGGACCCTGAGAAACACTGAGACTCAGGAGCCGCATAGGGCGTGGCTGACAGAAGCCAAGGCTGCAGGCTCCACCCTGAAACTCCGCCCATCCAAGCAGAACACAGAGACTTTTAAGGCTACCAACTCAGGGAAGCTGCAAAAATGCCGAGACAACAAAATAGATCACAAATGAAAGAAATGGAGGACAAAAAGCAACTGGATATAGAGTTCAAAACCACACTTGTAAGGTTGTTCAAGTATCTCCTCGAAAAGGCCGATAAAATAAACGAGACCTATGAGGATATGAAAAGGGATCAACTAGAAATAATAAGGGATCAACAAGAAATAAGAAAGGATCAACAAGAAATAAAGAATACATTGTCTGAAATAAAAAATAAAAATAGAATGGAAGATCGCAAGAATCAAGTCAAAGATTTGGAACATAAAGAGCCAGAAGATACTCCTCCGCAGAAGCAAGAAGGCAAGAGAATCTAGAAAGTTGAAGATAATGTAAGAAACCTCTGGGACAACTTCAAATGAACCAACATCAGAATTATGGGGGTCCCAGAAGATGAAAGAGAGCAAGATATCAAAAACATACTGAAAGAAATAGTGACAGAAAACTTCCCCTACCTGGGGAAAGAATTAGACTTACAAGGCCAGGAAGCGCACAGAACCCCAAACAAAAGGAATCCAAAGAGGACCACACCAAGACACATCATAATTAAAATCCCAAGAGCAAAAGACAAAGAGAGAATATTAAAAGCAGCAAGAGCAAAGAAGGTAGTTACCTATAAAGGAGCACCTATACAATTGTCAGCTGATTTCTCAACAGAAACCATGCAGGCCAGACGGGAATGGCAAGAAATATTCAAGGTGATGAATAGTAAGAACCTACAGCCAAAAATAATCTACCCAGCAAAGCTATCACTCAGAATCAAAGGCCAGATAAAGAGTTTCACCAATAAAAAAAAGGTAAAGGAGTTCATCACCACCAAACCAGAATTATATGAATTGCTGAAGGGGGTTCTTTTAGAAGAGAAAGTAAATAAAGATAAAAACTATGAACAACCAATACGTAACTATCAACAAGTGAATCTAAAAACCAAGGAAATTTAAAAAAAATCTGGTAAACAATATTAACTGTTGAATATAATAGAATCAGAGGTATGGAAGGGGAGTGAGCTGACAATTCTCGGGGAAAAGGGTAGAGGGGGGTGTGGGAAGAGACTGAACATAAACTATGCACCTATGGATGAGGATAATGAGGGGTGGGGAAAGGGCAGAGGGTGGAGTGGGAACCTGGTGGAGGAGAGCAATGGAGGGGGGGGGGAGAATTTAAAAATAAATAAATAAAAATAATAATAACTAAAAACAAAATAGAAAAAAGATTATTGCTTTGGTAGGGAAGCAAAGGTTTCTGGAACTTCCCATCCTATCTGTGCCCTGATTTTCAACCAGTGTGGCTGGTACAAGAATGTGAAGGAGGGGTCAGCTTCTCAATTCACTTTAAATGTGATCCTACCTCTTTCAGAGTTGAGAAGTCCCACACCCAGGATGCTCTTAGACAGTGACGGGCTCTTAGTAACACGGGGCCCAACAACACGGAGCCACGGCTGAGCTCCAGAGGTAGACAGGATGTGAGTCATCACATTGGCATTTTTTGTCAAGTTGACTACAATTGTTTCTGTGTTTTTTCTGGAGGTGCGAATGCGAAGTGATGGGATTAATTAAAAACACAAACAAATACATCAGAAGATAAACATCTAAATAACTGGTTCCCTTCAAAGTACTTCTTTTGAAAACTCACATATTATTTACAAATTTTACCATTTGTTCAAATAAATTTTATTTTGCAGGGGGAAAGGGAAGTCAAACCTAATGACTTCAAAATCAGTTGGTATAAAATATTTTTCTGGCTCCTAATGTATTAAATTGTGATACTGCCCGGATGGTGTGGCTCACTGGTTGAGAGTGAACCCTTGAACCAGGAAGTCACGGTTCTATTCCTGGTCAGGGCACATGCCTGGGAGGCAGGCTCAATCCCCAGTAGGGGGCATGCAGGAGGCCGCTGATCAATGATTCTATCATTCCCTTTCTCTTCCTCTGAAATTAATTAAAAAATATATATATATATAATTGTGATACCAAGTGCTTTTTTTAATGCAGTCAAATGGGTATTCTAATATTTCTAGTGTCATTATAAATTAGTAAAAGCCTATTCAAAAGCAATTTATAAGTAAATATCTAGAATCATCAAATCTTTTTTTTTAATCTTATACCCTTTGGGCTAATATTCCCCATTTGGTAATTTAGGCTGAGGAAATAGGCTAAAGTATGGAAAAAGCTTCATAATCCTTATAATAAAACACTTGAAGTCAATAATTTTATATTGCATACTTAAAAGTTGCTTAGAAAGTAGATTTTAAAAGTTCTCATTGCAAGAAAAATGTTGTAGCTGTACAGTGATGGATGTTAAGTAAACTTATTGTGGTGATCATTTTGCAATATATACAAATATTGAATTATTATGTTGTATAACTGAAACTAATACAATGTTATATGTCAATTATACCTCAATTAAGAAAAAAATAAAGAAACTTGAAACAACCTAAATATTCAGCAAAAGAGAATTCGATATTAGTAGTTAAGTAAATTCTAGCACATCCATTAAAATTATTATTATGAGGACTCCACAGCTACATGAAAATATGTTTAAGCTGAAACCTGTTTGGCTCAGTCCTAGAGCGTCGGCCTGCGGACTGAAAGGTCCCAGGTTTGATTCCGGTCAAGGGCATGTACCTTGGTTGCAGGCACATCCCCAGTACGTTTCTAGCTCTCTATCTCTCTCCCTTCCTCTCTGTAAAAAATCAATAAAATATATTTTTTTTTAAAAAGAAGTAAAAAAATATATATGTTTAAGATATATTAAGTTAGGTTAACATGTTACAAGTTATTTGTATGCTATTACCACTATTTTCAAAACTGTATATTAAAGAAAGATAAGCAAAACACACCATAATGATAGTGGTTGTATTACAGAGGTAGGTTTATGGTTATTTTTTTTTTTTAATCTAAGTGGATTTCATGGCTTTTAGCTTTTAAAAAATTAAAAATATATATATATTTTTAATACATTTTTATTGATTTAAGGGAGGAAGGGAGAGGGAGACAGAGATAGAAACATCAATGATGAGCCCTAACCAGTTTGGTTCAGTGGACAAGAACATCAGCCTACAGACCTAAGGGTCCCGGGCTCGATTCCGGTCAAGGGCACCTACCTCAGTTACAGGCCTAACCAGGGCCCGTGCAGGAGTCAACCAAACGATGTGTTTCTTTCACATCAATATTTCTCTGTCTTTCCCTCTCTTCCACTCTCTCTAAAAATTAGTGGAAAAATGTCCTCAGGTGAGGATTAAAAAACAACATCAATGATCAGAGAAAATCATTGATCAGTTACCTCCTGCATTCCCCCCACTGGGGATTGCCACCATCCGGGCACGTGCCCTCACCAGGAAACGAACCTCAACTTCCTGGTTCGTAGGTGTTCGCTCAACCACTGACTCACACCAGTAGGGCCTTTTCTTGCATTTTTATGTTGAGACAGAGGATAAATAAACAGGTGAAAATGCACACATCACATGTTTGAACCAACAGTGATCTTCCTGGTCCATCTGTTACAGAGACAAATTCTGGGCATTTCCTTAGCTACACAGACTTCACGTCTGGCCAATCTGAGTATCTGGATGGGGCTGCGTACCTCCCTGCCCACAGCCACAAGTAATCGCGGTGACAGGTTGTGCCTTTGGCCCGTGGCTGATGGCTGCTTCCTTCAGGGAACTTTTTCTTCCCTGTTCACTAAGCACAGCCTGCAGCCCATCCTCAATAGGGTCACTTATTTGCTTTACATTGACTTTTTTTTTTTTTTTTTACTTTTTTTTAAATTAAATTATTATCTGTGTTGACATTGACTTTTATTATATAGTAGTTTCTTTTCTTTTCCACATAGACACGAAACAAGAATTAAAGGAAGTGTATCTAGCTTTGGCTGGGTGGCTCAGTTGGTTGGAGCATCACCCCGTGCCCCAAAAGGTTGTGGGTTCAATTCCCAGTCAGGACACATAACTAGGTTGCTAGTTTGATCCTGGGTTGGGGCGCTTATGGGAGGCAGTTGATGGATGTTTCTTTCTCACATCAGTGTTTCTCTTTCTCTCTCTCTCTCCCTCTCCTGTCCTTTCTCTAAAATCAATAAAAACATGTCTTGAATATTACAATTTTAATAAATAAATAACAGAAGGAAGTGTATCTCTTTTTTTAAAAAATATTTTTTTATTGATTTCAGAGAGGGAGAGAAAGATAGAAACAACAATGATGAGAGAGAATCTTTGATTGGCTACCTCCTACACGCTCCCTACTAGGCATGGAGGCAGAAACCTGGGCACATGCCCTTCACTGCAATTGAACCAGGGAGCCTTCAGTCTGCAGGCTGATGCTCTATCCATTGAGCAAAACCATCTAGGGCAGGAAGTGTATCTTAATACAGAAAATTTCGAGCTTTCATTATGAATTAAATTTAAAGATAATTCAGGAGGCAATTTAAGCAGAATTGAGTGATATAAATAGTATAAATATTTTGAGTAGACACTCTGTTTTAAGACTTAACTAGAACCGAAACTGGTTTGGCTCAGTGGATATAGCGTCAGCCTGTGGACTGAAAGGTCCTGGGTTCGATTCCGGTCAAGGGCATGTACCTTGGTTGTGGGCACATCCCCAGTAGGGGGTGTACAGGAGGCAGCTGATCTATGTTTCTCTCACATCGATGTTTCTAACTCTCTATCTCTCTCCCTTCCTCTCTGTAAAAAATCAAATATATATATATATATATATATTAAAAAGACTTAACTACCCTGTTTCCCTGAAAATAAGACAGTGTCTTATATTAATTTTTTCTCCCAAAGTTGCGCTAGGTCTTATTTTCAGGGGATGTCTTATCTTTCCATTCACTAGGTCTTATTTTCGGAGGATGTCTTATTTTCGGGGAAACACGGTAGTATCTAATTACTAGACCCATTGTTGAGTCCTCCTCCCCTCTTGTTTCTTTGCTCCCTGGAGGGTTTTAAAAACACTGGTATTTGTTTCTCTGTCTAGATGTGTACCTATACAGATCATACCACATTCCCCTGGTTTTTACAAGCTAATTCTCCTTGTAGATATAGTGTGGTTGCAATGGTCTAGAGCCCAAGTTTTGGAGTCAGACAGACCTGGCTTTGAATTCTCGCTCTTCTATTTACTAGCTCTGGGAACTCAGGCAAAAATCCCTGAAGTTCAATTTTCTCATCTATGAAATGGGCAATATTAGAATCATTACTACTATGATATTAGCATTGTAGAATGAACACGGATCAAGAAAATGGGGTTAAAACAAATAATAATGTAAACTGCTCAGCACAGACTTACAGTATGTGTCTTTTAGTTTTTAATTATCATCATGATCATGTTTATTTTCATTAAGTTATCTCATGCAATGCTTGGCACGTGGTTGATGCTCAAAACCTGGTAGCTATTACAGTAAGTTACCTACAGTTTCTAACTGCCAGGATTATGGCTTTGTTATTTAAATATTTTTTATCTGTTAGCGATTAAGACAATCTTTAGCCTAGGATTTAGGAACCAACTTGTTTTATCATCACTGTAACTCTGACAGCGCTTAGCACCATTCCTGATACACAGCAGGCACAGCTGTTGAGTAATCTCCCATTGAACTGAACACCTCTTCAAACATTAGCAAAAGGGCTGTACCACTAAATAGCTGTCATTCCAAAACCGACAGGCAACCCTGACTCGGACATGCTTGCACAGTTTGTAAGCCATGATTTCAACTTCCTGCGTTGCAGACATCTGTTAGAGTAATAGTTCCTCCCACTCACATGACCCTTCGAAGAGAAGGACAAACTAATGGAAATATCTGCTAAGAAAAAACTTAGCAGCTAAAAGAATGAGCGCCGAAACCGGTTTGGCTCAGTGGATAGAGCGTCGCCCTGCGGACTGAAAGGTCCCGGGTTCGATTCCGGTCAAGGGCATGTACCTTGGTTGCGAGCACATCCCCAATGGGGGGTGCGCAAGAGGCAGCTGATCGATGTTTCTCTCTCATGGATGTTTCTAACTCTCTATCCCTCTCTCTTCCTCTCTGTAAAAAATCAATAAAATATATTTTTTTAAAAAAGAAAGAAAGAAAAGAATGAGCTTTGGTGTAGGTATATATAGATCTAGGCTTACTTCTGCCTAGTTAGTTACTTTATCTCTGAGAACATCAGTTTTCTCATCTATGAAAAGGGTATATTCACAGCATCTGCCTTACAGGTTATCGCGAGAGCAGTCACTTCTTTCAGAAAGCTTCCCTGCCGCCCATGGTAGGTTGGGTTCGCTGATACACTTTCCCGATAGTACCTGCCAATTACCCTTGATAATTACTCACTTCCTTTCTGGATTGTGAACTCCCACGGGACAGGAATGGCCACTGTTTCATTCATTCCTATGTCCCCACTGCCTAACAGTCCCTTGGTGCATAGTATATTGGGTGAACTCTATTAACTGAGTGAAATAATAAGGTAACAGTGCACACAAACACAGAGGCTAAACTTAGCAAGATCTCCATAGAAGGTGCAGATTGTTATGAACAGCATGTATTGGTGCTGAGTTTACTCACCTTGAGAAAACTAATATAGTTAGAGGAGCAACAAATTAGAGGTAGGTATTGCGAATCTAGCTCTCTATCTCATTTTTTACATATAATCCTTGGCCAAATCTTCATTCTTCTCACCTTTCCACTATTAAAATGGACATAAAATATTCGCACTGGTGTCCAACTTAACTTGGTTCTGAGAAAGTCTGCCTTTTGGCCTGGCCAGTGTTGCTCAGTGGTTGATCATCGACCTATGAACCAGGAGGTTACGGTTTGAGTCCCGGTCAGGGCACATGCTCAGGTTGTCGGCTCAGGGCCCAGTAGGGGGTGTGCAGGAGGCAGCCGGTCAATGATTCTCTCTCATCATTGATGTTTCTATCTCTCTCCCTCTCCCTTCTTCTATCAGAAATCAATAAAAAGTACTTTTTTTAATAAAATAAAATAAAATAAAATAAAATCTGCCCTTTGCCAGACCACACCTGACAGGCTCTCCTGGGTATGCCCAGAGTTTCTAGAGCGAGATCCTATACTGCCTAGTACTCCTCTGCTTTCTCAGCTGCTAACTGTTGACTTCTGACCCTTCTCCATTCTGATCCTATCTGGCCCCTCCTTTTTTTTTTTTTTGCACCAATTGGCTATCTCCTAGCTTTCAGCCCTGAACTACACTTGTCCTCACAATCAAGTTCAAAATCCTTTAAAAAAATTTTTTTTATTGATTTTTTTATTTTATTGATTTTGTACAGAGAGGAAGGGAGAGAGATAGAAACATCGATGAGAGAGAGTCATCGATCAGCTGTCTCCTGCACACTCTCCGCTGGGGATATGCCCACAACCAAGGTACATGCCCCTGACCGGAATCGGGTCCCCAAGCCAACGCTCTATCCATTGAGCCAAACCGGTTTTGGCTTTTTTTAAAATTGATTTTTTACAGAGAGGAAGAGAGAGTTAGAAACATCGGATCAGCTGTCTCTTGCAAACCCATGTGCCAGAAACCAAGGTACATGCCCTTGACCAGAATCAAACCTGGGACCTTTCAATCTGCAGGCCAACACTCTATCCACTGAGCCAAACCGGTTTCTGCTGGTCCAAAATAAGCCTTAAGTGCTGACTGACGGGAACCACATCCCCTTCCCGCCGTGTTCTCACTCCCTGTGACCCAGCCACAGGGAGTGACCCCCTGGCACTGATCTTCCTGATTCAGGGCCTTTGCTTGCAGCTCTGTTTCCCCTACGCAACCTTCACGTCTCAGCTTCTTTGGGGAGCCTTACTTGGCTCCCTTGACAGAAATTCGTTTTCCCTGTTACAGTATATGCCATCCTTCTTCCAGATCTGGTGTGGTACATTATCAGAGCTTCACATTTTATTCTATTTTTAAAGAGAGCTCACCCCAGGATATGGTGTTTTGTTTTGTTTTTTCCATTTTTTAAAATTTATTGTCTAAAGTTTTACATATATCTCCTTTTCCCCTGCTTGACCCCTCTATCCCCCAGCCACTCCCACACTGGGCAAGCCCCCACCACCCTAGTCTCTGTGTCCATTGGTTATGCTAACATGCAAGGATATGTTCATTGGTTTTAGAGAAAGGGAGAGAAAGAGAGAGGGGAAAAGTGAGGGGAGGAGGAAGGGGGAGAGAGAGAGAAACATTGATGTGAGAGAGAAATATCAGAAATATCTGTTGCCTATAGCACTAACCAGGGACCAAACGTAGGTATGTGCCCTGACGGGGAATTGAACCCATGGCGGTTTGGTGTATGGGACAACGCTTCAACCAACTGAGCCACACGGGCAGGGCAGAGCTTCACATTTTAAAAGAGAAGTTAAGAATCTGGCCTAAATGTGAAATTTCTATTTTAATGATGGCAGGTAATTTAAAATGTGCGAATATTGAGAGCGGAACCAAAATGTCTGTAGGTTAGCCACTGCCAGTGGCCTGCCTGTTTGCAACCTTTGGCTCTATTTGGAAACTACTGTTGTGTTAATCGTCACTCCCTTGTTACCTGTCCACTCCATGCCAGGCCCTGTGCTGGGTGCTTTACACGGACGGTTTCATGTAACATCCAAAACCACCCCTGAGGCGAGGGAAGGCTCAGAGAGGCTAAGACTCTCGCTCCGAGTTACAAACCTTAAGCGGTGGAGTTAGATGCTAAAGGCCTTTCCAAAGGACTGTTGTGCATCAAAGGTACAGTCTCTCCGTTTAGAATGACCAAGCTTTCTCAAGTTCTGCCTAATAACAACTACTATTTCTTTCTTTTTTTTAAAAAAAAAAATTATATTTTATTGATTTTTTTACAGAGAGGAAGGGAGAGAGATAGAGAGCTAGAAACATGGATGAGAGAGAAATATTGATCAGCTGTCTCCTGCACAACCCCCACTGGGGATGTGTCCACAACCAAGGTACATGCCCTTGACCGGAATGGAACCCAGGACCTCTCGGTCCGCAGGCTGAGGCTCTATCCACTGAGCCAAACCGGCTCTGGCACAACTGCTATGTCTTGTGTGCTCACCATCTGCCAGGCATTGTGCTCCACACTTTACATGATCTGATTCAATCTTCCCAACATACCAGCAGCTACTGCTTTCATCCTCATTTTATAGGTTAGGATCAGGTATAGAATAGGTTATCTGATTTACCCAAGGTAAGAACAGCATTCAAACCTCGATGATCTGATGCCTCAGTTGCCACTCTTAGGAACCCTTCTGACCAATGTGGATTTGAGCTGAAGGGGAAAAGAGAAATTTTTATAAATCACTCTTCCTCCAATCCAGAGTCCCCCAGAGGACTCGGTTCTGAGAGGAATGCTGCCCCTTCCCTCAGCTATTTCCATGAACTTGTTATTGAGGGATGCGGCCTGCGGGTGGCAGCAACCCCACGTCTCTAAACTCTGCCATGTTCAGCTATCCCCACGAAGCTTTACAGCAGTCAGATCCACTCATTTGCATGTTGTTCTCTGATTGGCCCGACTAATTATTTACCAGTTAATTGCACTTGGTTCTTAGCCCAGTACAAACTGCTAGCTGTGACAGAAGAGAGCTCAGAGGACTGGAAACTATGGTGAAGCTTTCCAGTCCAATAATCATCCTGATAATTTTCAACTACACTGGCTGGAAGCGTGTTTCAGTAGTCCCCCAACACTTATTGAGCTTTTAGCTTTAAAAAAAAAATTCCCTAGTTTGCTGTTGTTTTTAAGGTACCGTAAGATACACATTTAAGGAAAAATTCAAGAGCCCAAAAGTGCCCACAGTGCTAAGCTAGTCTCTATATCATGCTTACCCCATGTCACACAATTTTCCCACCCCAGAGGAAAGCTTGTGTGTGGATCCTTCTGGGCATAGACCACAAATATAAAAGTATATGCAGAAATCATAAAGAAATAAGCGATAGCCTAAAACTAAGCCTCTATAAGAAAATATAGCCCAAACCGGTTTGGCTCAGTGGATGGAGCGTCGGCCTGCGGACTGAAAGGTCCCAGGTTCGATTCCCGTCAAGGGCATGTACCTTGGTTGTGGGCACATCTCCAGTAGGGGGTGTGCAAGAGGCAGCTAATTGATGTTTCTCTCTCATCGGTGTTTCTAACAATCTATCCCTCTATTAAAAGGAAAAGAAAAGAAAATATAGGGGAAAGCTTCTCGGGATCTGAGCCAGGCCTGCCCCCTCCCTCAGGAGACTGTTGCAGTCAGCCAGCCCTGCTCCACTGTGACCATGTGTGACCGAAAGGCAGTGATCAAAAATGCTGATATGTAGGAGGAGGTGCAACAGGACTCCGTGGAATGTGCTACTCAAGCACTGAAGTACAACACAGAGAGGGCATTGTGGCCCATGTTAGGAAGGAATCTGACCAGAAGTACAACCCCACCTGGCACTGCATTGTGGGAAGGCACTTGGGTAGTTACGTGACACAAACACTTCATCTACTTCTGTCTGGGCCAGTGGCCATTCTTCTGTGTATATCTGATTAAAAGCATGGATAGTACCCACACACCCAGTGACCCACCCAAAAACAAGATTGCAGCCTGAATTCTAAATTCCAGAGACTGAAATCTTTAGCCTTGCCTAAAGGAACACCTTGATCTTGAATCTTTTATTGTGTTAGTTGTTTTTTTTTTTTTTTTAAGTGTTTTTTATTGATTTTAGAGAGAGAGGGACAGGGAAACATCAATTGGATGCCTCCTGCATGCCCCTACTGGAGATTGAGCCCACAGTCCAGGCGTGTGCCCTGACCTGGACAGAACTGTGACCTCCTGGTTCATGGGCTGACCCTCAAGCACTGAGCAACACCAGTTGGGTCCAAAGCATCTTAACAGAATGTTCACATAATCTTTTGAGTGGCAAACTGAGGTACAGACAGAATTATGATTTATCCAAATGTAGCTCAGCTAAGGCCATGGTCTGCAAATTGTGGCTCGCAAGCCACATGTGTGGCTCTTTGGCCCCTTGAGTGTGGCTCTTCCACAAAATACCACGGCCTGGGCGAGTCTATTTTGAAGAAGTGGCATTAGAAGAAGTTTAAGTTTAAAAAATTTGGCTCTCAAAAGAAATTTCAATCGTTGTACTGTTGATATTTGGCTCTGTTGACTAATGAGTTTGCCGACCACTGAGCTAGCGTGTTGTCAAAATGGAGGTTTCAAAAGAAAATGAAAAATGTGAGTAACCTATTATTTTTAGCAAGCCAAACTTCTCCAGTATGTTACAAACTCTGTAAACCCTGGCAAATGTGGTTCAGTTGGTTAGGCATTGTCCTGTGCACCAAGTTGTGGGTTTGCGTATGGGAGGCAATTGATTGATGTTTCTCTCTCACACGGAGGCAACAGAAAGTGCCCTAACTCATGGAATTGAACCGGTGACCTCTTGGTGCATGGAACAACTGAGCCACACCAGCCAGGGCATTTATTGAGTTGTTTGTACAGGGCATTTTCTGTACTCATTTGTTGTGGTTATAAAACAATTAGTAAAAAAAAAAGATAGGAGGAAATTTTTGTGATCTTGAGTTAAGCAAAGATTTCTTAGTTAAAACATGATTCACAAGAGAAAAAAGACAAATTGAATTTAATTAAAAATTTAAAAAATATATATTTTATTGATTTTTTACAGAGAGGAAGGGAGAGGGATAGAAGGTCAGAAACATCAAAGAGAGAGAAACATCAATCAGCCGCCTCTTGCACACCCCCTATTGGGGATGTGCCCGCAACCAATGTACATGCCCTTGACTGGGATCGAACGTGGGACCTTTCAGTCCACAGGCCGACGCTGTATCCACTGAGCCAAACCGGTTTTGGCGAACTTAATTAAAATTTAAAACTCTGCTCTGTGAAAGATGCTACAACAAACCACAGACCAGGAGAAAACATCTGCAAATCACATCCTATATAATAAAAGACTAATATGGAAATCAATTGATCAGCGAAACCAGTCGCTATGATGCGCACTGACCACTAGGGGGCAGACACTCAATGCAATTGCTGCCTCCAGTGGTCAGTGGGCTCCCACAGGGCAGTGCCGCTCTGCCAGAAGCCGGGCTCACAGCTGGCGGGCGCAATGGCAGTGGCAAGAACCTCTCTTGCCTGCGAGGCAGCGCTAAGGATATCCGGCTAACGGCTTAGGCCCATGTGGGGAGTTAGGGCTCCCAGACTGGGAGAGGGCACAGGTTAGGCTGTGCATGAATTTTGTGCACCAGGCCTCTAGTATCTAATAAAGGCCTCATATCTAGAATAAAAAAATAATTCTCACAACTCATTAATAATAAGAAACAAGCCTGTAAATGAATGGGCACAAGACTAATACAGATACTTCACTAAAGAAGACATGAAGATGGCAAATCAGCCGAAACTGGTTTGACTCAGTGGATAGAGCGTCGGCCTGCAGACTGAAAGGTCCTGGGTTCGATTCCGGTCAAGGGCATGTACCTTGGTTGCGGGCACATCCCCAGTAGGGGGTGTGCAAGAGGCAGCTGATCGATGGTTCTCTCTCATCAATGTTTCTAGCTCTCTATCCCTCTCTCTTCCTCTCTTTAAAAAATCAGTAAAATGTATTAAAAAAAAAAAAAAAGATGGCAAATCAGCACATGAAAAGAGGCTGAATATCCTTAAGTTAGTAAGGAAATGTTGGCTTTATGAAGGTACCACTACATACATATTGGAATGGCTAAAAACAACAATTCTTTCAAAACATGACAATATCAAATGCTGATAAGCACATAGAGCAAGTAGAGCTTTCATTCTTGCTATGAAAATTCTAAATGGTGTAGCCATTTTGGAAAGAGTTTGGGTTTTTAAATATATAATTACATATACATTTACCAAACAACTCAGCAATTCTACTCCTAAGTGTTTATCTAAGAGAAATAAAAACTTATGTTTATACAAAAACCTGTACACAAATATTCATAATAGCTTCATTCACAGTCAACGAAAACTATAAACAATCCCAATGTCCTAAACTAGTGAATGAAGGAACAAATTATGATACATCCACACAACGAATGGATGTGCAGTAAAAAGGAACAAACTATTGATACATGCAACGTGGATGAATTTCAAATGCATTATTCTAAGTGAAAGTAGTTAGATTCAAAAAGCTATATATTTTTAATATATATATATTTTTATTGATTTTTTAACAGTGAGGAAGGGAGAGGTATAGAGAGCTAGAAACATCAATTAGAAAGAAACATCGACCAGCTGCCTCCTGCACACCCTCTATTGGGGATGTGCCCACAACCAATGTACATGCCCTTGACTGGAATCGAACTTGGGACCTTTCAGTCCGCAGGCTGACACTCTATCCACTGAGCCAAACCGGTTTTGGCAAGCTATACTTTTTTATTCCATTTGTATGACTTTCTGGAAAAAAACAAACTACAGGAACAGAAAATAGATCAGTGCATGCCATGGTTGGGAGAGAGTTTGACTATAAAAGATAGCATGAAGGAGTATTTGGAGTAAAAGGATAATTTAAATTATAATGGTGGTAGTTACACAAGTGTATGCATTTAACTCATAGAACTGAACACCAAAAAGAATGAAATTCACTGTGTGTAAAAAAACATTTGCTTAAAAACAAAAACCCTATACTCCCCCTCCAACACCGCTGCTACTATTGTGAAAGCCACTGATTTCCAGTTGGCATAACAGATGTGGTTGATATAAATACATTACCATTTTTCCTTATTTTAAAAAAAAGATAGCATATTTGTACATTGTTCTGCTCCATTCTTTTTTTAAAATGGAGAACTATTTCAATCATATAGAAAAACAGTTGTTTTTATAACAAACACGTAAGCACCTTTCACCAATGTTATCAAATCTTCATATTTTGCCTTATTTTCTTACAAACATTTTGAAGAAATAAAATATCAGAGATATGTTTTTAAAAATATATATTTTATTGATTTTTCACAGAGAGGAAGAGAGAGGGATAGAGAGCTAGAAACATCCATGAGAGAGAATCATCGATCAGCTGCCTCTTGCACACCCCCTCCTGGGGATGTGCCCGCAACCAAGGTACATGTCCTTGCCCGGAATTGAACCCAGGACCTTTCAGTCTGCAGACCGATGCTCTATCTACTGAGCCAAACCGGTCCCGGCCAGAGATATGTTTTAAGCCCCAATGTATCCCTTTTTTCACCCGTTCCTGTTCCTCTCTCCTCAGAATTGCATTGTCCTGTGTATGGATGGTGTTCGCTTCATTAGCACATATTCTAAAATTAGAATGATACAGAGATGATTACCATGGCCCCTGTGCAAAGATGACACGCAAATTCATGAAGCGTTCCTATGCATGTATGAATCCTTAAATAGTATACAGGGTCGTCTGTCATATTTAAAAATGTTATATACATAGTATCAAGCTGTCTTTTCCTAACATTTTGTTTTATCCATGTGGATATCTGTAGCTTTGGTTTATTCACTTTAACTGTGTAGTGGTATTTTATATTATGAACTAGAGGCCTAGTGCACAAAATTCTGCATGGGGGGGAGGCCTTAACCTGGCCTGCACCCTCTCACAATCCGGGACCACTGCTGGATCAGGCCTAAATCGGCAGACGGACATCCCTCTTCCAATCCGGATCGCTGGCTCTTAACCACTCACCTGCCTGCCTGCCTGCTTGCCCCTAACCACTCTGCCTGCCTGATGGCCCCTAACTGCCTGCCTGCCTGCTTGCCCCTAACCACTCTGCCTGCCTGATGGCCCCTAACTGCTTGCCTGCCCGCCTGGTCACTCCTAAACACCTCTGGCCCCCACACCAGGGACCCAGGCTTTCCTCCTCTGGCCGGGACCGAGCTTCCCTCCCTCTGGCCAGCCCCAGGCACCTGGGACCCCGGGTGACGCTGCCCTGGCCCCAGCTTTGTTCGGAAGGATGTCCATAATAATGCCCGGAAGACGTCTAGTCTATCCAGTTTAATTAGCATATTACCTTTTTATTAGTATGCATATATCACAGTTGATTTGCCCAATCTCCAGTAGACTGACTTTATTATTATTTTTAAGGTTATTTTATTTTTTTATCTGTTTGTTTTTCAACATTTTTTTTTTTAATTGCCACCCAAGGGTATTTTTCCTTTGATTTTTAGAAAGAGTGGAAGAGAGAGGAAAGAACAGAGAGAAATATCGATATGAGAGAAACATCGATTTATTGCCTCCTACACTCTTGTTCTGGAGCCTGCAACAGAGGTATGTGCCCTTGGCTGGAATGGAACCCAGGACCCTTCAGTCCGCAGGCCAACACTCTATGTACTGAGCCAAACTGGCTAGGACATTATTATTATTATTATTATTATTATCTGCAAATAGTGCTACAATGAATATCCATATTCCTATAGTCTGTGCCTATGTTCATTGTTGAAAACTTGGAAGCTTAAACAAAAAAAGGTGAAAACTAATGTTACCCGCCATAAGTCAGTTATTATTTATTGAGCTTTTAACGTGTACCAGGTATAGTGTTGGCCACTTTATGTGCATTAACTTTATTTAATTCTCACACCACCCTATATATCAGGTACTGTTATGTCTGCTATTGTACAAGGAGAAAACTGAATCCCAACGGGTTTAAATAACTTAGCCAAGGACACACAGATAGGAAGCAGCAGAACAGGTTTGTTGCCAAAGCCTCAGCTCTTTACATTATGCTCCAACAGTGCCCATAAGCCCTAAATCCAGAAATAATAATGATTAGAAATAGTCTTTACTGTGAATTGGCCTCCTAGAAGACAAGAGAGGCCTGGTCCAGGCCTCTTTCCATTCAATAAGTTATATTGGGAGTATAAGATACATGCAGAAAAGTATAGATAAGTATACAAAAATATTTATATCCCACTGATGAGTTTCCAGAAACTGAGTATTTCCACGTGAATGAAAAAAGGGCTCTGTAATAAATCTGATAGTAGCTGAAACCGGTTTGGCTCGGTGGATAGAGCATCAGCCTGTGGACTGAAAGGTCCCGGGTTCAATTCCAGTCAAGGGCATGTACCTTGGTTGCAGGCACATCCCCAGAGGGAGATGTGCAGGAGGCAGCTGATTGATGTTTCTGACTCTCTGTCCCTCTACCTTCCTCTCTGTGGAAAATCAATAAAATATATTTTTTAAAAATCTGATAGTAACCTCACAGGATGATCTGATCATAAATTCCTAACTGGGCAGGTCATGAAGGGTAGTCACCCTCAAGCCTATCACTTCCCCAGTAAAAGGTTATCTTTGCATCCAGCAAGTCCTGGCCATGGTTTTTGTGCATCAAGATTAACACACTTCGGAAATGCCTCTTTTTCAGATCCTGGGAAGCATAACCACCTTCAAGAGAGCACACGGACCCTGGCTACATAGATCAGCTGGTTAGAGCATCCTCCTGATCACCCAACATTTCGGGTTTGATTTCTGGTCAGGGCACATATAAGAAGCAAGCAATCAATGCGTAAATAAGTGGAACAACTAATCGATGTTTTGTTTTTTCTCTCCTTTCTTCTCTTTGTATAAAATCAATTCTTGTATCCGCAAATCAGCGAGCTGGACAAAATGCCTTAATGAGCCAATCAGTTAGAAGTCATCTTTATTGCGCACAGGTTCAGAGCAGGTTACCTCTGTCAAATTCTGAACACCCAAAGGAGTTCAGAATTTAGGTCCTTGTGTAAATTATGTTTATAGACAATTTGTAACATTGAGTACATATCATATCTAACAAACACCTGTAACCTTGAATACATATCATATTTATACAGACACTCGGCATGGGAGTATTATCAGTATCAGCGTATCCGCCCTTTACGTTAGATGGCTAGCTTGCAAGGTCAGACAGTTAGGTTTATCTTTTCTATTAATTAAGCTAAACTAAAAAACGAAGTTACTTTTCAGAATAAGGGACTATCTAAAAATAAGAGTTGACCTCCAGAATAAGAGACTTTTTAAGAATAACAGAGTAGTTCAAACAGCAGTTTTCCAAAGGAAGGACCACCATGCTTCATAATGAATGAAAGAGGAGAGAGAGAGAGAGAGAGAGAGAGAGAGGAGGGAGCACACAACTTTGTTAGCTATCCCCTAGTCCAATAACAGTTTTCCCTACCTTGCTTCCCCTGGAGGCCTGACACTAGTGGGTTTTGGAGAGAGATGTTGGTGACTTCCTCCAAGTGATGGCAGTGGAGAAAATGGAAAGGAACTGAGGTATTTGCAATGTAGAATAACTGGATTTAACGGGCTGAAGACATTAAGAACGAGTTTCTTCCTTATGCACAAAACTGAGGGAACTTGCTTCTAAATTTATTGCACTTCAAATTGGCCGTGAATAGTTTTGTGTGTGTGTGTGTGTGTGTGTGTGTGTGTGTGTTTCTTTTGGGGAGATTATACTTGACATCAGGCCGCAGTTTTCTAAAACAGAACCCTTACATCAGCTGCCACCTTAGGCACTGCCTGGAGCTCGGTATAGTGGACTCTGCCCTTCCAAGTCCACAGACCTTTGTCCCCCTCAATGCCAGGAAAAGTGCCCAAACTCTCCTCCGCGCGGGGCTCCCGTGGGCGGCGCATGCCCGGAGAGGCCGTGTGGGGCAGCCGCGTGGGGCGACCGCCCGGGGAGCAAACAGCGAGCCGTTTCCGCCATTTTGTCGGCCCCACCAGAGCTGGCCGGGACGGGGGACTACAAGTCCCGTGAGCCCCCGCGGCGACACTTCCTGCCCCTCACTGTCCGGCCCGCTCCCTGTCCCCCCGCCCGGGGGCCGAAGGCTCTGGCTGCCGCTGGCGGCCGGTGGGCCAAGTAGGATTTCCGGGGGAAACTTCTGTGGAGGCTGAGGAGGCGGCGGCGGCGACCCCGGTGAGTTCCACAAGCGAGGAAAAGGGAGCGGGAAGTGCCCGGGTCCGGCTGCGGCCGCTCCTCAGGCTGGGGTCGCGTTCTTGGTTCCGCCGGGGGGTCGCAGCCCGGGGGGAGGGAAACGGCTCGGGCCGCGGTGGCTGCGGGCGGCGGACGGGACGGGCCGGGGCGGCCGCCTCCCCCTGCGCCCTCCTCCCCCTGCGCCCTCCCACCACGGCCGGCGGGACCTTCCCGCCCGCGGAGCTCCCGCGCCGGCTCGCCCTCCGCCCCGGGCGGCTTGGCGGGGCCCTTTTGTCTGGGTGCTTCCCGGCCCTTTGTGCCCGCGCCTGGCGCTGCCTCCCCGGGGAGCCCCCGGAGCGTCCCCGCCTGGGACCGGTCCCTGGGGATCCGGTTACGGGAACCGGATCGGGTCAAAGTCCATTTTTCAAACCGGCCGGGCTGCAGACCCGGCGTCCCGGCGGGGCAGGGCGGAAGCCCGGGGAGCAGGCGGCGGCGGACGGAGTTTCTGTTGGGAACTCGGGGATACTGTCCGGCTCTTAACCGTCAGCCCCGGGCGACGGAGGGCACGCGCTGGGTCCGGCATGTTGTTGGCAGGGGATTGTGCTTTGGAAAGAAGCGAGCCCCGCTCCCGGGGAGACGGAAAGGTCAGGATGTGCCGCGATGTCTGTTGGCGCCGCTGTGATCGGAGGAGCAGAGAACCCCGGCGGACGGGCTCCAGGATTGCGGATGGGCTCCAGGGTCGCACACCTCTCGAAACTCGGAGGAGAGAGAGTGATTTGTAGCGGCGAGCAGCCTGTTCATTCATAGCCTGCTGAAAGAGGCTACAGCACTTGAGCCCCCCGACATCTTTTCTTACTGATTCTGCTTAAAACGACAAAAGAAAACGTCCATTCACAGAAGGGTCTGCTTTATAGAGAAAACAAACTTAGTGGCTTCTAGAAAGCAAATAATAATAATAATAATAATAATAATAATAATAATAATAAAAGGGCTATTTCACCAAGTAAAAGGGATGAAGCCAGTTTGCTAGAATAGAGGTAATACCATGGTCCTTACTGCAACGCGTGAATCTGGTGGGTCGGACCAAACTTTGCTAGATCATAGTGACTATGTCTGTCCCGTTGGAAGACTGAATTGCAGGTATTCAGCTTAAGACAACGCTTTGTAACGCAGATATTCCGTTTGGAAAAAGATTTGGAATTTCAAGTCTCTGAAATGAGGACAAGCAGGACTGCTTGACACAAACCAGGGAAGGTTATTGAAGTTGTGTAGGTTAAATTCCCACGTTGGCCATGTTGGCAAACAAAGCCCTTTGCACTTTATTATTTGCATATCTCATAGTAAAAGCTCATGATGGAAGTGATTTGTTCTGAGAATCAGATTGTGTTAGTAATATTGTATAGGGATAGAGGTCTGTTGTGAATCCTCAGCAGAGGGTATTTTTCCATTGATTTTTAGGGGGAGGGGATGAGAGGGAAAGTCAGAGAGGAGCTGGGATGTGAGAGAAACAAATCCATTGGTTGCCTCCTACGCACCCCAGGACCAGGGCGGGACGGGCGCGGGGGAGGTGCCTGCAACCAAGATGCGTGCCCTTGACTGGAATGGAACAGGAACCCTAAAGTCTGCAGGCTCATACGCTATCCACTGAGCAAAACCGGCTAGGGCAGGGATAGAGTCTATAATACAGTTGTTCTTCAATTTTTAATCTAGCAAGGAGTGGGGAATGGTTGTGTTTTCCTGGCTATATTTTGAAGAAGCATCCACAGAATTGTTCTAGTAGTTTAAAAACTGTCTAAGGAACAGCTGTTGGCTATTTCTTCAAACATGCCAGTACTGTTATTTTTTAAAAAACAACAACAGCTTATGTATTATTATTTTATTGATTTTCGAGAGAAAGAGGAAGGGGGAGAGAAGAAAGAGAAACATTAATTTATTGTTCCACTTATTTATGTATTCATTGGTTGATTCTTGTATGTGCTCTGACCAGGATTGAACCAGCAACCTTCCTTGGTTTATGGGGAGGACACTCTTGAGCTATCTGGATAGGGCCTCATGTACATTGTGTGATTCCATTTTCACTATAATTCCGTGAGGTGGTTGTTCTTTCGTGCTATGACTGACTAATGTTAAACCTGCAGCCTCTAAGATGTTCTGTGACTTGCCCAAGGTCACAGAGTTCACTAGGTAGAAAATAGAGCAAACCATACTTCAAGCCCAGTGTTCTTTCCATTATCTCACACCTATTTCAGTTACACATCATACATCCAACACCTTGTTATTTACTGACATTTAAATATTGGAGAAAATAATGAAAATATTTTCCAACCAGAGCAAACTGATTAAAAAAAATTATATATATACACACACACACACACACATATATATATATATATACACACACACACACACACACACACACACACATATATATAGATAGATAGATAGATAGATTTTTTTTTTTTTTTTTTAGAGGAAGAGAGAGGGATAGAGAGTTAGAAACATCCATGAGAGAGAATCATCGATCAGCTGCCTCTTGGACACCCCCTACTGGGGATGTGCCCGCAACCAAGGTACATGCTCTTGACCGGAATCGAACTTGGAACCCTTCAGTTTGCAGGCTGACGCTCTATCCACTGAGCCAAACCAGTTTCGGCCAGAGCAAACTGATTTTTAAGGAACTGTAGTTTCTAGAATTATAAACAATGTCATACTGGAAGTTGGTGCCATTACTTTGTCTAATGGTATGCTAGATTACTTTGTACCAAGACAGAATGGCAATTTTATGGATCCCTAGGGGGGGAAAGGGTGGTCAGTTCTTAGGCTGAGGTTTTCACTAATTATTACTAAAATGTTTATTTACTAAAAGGTTTTAACTAATCTTTGCTTCTAGGTTTATGAGAAATATGTTGGAGAACAAATTATATAAAGCAACTTTGGCTGCTGGAACTAACATTGAAGGAAAAATGAAATTTAGATACTTTTCTAGCCAAAGAGTCAACAATCAAGAAAATGTTACCTGTCGTTTTTGCTTTTAGTAAAAATTTTAATCAGTTTTAAACCTGCAGTTTTTATGTCAGAACATGCCATGAATGTGGCATCAGAAATAGAAACCTCCTTCACTTCCCTTACTTAAATTCTTTTTAGGTAAAGTACTAACATGCCAATGGACTTGAGTCAGTAAAATTAGTCTAGCCTTTCTAACTAGTAGAAGCCTGTTTCAACTCTCTTACTATGCCATCCTAATGGAAGGAATTAAAAAAAAAATATTAATTTTAGAGCGGGGAAGGGAGAGAGAAAGAGAAACAAGAGAAACATGGATTTATTACTCCACTTATTTATGCATTCATTGGTTGATTCTCTTTAGTTTCCATTGCCTTAGGGCTGTATCAGTGAAGATTCTGCTTTAGCCTGTGTCTGAGATTTTGCTGCCTTTGGATTCCTCTAATATTTTTATGGTTTCCCTTCTTATGTTTAAGTCTTTTATCCATTTTGAGTTTATTTTTTATTTTTTATATATTTTATTGATTTTGTACAGAGAGAAAGGGAGAGAGATAGAGAGTTAGAAACATCGATGAGAGAGAGTCATCGATCAGCTGCCTCTTGCACACCCCCTACTGGGGATGTGCCCGCAACCAAGGTACATGCCCTTGACCGGAATCGAACCTGGGACCCTTCAGTCCCCAAGCCGACGCTCTATCCATTGAGCCAAACCGGTCCCGGCTTGAGTTTATTTTTGTGTGTGGTGTAAGTCGGTGGTCAAGTTTCATTTTTTTGCATGTATCTGTCCAATTTTCCCAACACCATTTATTGAAGAGATTGTCTTTACTCCATTGTATGTTCTTGCCTTCTTTGCCAAATATTAATTGAGCATAATGGTTTGGGTCGATTTCTGGGTTCTCTATTCTATTCCATTGGTCTGTATGCCTCTTCTTGTGCCAGTACCAGGCAGTTTTGAGAACAGTGGCTTTGTAATATAGCTTGTTATCTGGTATTGAGATCCCTCCTACTTTGTTCTTCTTTCTCAGGATTGCTGCAGCCATTCGGCGGCTTTTTTAATTCCAGATGAATTTTTGGAGAGCTTGTTCTAGGTCTGTGGAGTATGCCGTTGGTATTTTAATGGGGAAAACATTGAATCTATAGATTGCTTTGGTTAGTATGGACATTGGTTGATTCTTGTATGTGCCCTGACCAGGGATTGAACCTGCAACCTCAGCACACTGGAACAACGCTCTAATCAATTGAGCTACCCAGTCGGTGCTGGAAGGAACTTTTTCCTTTGTGTTTTTTGCTGTTGGTCTTCTTCATTTTCAAAGCAATTCATTCATTCAGTATTTAGAATACAGTAGGCTTTCTGAAATAGTTCTAAATACTGTTGTAGACCAACTTTATGGATAGAGCATTGAAAACAAGAGAAGTCTTTTCCCTTTGGGAGCTTATAGACTGATTAGGGGTGGGGTGAAAGACAGAGGAGTCAGACAGTAAGTAAGGACTTACTAAATAAAATCTGTCCTGTTTATTGTGCAACTTCAAGGAGTAAGTAACAGAGGAAGAGAGAGAGAGAGAGAGAGGGAGGGAGAGAGAGAGAGAGGGAGAGGGAGAGGGAGAGAGAGAGAGAGAGAGAGAGAGAGAGAGAGAGAGAGAGAGAGAGAGAGAAACATCAATGATGAGAGAGAATCACTGATTGGCTGCCTCCTGCATGCTCTCCACTGGGGATTAAGACCGCAATCAGGCATGTGCCCTTGATCGGAATTGAACCTGGGACTTTTTATAATAGTTTGAAGGCCGATGCTCTATCCACTGAACCAAACTGGCTAGGGCTCAATTTAACTTCTTTATTGTGTAAAGCACCAGGTGTTTGACAATTTGAAAATTCTGACATATTTACTCAGTACATAATGCATTTACTACCTTTAGAGTCTGAAGACCGTGGACATTCCTAGTTGTGAATGTCCAAGTCAACTAACCTCTTTATACTTTAGTTTCTTCATTTGTAAAATAGGGCTAATAATTTCTTTAGATGTATCAGATGAGATAATGGATGTAAGAGGTCTTTGTAAACTGTTTAATAAGTATGAGAAGTTATTCTCTCAGGCAAAGGAAAAGGGGGTCGCGCTATGATCCATGATGCAGGAGGGAGGAAGTGAGGGAGGGAGAACCAGTTTAAAGGGCATCCTTTGAGTTTGGAGTACTTTATGGAAAGGAAGCCTCTCAGGGGGTGAGAACTGTCAGTGCACTGAGTTTAGAGATTCATTATGTAGTATATGATGTTGCCAAATGTTTTTTCAGGTATACGTTTAAAACAGATTCTAATCTTGAATCAAATCTATGCCTTAAAAAATCCCATTGTTAAAGATTTTCTATTATACATTTATTGTCTCAAATGTGTACTTGTCAGCCAACTTTCCAGGACTATTTTTTAGAAAGATGCCAACTGTATTTTGTTTAAAGGTAAATAACAATTTTATGACAGTCTGAAAGAACAGTGCATTACTTGGTTTATTTTCCCTGTGGATAGCTAATTCTGGTAGAACTCATTTAATCTGTTACAGAGGACTCCCTAGCCAGACTTTACCCTGCACATGCCATCTGGTGATAACCAGTGTACTGGATTTCCCCTAGCAGCTGCTCACTCTCTACTTTGACTTTGCTTGGCAACACAGTGTCAGAATTGGTATAAAGGCCCTGGCCAGTGTGGCTCCGTTTGCTGAGCGCCATCCCATGCACCAAGGGGTCACCGGTTGGATTCCCTGTCAGAGCCCATGCCCGGGTTGCAGGTTGCGAGTTGCGGGCTGGATCCCCAGTAAGGGGCCTGCAAGAAGCAGCTGATTGATGTTTTCCCCCCTCCTCCTCCTCTCCCTCAACCCATTCTTCCTCTCCTGTTTCCATCCTCCTCTAAAAATCAATAAAAAAATTTAAAATATATATATTTTATTGATTTTTTACGGAGAGGAGGAGAGAGGGATAGAGAGCTAGAAATGTCAATGAGAGAGAAACATCAACCAGCTGCCTCTTGCACACCCCCTACTGGGGATGTGCCCGCCACCAATGTACATGCCTTTGACCGGAATCGAACCTGGGACCTTTCAGTCCGCAGACCGACGCTCTACCACTGAGCCAAACTGGTTTCGGCAATAAAAACATTTTTAAAAATTGGTATAAAGGATTAATTATTCATCCATATCTTGTCTATATATCTACAGGCACTTTTTCATATGCAGTTTATCTCTTCATACTCCCAACTAAACAGTACCCGTATGTGCAGATAAGCTGAGTTAAAGATTCCTGTGTGGTTGGCCTCAGTTTATTTAACCACTAGAGGCCGTTGCATGAAATTGGCCCCGCCCTTGCTCTCATGCCCCCCCCCCCCCCCCCCCCCCCCGCCCGCCATTGCAACTTTGTCTGGAAGGAAGGACATTAGGTTGGAAGACCGTCCAGTCTAATTAGCATATTATGCTTTTGTTATTATAGATTACAAATAGTTAATAGTTATTACAAATAATGACACATGTAGGCCTTTTTATTGTAATGTGTTGTTTTTCTTTTAATATGAAATTAGTAGGCATGAACATTTATATATTGCTTTATTGGCATTACCAAATTGTCAACATCAGTCCTCTAATATTCAGTGCTACTAACAATTTACAGTTCTTGTTTATATTTTAAAATAAACATATTTCCAGTTTAATAGTTATAAATATTAGATAATATCCCACATGCCAAGCATTCAAAATGGGGTTTGCACTGGCATACCCTCCTTGGAGCACACCCACCGAATCTCCTATTTAAGAGAATTTTCTTCCTCCTAAACTCTAAGGGTCTCCATGATACTTGCAACCAGAACAGTGGGTAGCAGCAGCTCATCCTGGGCTAACCTCCTGAATCTGCCTCCGAAGCCCCCTTCTCCCTGACTTCCCAGTAAGCTAACAGCTCACTGCTTGCCCACGTTGTTTCAAGAGAGCCAGAGTAGGCTCAGGCTCTCTCCAGTTGCTTTTCTATCCTAGGCCCTTCCTTGTTTCATTGTCCCCAGCTTTAATAAACGTACTCTCAAAAATTTTTAAAAATGGGGGTGTGCTAATTTCCACATATATCTCAGTTATATACTCAGGGCCCTGGGAAATGACTACCAGAAGGGTCCAAAGACCCAGTGGGCCCATCGTGAGCTGGATCTTGGGCCAGGACCCAATTTATTTTCTGGTCCTGTTAAGTCCATGATGACACTTCCAGACTCCAGATGTCAATGTCAACCTGTCCTCAAAACAGTTTACAGTTACCTGAATGAATGGCCCTAAGCAGGACCAACTACGTTATTTGTGTGCCCAGTACTCCTGATTGAGAACGAGTAAGAGAAATTGCCCACTAAAAGTGCCGTGGTTCTCCCAAGCCCAGGCAAGGAAAGGACGGCCAGGCGGGGCCAGAGGGTGTGGTCAAGAGGCCCCTCCTGGGAAAGCAGGAGATAGATCATGTGTGTGAGCTTTAAGCCCCCAGCACGTTTCATTTTCCCCATCAGACTTCACTTACAGAACACACATTTATAGATAAAATTATTAAGAATTTTAAGACAGCAACTGCAGAGTATTAAACTGTAAGTGGAGGAGCATATTAGGTCTTGGAGCCATAGATTTCTTAGGGAATTATTACATTTGTTTTGATATTAACTGGCTCCTTTCTCCTGGGTACCTGGACTCCTTCAGTCAGAGCGTTCAGGATCGGAAATTGATTCAGGTCCAGAAACTGGGCATAGGGGTCTGATTTTTTTGTTGGGGTGACTGCCTTCAGCATCTTGATCTATCCTTGGTTCATTTTAGTGTTACTGTAGATGAAAAAGGGGCACTGTAATAAATCTAACAGAAAGTAACCTCATAGGGTGATCTGATCATAAATTCCCAACTGGTCATGTCATAGTGGGTAGTTACGCACCAGGCCTGTAACTTCTTTAGTAAAAGGTTTAAGCAAGCCATGTGAGCTTTTTGTTGTTGTTCTTATTAGTGTGTGTGTGTGTGTGTGTGTGTGTGTACATATATATGTATATATACATATATACATATATACATATATACATATATATGTGTATATATACATATATATGTATATATACACACATATATATATATAAAATTTTAGAGGAGAGGGGAGAGAGAGATAGAAACATCAATGATGAGAGAGAATCATTATTTGGCTGACTCCTGCAGGCCCCACACTGGGAATCAAATTTGTAAATCCAGCATGTGCCCTGACTGGGAATTGAACTGTGACCTCCTGGCTCATAGGTCGATGCTCAGCCACGGAGCAACACCTGCTGGGCAAGCCTGTTTATTCCTGTGCATATAGATTAGCACACCTTTGGAATGCCAGAAGTAATTCTCTTTTCTAGACTCCTGAAAGAGGGCACAGAATCTTAACTGTCCTGTGATCCAATTCCTGCCTGGCTTTCTCCCACTTTCATGTAATCTTCCTTACATTTCTTTCTTAGTTCCAAATGCATAAAAGGAGCAGCAAACTGTCATTCTCTGAAATATTTGAGGTCTTGCTTCCTTGCCATTGCCATTCGTTTTAACTCAAACTCAAAATTTTCTACAGGTTTGGACATTCTTTTTAAATTTTTATTTATTGATTTTAAAGAGAGGTAGGGAAAGAAATGTCAATTTGTTTCATTTATTTATACACTCATTTTTTGTTTTATTAAAATATATTTTTATTGATTTCAGAGAAGGGAAAGGGAAAGGGGGAGAGAGAGAGAGAGAGAGAGAGAGAGAGAGAGAGAGAGAGAGAAGCAACAATGCTGAGAAAGAATCATAGATTGGTTGCCAGCCTGCACATCTCCTACTAAGGTTCGAGCTGGCAACCCGGGCATGCATCCTTGACCGTAATCTAACTTGGGACCCTTCAGTCCTCAGGCCGATGCTCTGTCCACTGAGCCAGACCGTCTAGGGCAGGGATTGGCAAACTGCGCGGCTTGCGAGTCTGTTGACTAATGAGTTTGCCGACCAATGGGATAGGGGCTTAATCACAAGGAACAACAACAGCCTGTAATTATTGGAATCGAGAGTCTAGGTCAGTGATCGGCGAATTCATTAGTCTACAGAGCAGTAAACAATGTCTCACAAGCCACATGTGGTTCGAGAGCCGCAGTTTGCCGACCACTGATCTAGGGCTATACACTCATTGTTTGATTTTTGTATGTGCCCTGACTGGAGTTTGAACCCACAATCTTAGCATGATCAGGAGTGGGGCCAGCCAGGGGAAGGGCCGTGAGGGGGTTGGCCACCAATCCCAACCCCAGATCGGGCCAGTTTGCTGATCACAGTGGGCAGCATAGCAACCCGTTGTTCTGGTCATTACAAATGCTGGCATTATGTATATGTATGTGTATATGTATATGTATATGTATATGTATATGTACACACATATACTTATAACTTACTAAACCATCCTATAGATGGATGGATGGATGTTCTGTCCTCATGTTCAGACACACTCAGAATTCGGTCACATTTGTACTCCCCTGGTACCTGCTGGCTAAGTTTCTTGCGTCACTCTCTGATGTTCTAGTTCTGACCTTATCAGACACAGTACTGACCTACTGTAGATTAAAGGCCTATGAGCCAGGGGGCATGGAGGTGGCAGATCCTTAGGGGGCAGTTTTATTAAGCAGTTGGGGGAGTCCTTCAAGTGCGGAGAGAGTGCTAGCTCTTACAGGGCCACCTTTGTAGGCAGGAGGGGTTAAGGAGTATCTGGGTATTTGAGATTTTGGGAAGGCTTCAGCTCTTGCCTCCATCTTATGGATTAGAGCCCCTTTCTCCTAATCAGGGTCTGGATGTTGACATAGCACACTTCCCTGGCTGAGAGTTAACTTTCTTCGGAGCTGGGCTATTCTGACGAGCCTGGTCTTCAGTGTTTTCTGACCTCCTGCCGCCACAGAGAAAAGCCTGTTTGTGTGTTTACCTGGCGGGTCCTGTGGGTTTCATTTTTGACTTTCACTTGACTGTTAATCCCTCTTAGCTTTTTGTTAGCTTTTTCTAGAGCTTCAACTGAATTTAATAATAGCTATTCAATTTCATTGTCATAGTCAACTGTTTCCTCTGACTTTCCACGTGCCTGATACATCTGGTCAACTAGCGTGTTCCCTTCCACAGACAGACAGCACTCTCCACCACTGGAGAAAGTGTGAGAATCAGACCAGCACCTGGGGCCATGGATTGTCTGTGTTACGCCCACCACCAGATATGGAGTCCTGATTGCCATCTAGTCTGTGAGCAATTCAACTCCAAAACTACATTGTATTTCCAATTTTCTCAGATCACTTATGGCACCAACTATTAGTAGGTACTTGTTCTCTGAAAAAACCCTCTGAATTGGAGTTTAGAATTCAGACTGTTTATTAGGAAATTCCCTTGGGATCCAAACCATGAAAGAGATAGGAAGCAAGATTGGCAGATTAGATCCTTCTCTTAATTAAGGGTAAAGGAGGTTGGATATCTATACTTCGTTACATTTCTTTCAAAACATTTTTTTTGCTTTATTTTCATATTTGATCATTCTAAACTTATAACTTACTAAACCATCCTTTTATATAAAAAATAACTTCTACTTTCTTTAGGCAAACTAATTCCTTCCAAGATATTCATGATATTTTTAAATTATGAATATATATTTCAACCCTTTGAAAATAAATCTCAGTTAGCAATGTTCTCAGTAAGTTGTACATTTCTATGATGTTCCAGTTTTAAATTATAATCACTGATACTGAAATGGGTATATATTTTTTTAAAAAGCATGATGGATTTTATGTTTTAAATATTTTATTTATTATTTTCTCTTTTTAGAAACTATACCCTACTTCCCTAAACTGGTTAATAGTGGCATGGAAGATCCATTGGGTGAGTATCTATATTTTTAAAAAATTCATCTTTATTGTTATGAGTATTATAGATGTCTCCCCTTTTTTCCTCCCCATTGACCCTCTCTACCCTGCCCTCGCTCCCCTCCCCAGGTCTTCACCACACTATTATCTGTGTCCATGGGTTATGCATATACAGTATATACCTATAAGTTCCCTGGTTAATGTCTCCCCACCCACCCCCGCCTTCCCTTTGAGGTTCGTCAGCCTGTTCCATGCTTCTGTGTCTCTGGATCTATTTTGTTCATTAGTTTATTTTGTTCATTAGATTTCACAGATGAGTAAGATCATGTGATACTTGTCTTTCTCTGACTGACTTATTTCACTTAACATAATATTCCCCAAGTCCCTCCATGCTGTCTCAGAGGGTCAGAGATCCTTCTTTTTTACAGCTGCATGGTATTCCATGGTATAAATGTACTGCATCTTTTTTATCGACTCATCTATTGACGGGCACTAGGGCTATCTCTAGATCTTAACTATTGTAAATTGTGCTGCTATGAACATAGGGATGCATATATTCTTTCTGATTGATGTTTCGGGTTTCTTAGAATATATTCCTAAAAGTGGGATCACTATATCAAATGGCAGCTCCATTTTTAATTTTTCAGGAAACCCCATGCTGTTTTCCACAGTGGCTGCACCAGTCTGCATCCCACCAGCAGCAGTGTACTAGGGTTCACTTTTCTCCACAACCTGGCCAGCACTTGTCACTTGTTGATGTGTTGAGGATAGCCATTCTGACAGGTGTGAGGTGATACCTCGTTGTCGTTTGAATTTACATCTCTCTGACAATCAGTGACCTGAAGCATTTTTTCACATGTCTCTTGGCCCATCTGTATGTCCACTTTGGAAAAGTGTCTGTTTAAGTTCTTTGCCCAGTTTTTATTTGGATTGTTTGTCTTCCTTTGTTAAGCTACATGAGTACCTTATATATTTTGGAAAGTAACCCCTTATTAGATTTATCATTGCTGAATATATTTTACCAAATTGGGGGGGGGGGGGGGGGGGATGCCAGTGTAACTTGAAGAAGTATAGTAAAGATGTTACCAAGTTTACATTCTTGTCATGTCCAGTTACTGCAGATGACTGTGGTTAGTTAGGCACTTTGACCTACTTGTACAAGTAATCAGATAGCTCAGATTAATAGCCAGGCTTTGAGAAGACTTTTTCCTTCTTCTTCTTTTTTAGAGAGAGAGGAAGTGTGGAGGAGAGAGAGAAACATTGATCAGTTCCATCCCATACATTGCCTCTGATCACGGATGAAAACTGCAACCTAGATATGTGCCCTGAAGGGGAATCAATCCACAGCCTTTGGTGTATGGGATGGTGCCCAGATGACTGAGCCACTCAGTTCAGTGAGAAGACTGTTCCTGAAAATCTTACAAAATCTGAATTTCTCCTTTGATTTAAAAAAAATATTTTTTATTGACTTAAGAGAGGAAGGGAGAAATACAAATATCAGTGATGAGCCGAAACCGGTTTGGCTCAGTGGATAGAACATCAGCCTGCGGACTGAAAGGTCCCAGGTTTGATTCTGGTCAAGGGTATGTACCTTGGTTTTGGGTGCATCCCCAGTAGGGGCTGTGCAGGAGGCAGCTGATCGATGTTTCTGACTCTCTATCTCTCTCCCTTCCTCTCTATAAAAAAGCCAATAAAATATATATATTTTTAAAAATCAGTGAGGAGAGAGAATCATAGATTAGTAGATAAGCCACCTGTACACTCCCTACTGGGGATCAGGCCTGCAACCCAGGCAAGTGCCCTGACCTCTTGGTTCATAGTTCAGTGATCAACCCCTGAACCACCATGGTTGGTCACCTTTATTTTAATGATCCTAAGTGGCTTCTGTAGGATTCCTACCCCCCTCCCCGAAGAAAGGGTACTTACATATAGTTCATCAGTGAAATCCTTATATAGAACACCAGAGGGCAGTCAGTACTTTATTCATAAATTTATAGTTTCATTACCAAGTTAATTCTTTTTTTTAAAAAATAATATATTTGTGATTTTCTTAAAATATATACTTATTGATTTCAGAGAGGGAGGAAGAGGGAGAGATACATATAAACATCTATGATGAGAGAGAATCATGGATTGGCTGCTTCCTGCAAGTCTCCCACTGGGGACTGAGCCCACACCCCGGGCATGTGCCCTTGATCGGAATGGAACCTGGGACCTTTCAGTTTACAGGCTGATGCTCTATCCACTGAGCCAAACCAGCTAGGGCCCAAGTTACTAGTAATTCTTGAGAGGATATTTATGAACAATTTAACTTAGTAAGTCAAGTTGATTGTAATTGTCTGGTGACAAATCCTAAAGAACATGTCTATATGGCCAATAAGAGTAATATACAATAACTCCAAAGGTTTTTACTGGAAACTTATTTTTCTCTCTGATCTTCTACATCACCTAACTCAAGCATAACTTAAATTTAATTTAATGTAAGTAATTAAATTTATCATTAAGCTAGTTAAATTTAACTTAAATTAATTATAACTTAAATTTATTAGAGAATAACATAGTGAAAGTTGCTATGGAAGTTAAAGTTGGCCAGTAGTCAATTGAAACATAAATTGAAATGTGCTTTTGATCACTAATATAAGAAAAAAGTTGTCTTCTGTGCTAGTGAATTTTTTCCTCTAATACTTTAAATCTTGGAATTTGTAAATTAACATATACATTCATTTGTGGATTTTAGAAAAAATGGAAATGATTCATAGTTACATATTTAACAACCAGCCTCATTCTCTGTTTCCTCCACCCCCTCTTCAAATATTGTATGATTTTTTTTCTTAGTTGCTTACAAAACATACATATGATAAGAATTTGGTTTATGGAGTTATAGTGCACTCAATGCCATTTGACAAAGTAAAGATTCTGAATGTAAAATGAGTTTGTTTCTAAGAAGATGGAGTCTGTATAATATGGGTGAGAATTTTGTTAAGTTGGTTTAGCTAACAGTTATGTAGATGTATTGAAAAAGAATTATGTTTTCTATTTTAAAAATAAAATGAGGGATTTTTATCCATCAAGTTCTAGTGGGACTGACCTATGGCCTCTAGGACCTTTCCTACATAGACAAATGTTTAGACATTTTATTTATAGCTTAAAATCCATTAATTTTGTTAGTATTAACATTTGTAAATACCATTACTGATCTCATTGGAAAAGTCTTTAAATTAAGCTCACTTTAGGGAATATGTTTTCCAAATTTTAAATGTTCTCTAGAAAGTTTGACTTAATATCACTGACAATGCATACTATCAGGTTTGGTTTTGTTTTTATTCTTTTTTGAGAAAATGTCTGTCAAATATTTAAGCATGAATAACAATTTGTCATTCAATCTTTCCTTTGAAAATGGTATCTTATGAAAAAAACTGGCTAGCTCAGCTTGCAACTCAATCATGCAAGTAGTGCCTTTTCTGAAGGTAACCATTGCACTTTAAGTATATGCTTTATGCATTCTGACCATTTCATCATACATAAAAAAAGACATGTACCAAAGGGTTGAGAGTTATTAAAACTAATAATTTTTATATTTTTATCAAGGACATTCTTAAAGCTGGAGTTATTTTTAACTTTAATTATACTAGAGGCCCAGTGCACAAAATTCATGCACTAGGGCCCAGGGGTTCCTTCACCCCAGCCTGCACCCTCTCCAATATGGGATCCCTCGGGGGATGTCTGACTGCCAGTTTAGGGGCATTAACTCCAGCCGTTAGGAAAATCACACAGAATGTCCTTGACATACAAACAGTGTGGTTTTATGAGTTGTTTTAATAATAATGGCCATTCCTTTAAGTAATATCTGCTTACATACAATATAGCTGGTACTATGTGAATTCAGAATGTTAATATCACAAAATCATAGAAGGTTGTAGTGGAAATAACCTTGAATTGTCTAGTCGACACTTTTATAAATGTTGGAATTCCCTTTTCAAATTTTGAATGCTTTTTGTCCTAAGAAGCTTAACCAACTTTTGAGGCAACCCATTTTCTGTGAAAGGACTGGGGGACTCTAGTGGCAGGCAAGTGGTGCGATCCCCAAGACTGGGGGACCCTGGCAGGACTAAGGGGACCGGGCGCCGCCATCTTTGTGATGGCACGATGGTCAATTTGCATATTCCCTCTTTATTAGATAGGATAGTGGTGATGCATATGAGGCCTATTACAAATTGGTGGTACTACCTTGATTTGTGTTAGGGTAACAGCACTTTTGCTCACCATTGCTTTTGGATCATCAGTGCAAATGTCAACACAGTGAAAAAGGCAAACAATTCTTTAGTATTATTAAGTATATAGTTGTACCTCTCGGTCTCCTGAAAGGATCTCAGCGATCCCCAGGGATTGATGGACCATACTCACTTCAGCTTCCTGAGGTTCATAAAGTTTCTTCTGTGAAAATCATGAACAAAGATAAGACTTAGTCCTGGAAATTGTATTGAGAAGGACCAGGCTTCTGACAACTTCGTTAAGTTTCTGTAGTTCCCTCCCTTCTTCAGAAGTGAACAGTTTGTTGGACATTGGCAGAAATACGGTCAGAGCAGTTCTGTGGTACTTCCTAAATTAAGTGTGACCTACCCACAGCTGCAGCATAAAGAACACTTCTGTGGAGTGAAATGAGTGTTCTGAGCTCATTAGGCAAGTGAGTATTTTGAGAAGAAATTCACCAGTCAAGGCTCACCCGGCACTATATTCTTGAGAAGAGGATAAATGGCAACAGAGATCTTGGTGATGACAGCCTGAGTAGTCTGCCTCAGTCTGGTGTGCCACACAGCTGTCACCCCAAAATTCCTAGTTCCCTGGCGACTCTGCTTCTCTCCTGTGTTTCCTCTTTCGTTTCCTAAATCTTACGTCTTTCTCTTTTTTTCTTTCTAAATTTTTCCCCTTTATTGATTTTCAGAGAGGAAGGGACAAGGATAGAGAGAGAGAGAGAGAGAGAGAAACATCGATGATGAGAGAGAATCGTTGATCGGCTGCCTCCTGCATGCCCCCTACTGGGAATCCCGCCCTAAACCAGCATGTATTCTGACTGGAAATGAACCTCCTGGTTCATAGGTTGATGCTCAACCACTGAGCCATGCCAGCCAGGCAAATTTTTGGTGTTTTTTTTTAATGAAGAAATGAGCTGTGGAAGAAGTGAGCCAGTGAGCAGAGCGGAGGGCTCAGCAAAGGGCTCAGCTTGAGGGAAGAAAGAGGGAAAGAAGGAAAGGCAGGCTGGGTGGGGGTGCTGCTCAAGAGACAGGGAGGTGGCACCTGGGCAAAGGTTTTTTGATACAGGAGAGGATCTGTATGTATACTAAATAGCCTTCCCAAAATGTCTTAAATCTTCTGACTTCATTAAGTTTCTGTTATACCCTTCTTTCTATAGAAGTGAACACAATTTGTTTAAAATTTTTTGGGGTATATGTTTGATGAAATAATTTAATGAGTAGATTATTAATATGAATTTGAAAATAGGTTATTCATATGTGTGGAGTTCTGGAAACAGATTTACAAGGTAGTTTCTCCTTTAGGTTAGAATTTATATCACATAGGAAATAGGAAATAGGAGAGCATTTGTTGAGGTAGAAAACAAGCTATATCCTAAACAAATGAAAACAAATTTCCTTCCTGCTCTGTATCTGAATTTATAAATCATATTATATTATAAAGGGTGTTTTCCTAGCTGTTAAGAACATATGTTAAGAAGCCATGCTCAAAGCTAATACATGCACTTCACTTCAAAGCTTATGGGGAAAATTTTGTGATGTTATGTTGTTTCCATTTGAAGCTCAAAATGTGCTAATGATGCAGTCCTTCCCTCCCTTCTCTTTAAGAATGAAGGACAAAGTATGAACTTAATTAGTTTTGAGATCCTTGGGGTGTAGGAGATAAATGCCTCTGGAATTAAATAATGCCCAAAATGATGTTAGTTCTATCTTATTCCTTGGGTTTTCAGTAGAAATTTAATGCAGCATTGTTATGAACATATATGAAATATCTTCTGTTATCTTATAAGGCTATCATAAACTTATGGAGGTCAAGATCTGTTCTGTTGTTAATCCTCACCCAGTGCTATTTTTTCCATTTTTTTATTTTATTTTTTCTTAGAGCAAGTGAAAGGGAGGAAAAGAGAGACATTGATTGGCTATCAAGTCAGAACCAGAAGTTTTTTGTGGTTTTGTTGGTTTGTTTTTTAAGATAGAAAAAAGTTTTTAAATATATTTTTGTTGATTTCAGAGTGAAAGGGAGAGGGAGAGAGAGAAATATCAGTGATGAGAGAGAATCATTGATCAGCGGCCTCCTCCACACTCCTTACTGGAATTGAGCCCATAACCCAGGCATGTGACCTTGGCTGGAATCAAACCTGGAACTCTTCGGTCTGCAGGCCCACGCTCTATCCATTGAGCCAAACTAACCAGGGCTCATTTTTCTTTTGAAATCAACTCAACAAACTGGCAGTCAGCTCTTCCTTGGATTTTAGGATAGGAGATATTCTGAAGGCTTTCGGGGCTCAGGCCTGGAAACAAGGCAAGTATGGGTACAGTGTTTAATAGCTAATTGGATACTGTTTAATTTAGGGCTTTTTCAATAAAATAAATTATTTTCACGTTGAAAACTCAATCAAATTTACATCTTGAAGGAGTTTGTGTGTATGTGTATTTAATCCTCACCTGGGGATATTTTAAAATATATATATATTTTATTGATATTTTACAGAGAGGAGGAAGGGAGAGAGATAGAGTTAGAAATGTCGATGAGAGAGAAACATCGACCATCTGCCTCTTGCACACCCCCTACCAGGGATGTGCCCACAACCAATGTACATTCTCTTGACCGGAATCGAACCTGGGACCTTTCAGTCCGCAGACCGACGCTCTACCACTGAGCCAAACCGGTTTCAGCGCCTGAGGATATTTTTCATTGATTTTAGAGAGGGAAGGGAGAGAGAGAAACATCAATTGGTTGCATCCCATGCATGCCCCGACCAGGGATCAAACCCCCAACCTCGATATGTTCCCTGTCCAGCAATCAAACCTGCAACCTTTTAGTACACAGGACTATGCTCCAACCAACTGAGCCAGGGAGCATCTAAAAGGTTTTGTTTGGCCGAAATCGGTTTGGCTCAGTGGATAGAGCGTCGGCCCATGGACTGAAAGATCTCAGGTTCGATTCCGGTCAAGGGCATGTACCTTGGTTACGGGCATATCCCCAGTAGGAAGTGTGCAGGAGGCAGCTGATCTATGTTTCTCTCTCATCGATGTTTCTAGCTCTCTATCCCTCTCCTTTCCTCTTTGTAAAAAATCAATAAAATATATATATATTTTTAAAAGATTTAGGAAGGTATATATAATCCAAAACATTATCTCTTTTTGAACTTAGAGATTGTATACATAACTTCTTTTCCCCCTGTGCTTCATCTCCTAGATGTGAAAGACTGAGGTTTTGAGGGAAGGGAATGGTACAAAAAGAGATGGATATTTCTTTGGAAAACAAAAAATAAGGTGCATTTAAATTGCTGGCTAAAGCAGGTTTGATAGAAATACCCTATCTTTGGTTCTTTTGCAGGAATTACTTTGGCTCATAGTGTAACCAGGTGTTAATTACTGAGAATTTTTATTTGGTAGAAGATGGCTATATCCTCCTGCACATATGTTAGAAATTTCTGAATAATGTTTACAAACATAGCTATCCTCAGACATTTCTGGTATTCTCACTGGATATGTGGCTGAGTGTTGGTAATATTTATATTCCTTTCTCAGTCACTTAATGTGAAATAAAGGGCCAGATGAGTTTCAAAGAGTTATGAAAGAGAGAGGAGGAAGGAGAGAAGTGGCAAATAGTCATCTCTCTGAGTCACCCGCAATGAATGCCACTTTACGGGAACATTACTTGATTTCTGACTGGTTAGTTTCTACACATCATTGATACCTTCTGGTCCTTGATGGAGGCCAGTTGGGATTTAGTTTTTATGAATGTCTTGTGATTTTATAAAGCATGTTTTCCTTTAAGATAAGATTATCCAGTCATTTTCATTGTAACTACATGAAACCTACCTTTGGCTCATGACAAAGTACAATTTGGACTAGAAAGAATATTATTACATGAGTGGCCAGTAGATGGAGGTTGTTTGGTTGGTAACAAATGGATATAATTTTCAGTAGTTCTGTAAATTGAAATAAAACCATTATTTTTTTTCTTAGGCTTTGAATTATTATTAATAGTCAAAGACTTGAACTGAAAATAGAAAAAGAAGTAGTAGTTCAGTTACTGAAGAAAAAGTACAATAAAGAAAGACCCAGCTGAACCAAACTATAAACTCTGGCCTTTCCTTTTAAACAAAAAGAAAGAGTGTAAATAGCTCAACAGTTTGTACTGAATAAATGGAAACTTTTTTTTAACCGTCAAGATTCCTTCAGAGTATGCTGCCTTTAGTAGTTGATAGTTAGTAAGTTGGTGCCATGGAACTGGATACCACATGCTGATGAAACGTGGAGTTAGTGCTTTGAAGTACTGCGTTCTTATCACTGAAAGACTTCTGTGTGCTTTAGAACTCCTTCGGGTTCAGCATGCCAATAGAAGGTTTTGCAGTAATGGATATATTCTATATCTGCACTGTCCAGTGTGGCTATTGAGCACCCGAAATGTCGCTAGCACAATGGAGAAACTGAATTGCACATTGACTTTAATATAAACATATTAAATATTAATGTAAATGTAAACAATCATATGTAGCTAGTGATCATAGTATTGGGCAGTATTGACCATAGTATAAACATCTTTAAATAGTTGAGAACTGAGCAGCACATCTGATAACTATGTCATTAAAATATATTATAGTGTAATTAATATTTATCTTTAGTGCATTTGGAAATGTTGTGTTTTTGTTTTTTTTGTATCGGTTAAAACTGAAGGAACTGCCCTGGCTGGGTGGCTCAGTTGATTGGGTGTCAGCCTGTGCACCATGGAGTTGCCGGTTTGATTCCCAGTCAGTGCATGTGCCCAGATTGAAGGCTTGATCCCAGGTGGGGGATGTGCAAGAAGTAGCCTACCGATACCCGATGTGTCTGTGTCTGTCTCTCTCTCTCTCTCTCTCTCTCTCTCTCTCTCTCTCTCTCTCTCTCTCTTTCTCGCTCTCTCTGTCAAAATCAATAAAAATATTTTAATATGTCCTTTTAAATATATTATATTTTTTATTGATTTCGGAGAGGAAAGGAGAGAGAAACATCAATGAGAGACAATCATTGATTGGCTGCCTCCTGCATGCCCCCTACTGGGGATAGAGCCCATAATCCAGGCAAGTGCCCTTGACTGGAATCAAACCCAGGACCCTCTGTCTTAATATGTGTGTGTGTTTTTTAAATTTATTTTCAGAGAGAGGGAGGAAGAGGGAGAGAGGGATATAAACATCAATGATGAGAAAGAATCACTGATAGGCTGCCTCCTGCACATCACCTAGTGGGGACCCAGTGAGCCCGCAACCCGAGCATGTGCCCTGACCAGGAATCAAACAGTGACCTCCTGGTTCATGGATTGAGGTGCAACCACTGAGCCACACCAGCAGGGCAATAAAAAATATTTTTAAAAAACAACTGAAAGTATTGGGAAGATGACAGAGAAAGTTAATTGAGGAATTTGTTTACTTCAGGTCTCCCCCCCCTTTTTTAAAAAAAATCTTCACCCAGTGATCTTTTTTCCATTGATTTTTAAACAGAGTGTATGAGTGGGGGGAGACAGGGAAAGAGAAACAATGTCAGAGAGACACATCAATTGGCTGCCTCCTGCATGAGCCCTGACCGGCCCGGGATTGAGGCTGCAACCAAGAATCAAACCCAGAACCCTTCACTCCTCGGCCTGACACTCCAGCCACGGAGCCAAGCCGGCCAGGGCTCAGGGCTTTACCTACAGTCATCTTCCACTAAGGCCTTCTGCGCGGTTTATAACACAGCACTCTCTCTCTCGGCCACCCTGCCTCCCTTTCCTGAATGATTTTTCTCTATAGCACTTATCACCATCTAACATACTAGAAAGAAAACCAGAGTTACAGTATTTGATATAGAATAGGAGGCTGGTGTATTTTTTGTTTCCTGCACCAATGAGCTAGCCACAGAAAGAAACCAGTATTATTTGGAATAAGTGAATGAATATCTGGTGATACCACTGACCCTGCATCAACCTCAACCTGCTCCGTCTCTTTCAGGCTAGTTCACATGAAGTACAATGCTTTCTGCTGGGTAGTGATTACATGAGGTTTTATGTAAATCAAGCATGTGCAGCTCGCAGCCCACAACGAATATTTTTGCGGCCCAGCCCATATAATATATAAAAAATGTTTTAATAAAATTTTTGTAACTTAATTTTTATAATATCCTGTTATACATAATTATTAATAACGATCTACAGTGTTTGCTAATGACTGCTTACTATCATTGTGTTGCTTTCATTTCCCTTACGCGCTTTATGCGCAGGCGCACCACTTCTCTCCACTAACACCCGCAGCGAATATTTTAGCAGCCTGTTGCCACTTCATTAGTCTTGTACTGACTTATTTGGCGTTTGCAACAGGAAATATTTTGCTTTCAGAGAACAAGAAAAATAGGTTTATTTGTGTTACACTTATTAATTTGTGCTGTTATTCAGTGTCTGGTAAGTTAATGTCCAAGAAAAAGACACTAATTTGTATTAAAATGTTCTATTATTTTATGTTAACAATTACTCATTTATTTCAGCCCTTTGTATTCAGCCTGTCGCTATTGAAATAAACCCACATTTCTATGAAAATTGAAGCTTTTGGGTTTTTTTGTGGCCCACATAAACTTAAACCTTGTTTATTTGGCCCGTGTTAGCCTTTGAGTTTGACATGCTTGATGTGACTATTCACCTGACAAATTTGTCTCCTTTGAAAGTTACTACTTGCAAAACAAATTCTCAAAAAACGATCATGAGCATGCCATTTCCCCCACAAAAGTGAGCTCTCACAGCAATCTCAGAATTGTTTGGAATGAGTGATAGGATTAGTCCATGGTCTCTACATTTCCTCCAGCCTCCTTCCATCTGTAGCACTTTTCACCTTAATTGTCTTTTGTTACTACTAGATTCTCTGAGTAAAGCTTAAAATCGAAGAATGCTGTTTCTTCCCTTCTACTCGAGGTTAATAAATACTTGCTGCATGTCCACTGTGCGTGCATTAAGTTTTGCTAAGAGAGATTAAGGATAAATGCATCCCGGTCCCTGCCCAGGAGATGTTTGTAGCCCACTAAAAAAGTCTGAAGGTCACTGTAATTCAGGGTACATTGTCCAACCAGTCCAATCAGCCATGACCAGTTCTGTACCTCTGCAGTCTTATCTCTCCCTGCTTGTTCCGTTTTCTCATCTCTGTCATCCCTTCTGTGACTGACTTTCAGTTTAGATCTTACTCCTTTCAAGATATTTTCTCTCTCTCTCCGAAACCGGTTTGGCTCAGTAGATAGAGCGTCGGCCTAAGGACTGAAAGGTCCCAGGTTCGATTCTGGTCAAGGGCATGTACCTTGGTTGCGGGCACATCCCCAGTGGGGTGTGTGCAGGAGGCAGCTGGTCGATGTTCCTCTCTCAGCGATGTTTCTAGCTCTCTATCCCTCTCTCTTCCTCTCTGTAAAAAAAAAAAAAAAAAAAAAAAAAAAAAAAAAAAAAAAAAAAAAAAAATCAATAAAATATATTAAAAACAAGATATTTTCTCTGATCTCTCAGATGACAAAGTTAGAGGCATCCACATCCCAATATGTGTTTGCGTGGTGCCTGAGTACTCATCAGACTCCATAGTAGATCCTATTTACTTGGATTCTAAGGACAAAAACTGTTGTTTTTATCACCAACACATTGCTGAGCACATAACTAGTGATCAGTAAGTCTTTATTGGGATTCTGCTTGAGTGACTAAGGAAAGGCTTATAATAATGGAAGCATCCTTTCGTGGGGGTTGGCTGTTGGTAGCGTCGTGGTTAAGTTTGTGTGTGGCGGCGGCAGCTGCAGGGAAAGAGTTTGGTGCAATGTCTCACACCATTTTGCTGGCACAGCCTAACGAGACCAGAAGGCAGAACTTGTGCTGACTATGGGTCAGTGAATGAATGCATGGAAAGCGTTTGTAAAATGTATGAAGAATGTACATTTTCCAGCCCCTCTGTCACATATGATATCAGCCAGTTGTTTGATTTTATTGATGATCTGGCAGACCTCAGCTGTCTTGTTTACCGAGCTGATACCCAGACATACCAGCCTTACAACAAAGATTGTAAGGCTCCTTCGTCAATAGGCCCAACGGAAATAGTTGTGTTGGAAGCTTTTGGGGGGTGGGGAGGCCTGGAGGCAGGTGTGTACAGCTGTCTGTAGTGAAGTTTTATATTATAGTAATCCTGTTTCCACTTCCGTGCAGTCTAGCCAGGATTGACAGTGTTAGAGGAAATGTGAGGATCTTGTTCAATCTGAACTCGTGTGTGTGTGTGTGTGTGTGTGTGTGTGTGTGTGTCTTTCTCTCTCTCTTTTTACTTAAACATTGTTATGATGACTTAGAAGGAAGTTTTTGTCTGTTAATGTTAATTTCAATCCTTTATATCTGCTTTATAACACTCACTGTACTAACCCTTCTTCAAGGTGGAGTGGGGGGTAGTGACAGTTTATGTGCTAAGATAAAGTCGTAGTGAAAAACAAATAAATATTCTTTATTTGTTAAAATAAATAAAGGAAGGCAGGCAGGAAGGAAGCAGAATTTGAGCCAGTTCTTAAAGGCTTAGGTGTTTCCTAGATGGATGTGGGAAAGAAATTTCAGGCCAAGGAAACAATTTCTACAAAAAGATGAGACCTAAAGAGTTTACAAATGACTAGCAAGGCTTTCTGCTTTCCACATGAACTTTTAGACACAGGTTACTCGTCGTAAGATATCTCCTAACCTATCCAGAGCCAACTAGCTTAGTTAGAGTTAGATCATGGGGTACAGAATAGGAAACTGCCCCTCCCTCCAATTATAAATGCAAAAGTTGAAAATTAGTCTCTTATTGAATATGAACCTGTGTGACCTTTTAATAATTTCTGTTTGTCAACCTTTCCTAGAGGAAAGTCACTTTTCACAAACCTCCCACTGGAGCTCCCCCCCTGGAGACATCTCGTGTCATAAGGAAATAGTATGCTGAATTAAACGAGAGATGTGATTAAAATAGCTAAAAGCTCACTCTTCTAGGTAATCCAATTTATGTTGGCTTTAGCATAAAGCACATTTAAATGAAAATACTCCCCTGATTGATCTTGTAAATTGTTTACTGAAAATATAAAGCATGTTTTTATGTTAGATGATGTTATGATAGGCTTGCCAACAGAAAGTTTGAAGTCCTGAATGTCACTGAATGGTCTGCGTGCAGTGTTTACAAATAGTTTTTAATAAAATGAGGCTCTGGTTAGAGGGCTTCATGTGCTGCCTTAATCTAAGCTATACTTAAATTTCTTTACCTGTTAACCTTTATTTGTATAAGGCCTGCTTGCTCTTTCCCTAAATATTATAAAATAGGAAGAGATTCATAATGTTTTTATCTCTCTCTTCCATTCCTTAAAGCCATGAGCTGTGGAGGAAAAGTACTCTAAAAGGAGTATCTTTTATTGGATGACAATTAAGAATAGTATGTAACGCATGGGAAACTAGAATGAATTCAAAGCTTTGCTAAATTTTAAAGCCATCAATGGACCAGTATGTTCCCCTCTCTCTGCTTGTCTGTTTTTCCAGTTGGCACAAAGTAAATATTGTTGGTCAAGGAATATTTATTGGCTTGGTTACATAAGCAACAGAATTAGCAGTATTGAGAGAAATCTTGTTGTAAAACATGGACTTCCTTGGGAAATGAATATATCTTTAGGAAGTAAATATTTCCTTGACCAATTATACAAGAGCTGGAGTGAGTCCAGAAGTTAGAATCAAAAGACTTGTGTTTAGCCCTGGCTGTAAGCAAGGCATTTAGCCTCTTTGGCCATTAATTTTCTTTTTCGTAAGGAGTGGGAGATTGAGCCAAATGACCACTAAGCATCTTGTCTTTTTTTTTTTTTTAAGTTTTATTGCCACCTTCACAATAACTTAAAAGTCAACCTCGAGCCAAGCCAAGATGGACAGTTAAATTTGGTGGGTGGTAAACAGCAGCTATATCAAGATCCATAGATCTATCTGTTCTACTCTTGTGTGGCCTGTCAACATACATCTTCCAATGCTGTTTCTGGTGTGTGTGTGTGTGTGTGTGTGTGTGTGTGTGTAATTTACCTGATTTCAACTTACTAACGGTAATATTTTTGTCTAGACTGTTCATCTGCTTGATGTTTCTGTACACCAACCCTCATTGTGTTCACACTTCCCCCTTGGCCTGTGTCTTCCAGTTTGCTCTTTGGATTCATGATGCAGAAATGTCATCTTCCGTTTCTGACTAACCTCTTGGTAATGACTAAGTTTTTTGTCATGTACTATTATCTGGCTGCTCTTGACCTGGCCTCTCCTTTCTTGACTTTTTTTTTTTTTTTCCTATAAGAACTGTGATAATTATTGCTTGCATTTATTGGGAGCTTTTCATGTGCCAGGAACATTACAAAAGGCTTTTTAAAAAATATATTTTTATTGATTTCAGAGAGGAAGGGAGAGGGAGGGAGAGAGAGAAACATCAATGATGAGAGAGAATCATTGATCGGCTGCCTCCTGCATGCCCCCCACCAGGGATCCAGCCCACAACCCAGGCATGTGCCCTTGACTGGAATCGAACCTGGGACCCTCCAGTCTGTAGGCCAACACTCTACCCACTGAGCCAAACCAGCCAGGGCTCAAAGGGCTTTTTAAAAATGGTCATATCATTTCATTCCTATAACTGCCGTGTACTGTTTAGTGTTGTATTGCCCATTTTACAAATTAGAAACAGGCTCCAGAGAGGTGTGAAGTAATTTGCCTAGTGTTACCACCAAGTAATATATTTGAAATTAAAAATTCATTTGCCTCCAGAGTGCATCCTCTTAAGCAATATGCTGGATTATCTTCATGATGATGGTGGTGATGTGGTGATAGCTATAATATTTTAAGTACCTACTGGGTACTGGCAATTTATTTGCCCCTTCTGCCTCCCCCATTTTACAGTAGTAGAAACTGCTATTGCATATGTTACACTTTTAGGCTAATAAATATAAGTGCCAGTGTTAGAAGATATTAGAAATTCTTACATTGCAGCATTCTTTCAATTTATTTGTCCTTTTACTCTCTTTCCTATTTTAATGGTCAATATCATGTTTTTCTGACTATTATCAGTATTCACAATTAAATGTTGCCTGAGTATTTCTTCACTATGTTTCCTTACTGATGCCTTAGCATTGTCATTTTCTTATTTGCTACCTTTGTTTTTTGTTTTGTTTTTTTTTCTGTATCAAAGCAGATAATGGGGTTAAGACAATGGGGGTCGGGGGAGAAGCTACCTAAGAAAAGGCACAAGGAAGCCCAGGTATAGAAATCTTCCTGTGACCTCAGTTTGGAGAACAAGGATTTAAACTCAAAGCTTCGTGTTTGAGGTAGCTGTTATTTGTTGAAGGAATATTAGGGCTTCAGCACTTAAAAAGTTGGTGACACAAGACACAGGATTTGACCTTACTAGCTTTAGGTTTCTTATCTGATAATAGAACAAATCATGTATTCTTCACAACACATGTTAGTTGTGATGATGATGAAATGAAATAACCTATGTAAAACCCCTTAATATAATGCTCAAATTGTTAGGTCCCCATTTTATCCTGAAGTGTTAGTGAAATAATACAGAGCTGTGGTCAAACGCTGGTAAGTTTGTGTTATGTGTGGCTTTTATAAATTTAGAAAATGTAGTGTTAGCATACACAGGCATGTATGTAAATAAAAATTCATCATGCTGTATTCTTAATGCTGCCTATATATAAATTATATCTGTGAAAATGAAATATCAGTATGTAAACTGGACTTTTGGTTGCTGCATGTGGTTAGCTGATTTTTCCATGTATTATACCCAAAATGTGGGACTATTCCTTTGTATTCCCCAAGATCAAATATGGTTATTGAGCTGTGGCAAAAAAAAAAAGAAAATATTGTATAATACCTTCCAAATATTTATATCTGGTTTACCATCTTAGTAAGTAAAGTCTTCAGAGACATTTCTTTTTATTTTTAGAAAAAGTATATTCCATCCTAAAATAACATTCCTAATGTTTTTAATTCCCAGTATGTAGATCTCTCTCTGATTTGGATATGCCACTCAGAGGTAGAAATACAATGTTAGAGCAAGCAGGGGAATGTGAGAACAGTCTTACACTTTTTGGTCGAGCCTGTGTCTAAAACATGCCTTTGAATGGATGCCTGCCCCCTTTAACCTGATGTTTTCTGTGCGATTAAATGTGTAAGTTCTTTGGAGGCTCTTGCGTCAGCTCCCTTTCTTCTGTGTCTCAAGTCTGGAGGCAGGAGCCACGCTCAGGATCAGGAAAAGTAGGTGTGGACGGTAGGGCTTGCCGCTCAGCAGCTAGAATGTGGTTGGCAGTCTCCTCCTCTTCCTGCACTTCTGCTCTTCACAGTGTGCGCCCTGGAATGACAGGCATTCCTGTGTGAAGAGAGCCGGCGTGAAGACGTTTTTGTAAGCGCCTCCAGTGCCCGGGCGGGACACAGGGCCAGAGAGACTCCGGCACATTGACCTCATGCCTTTTCCTGATGCCTGGCCGTGACACTGAGAGGAGCGCGCGCCCCTTCCCATGTGGATTTATCTTGTAAGGAGAGTTCGCGTTGGTCCGGGACAGTTTGTTGTCGTGAGATACATCAGACAATATAATCATGGGGCAAGCTGATGTCTCCAGACCGGTAAATCCAGATGCAATTGGTGAGTAATAAAAGGCAAAGAAATAAAATCTTGACAGACGAGGCAGATCTACAGGTGAAGTTGAATATTTTAAAGGGATTTGCATGTAAGGAATTTGATGCTTATAACTTGGGACATTTATAACTTTGTGAAGAATAAATGAAAACATGTCAATTATTTTTCACTTAGTTGTATTAATCAACCACATGTAGTTTTGTTTTACTTGGTCCCTTTGGAGTTGTTGTTTTTTATATATAATATTGCTAGGAAACCATCTATTAATTTTTTGACTTTGCAAAAGATAAGTGCTACAGAAACTCCTTTAGAATTCAGTGGTGTTTTACTAGTACTTTGAGGGCTTGGGCAATTGATAGATAGACACGGTGTAAAACTAGACCTGTTGACTTCTATAAACAGGACCATTTTAAAGAGTTGATTTCATTTTTTAGACTGATTTATACAATTTCCAAATATGTCTCAGGCTTTTTCCATTGTGCTGGTGTTTCCATTTCTCATGAGACAATACTTTGTATAAATATTTCTGAAGTCAGTACTTCACATTTGAAGTGTTATTATCTCAGAAGTAGCTAGAGATCAGTCTGATAATTGTGAGTGTAGCTCAGAGTTTCAAAGCTTTTAAGTGAAGTGGAAGTCCATTGTTACTGAAGACTTATTTTTCCAAACTTCTGTGGTTTTGTATACGATGAAGATAGAAAGGAGGGAAAAATAATTTTAAATGGATGTTCATTAAACAGTTGTTAACATTAATCTATTTTTTAAAAAGATGTATACTATTTTATTTTTCCCTCACTTAGGAAGTAACAGAAAACATGTTCAGTCCTAGGCTGCCTTTTTTTCCCCCCCTTCAAAAATGAAAAATGTGGGTGACTTTAAAAAAAGTATAAAAGAGTGGGAACACAGGTTAACACTCCCAAATGTCTCATGATTTAATGTGATTTAGTTTCTAAAGGTAAGTTTTCTCCTGAGAACTTGCCAGATGAAATTCCGTCAAAGTATTTTTCATGTTTTACTAAATCTGAGGCACATGGATTGCAAAGTGAGTCATTTAGCAATAGATTTTTAACACTGATGTCAGGGCTTGACTCACTTTACCTTCCTTGATCACCAGGCCAGGTCCATATCAATGCAGTAACTCACAAAAAAGTTTCATAAATAGAGAAAGTTGTAGAAAAGAATATACAGGACCCTCTGGTCCTCTATAAATGAAATCTAAAGCAGAGACATGTCCTATTCTGCCTTACCCCTTGCTCTGTGTCCACATCCGCTTATGATGACATTTTGAGCCTTCGCTCTCAGAGGTAACCACGCTCCAGAATTTGGTGATATTAGGCCCAGCCGTTGTGGCTCAGTTATTGAGCATCAATCTGTGAACCAGGAGGTCATGGTCTGATTCCTGGTCAGGGCATATGCCCTGGTTATGGGCTCAATCCCCAGTGTGGGATGTACAGGAGGCAACCAATCAATGATTGTCTCTCATCATTGATGTTTCTATTTCTCCCTCTCCCTTCCTCTCTGAAATCTATTAAAATATATTTTTTTTTAAAAAGGAATTTGGTGAGAATAGTTTTGGGCCACTAAATTCTCTTGTGGTTTCAAAGATTAGTTCTTTATTAACAAATATAATAAGGACCTAAATAATGCTAGGCATTTATTTATGAGATGGAAATGAGAGTCTTTGAAAAGCAAGAAATAGGTAAGCAGGTATAACTTAATGATAGGTGGTCATATATATGACCACCTATCATTTAGTTATACCTTATATTTTGTATATACTACACACAAAAAATCATTTGAGTAGATAGTTTGATATTTCTTATGCTTCTAAAGAAAAATGAGAATCAAATTCATAAATTTTTCTAACTACAAGTATCCCTAATAAGAGACTTCTAAAGAAGAAATAGAAATCACTCAAATATCTAACAAAAATTTTTATATTCTCTCTAGATTTAATTGGGGGATTTTATTTCCTATTCCCTAGATAATTTCTAGGTGACTATAAGCTATTTTCATGGACAGACTCTGTTTATATTATTTAAATTTAGGATGTACTAGTATTCTATTCGAGCAAATCAGGATTGGGTCATGAAGGTTTAACATTGACAACTTTGGGGACTTATACCAGTTTTAAAGGCTAATGAAATTCAAAAAGCATTTCAATGGGTAAAGAGTCTGAAAAAAAAAAAAAAGAGTCTGAAAGATCTTATCAGATTCTTTAAAAGGATGCACATCCAAAGTAAATTAAGACATAAATGATTTGTTTATGTTTCTAGGCCTGTAATATGGTAATAAGTTTTGAACTTTAAAATTGATAGTACTAGTTTTGGGCAAACCAAATGATGTAAAATAAATTACTGAATATATTGAATTGATTTATTATTTTTAAGGCACTGTGAATGTAATAGTAAACCATGTATAGGTATAACTCATATCTAGTTGAGAATTTAAAAAATTAAATTCAAAATATTAATAAATTTGTTTAAGATAAACATTTTTTTTTTCTAAGTTAGTTGACTCCCTTGACTTAGGATGGATATCCAGAGATATTAACCAAGAGGAGTCTGCTTTCAAACAAATAACCTTTGTCTGAGACTCATATGCAAATTTATGAGCTGTTATGTCAATACCCAACTAAATTTTTTACCATAGAATCTTTTTAACAACTGATGAACTAATTGAGTATTTGACTGCCTAGTAGGAATTTATGCTGTAGTGTTTATTCAGGAAATAAGTAGTCATCCTCAGAAGTTCATATTTTAAAAATTATCCTTCAGTGAAACATGTTCATAGGAGAATGTCTGTAAATTTACTCAGATAAACTTTCAGCCCAGCCAGTAGGCTCAGTGGTTGAGCGTTGACCTATGAACCAGGAGGTCATGGTATAAAATCCAGGAATGAGGAGGCAGCGACAGTATAGGAGTCTGTCATGGACTCCTTATACAATAGAATTTTCTGCTTTTCGAATGTGGAATACCAATAAAAATTATTGTCCGCTCTTTCTGCCCATTGGGTTTTCTGAATAGTCTATTGTCACAAGAATGTATCCTCCTTTCTTCTTGCCGGTAAAACTTTGGAAAGTTTAAGGGTTTTTTTGTTTTATTTTGTTTTGTTTTTAATGAGAAAGTATATTATATTCTAGCACCTCACTACAAAAACTCATTCCCGCCCTGGCCAATGTGGCCAGTTGGTTGTCATCCTGTCCACCAAAAATGAAAACTGTGGGTGACCTTAAAGAAAAGTATAAAAGAGTGGGAACACAGGTTAACACTCCCAAAGGTCTCATGATTGAATGCGACTTAGATTCTACAGGTGCGTTTTCTCCTGAGAACTTGCCAGGTGAATTTCCTACAAAGTGGGGGCTCGAGCTGGAGGCAACCCATTGATGTTTCTCTCTCCCTCTCTTTTCCTTCCTCTGCCTCTAAAATCAATTTAAAAAGAGAAGAAGAAAAAAAAACAAAACCACCTTACTATTAACTTGGAATTTTTGTCAAAAAAGTATATATCTCGCCTTAGCTGGATTTGCTGCTCAGTCGCAGGGGTCTTCAAACTTCTCTCATTATGAGAATCACCTGGTGGAGGTGTTAAAACACAGATTCCTGATAGCACTTCTTAGAGTTGGGATCCGGGAATCTGTGTTTTAACAACTCCACCAGGTGATTCTCATAATGAGAGAAGTTTGAAGACCCCTGGGATAGAGCGTTGGCCTGCAGACTAAAGGGTCCCAGGTTTGATTTCGTTTCTGGGTACATGCTCTGGTTGCAGGCTCAATCCCTAGTAGGGTGTGTGTAGGAGGCAGCCAATCAGTGATTCTCATCATTGATGTTTCTGTCACTTTTTCCCTCTCCCTTTCTCTCTAGAATCAATAAAAAAAAATTTTTTTAAGTGTATATGTCAAGTTGCCAAGGGTAAAGCAGCATCACTTCTTGATGCAATTATGGTTAGAAAACTGTTTTCCCAGGGTTTGAATCTCAGGACTAATAGTACCTGCAAGAACATTGCATAGAAAGCCCTGCTCCCTAACTATCAGTTCTGTTTCCCAAAGGTCAGAGCTGTGCGGGACTTCCAAGGAAAGCTATGGGCCTGCGCTGGACAGAGCTGCTTTGTTCATCAGTGACAGCTTTTGCTTTAATTCTTTTTCTAAAACAGTTATTTAAATTCAGTAATAATCTTTTTTTAGAAGGTATAAGTACAATAATGTAAGTACTGTAAATTTTCTCCATTTACAAAGTTCTGATGCTGTTAAAAAGCTTGTGTAAAAGCAAGATTTGTTACAAGCTTGATGGGCATAAAAGATAAACAGACAAACTATCGAATATTAGATTATAAATAGAAGGAAACACAATATATGTAAGTGAAATCATTATGCTGTACACCTTAAACTGAAAGGAAAAAAAAAAGAAATTGGCACCTCTTGACAATGTAATAAGTATCTTATTGCAAAAAACAAACAAAAAAACTATAGATTTTTAAATTTTAGGCAAATAACTGATTATAATAAAAGTTTCATGGATGTCGAAACCGGTTTGGCTCAGTGGATAGAGCAGTGGACTGTAGGGTCCCAGGTTTGATTCCGGTCAAGGGCATGTACTTGATTGCAGGCACGTCCGCGGGGGGCGCGGTGTGCAGGAGGCAGCTGATGGATGTTTCTAACTATCCCTCTCCCTTCCTCTCTGTAAAAAATCAATAAAATATATATTTTTTAAAAAGTTTCATGGGTAAAATGGGACTTTATACACTTTAAATCTAGATTTTTTTAAAAACCCAATAAGGTATAAGAAATAGAGGTAGAACTAAGACTCAGTAATTTTGTTGCTTATCACCAAACCTAGTGACAGGGAGAAGGTAGTGAAGGCTATGTTAAAAAGTAAGTTTTCTATTGATTCCAATTGCCTGTACCTTACCTTGCCTTCCAACATGGTTGATTAAGAATTGGTTGTAGCCGAAACGGGTTTGGCTCAGTGGATAGAGCGTCGGCCTGTGGACTGAAGGGTCCCAGGTTCGATTCCGGGCAAGGGCATGTGCCTTGGTTGCGGGCACATCCCAGTGGGGGTGTGCAAGAGGCAGCTGATCAATGTTTCTCTCTCATCGATGTTTCTACCTGTCTATCCCTCTCTCTTCCTCTCTGTAAAAAATCAATAAAATATATATTAAAAAAAAAGAATTGGTTGTAATATGGATTCTAAAATGAGTACTATCTTTGATGTAGGGTTTATTGTTGAACTCTGTTTTATCCCTTATCTCTAAAAGGTAAAGTCAGTATAATAATGTATCTATAGCAAATAATTAATGATAACTTTATTGATGGAAAATGCTAAGTAAATTTTAATAAGACTTCACATTTATTTTAAAATCACTCTAGAAATTCACCTGAAACAACTAAAACTAAAAAAATTGAATTAAATGTTTGCCATAAAAACTTGGAAGTTGAAAAAAGAAACTACTAAAACTCTGCATAATATAATATAGAAACAAGCCTATGAAATGTGAGATGCTATAACTTGAATGAGGGAGTAAAATATTTTAAATACCAGGGCATGGTTTCAGGGTATTACTCAAAACTGGAAACTCCAAGCTCCGATTTGATTAGTTATCTTCCTCTCCCAACACCGCCCCCTCCAGAAAAGTCAAGACCTCCAACTCTAACTTGCTTTCCTAGTTGCCTGCAGCTGCATGACTCAATGAAAAAGGTGTTTTCTTTGGAACACACAATCATAAAACTAAAGCCAGCATCCTACACCCTGTTTTCTGTCAAGCAAAAGGAAACTTGGAGGGGAACTACCTTGCGTTGGCTCTCACGGAAAGAGTGGGGTCATAAAGCCATTTTTAAACTTCATAATTAGTTTAAACAGAAATAATGGAATATCCAAATGTGACTCCAAGCCTGTATTTCTTGTCAAATTGGAAATGAGAGGGAGATGGTCATAAAATCAGAAGTATTGAGAACAAGTGTTTGATGTACAAATTTGCTTAAGAACAGTTTCAAATTCACTTCTCTCTTCTTATGAGTATACTAGAGGCCCAGTGCACTAATTCATACACAGGTGGGGGCCAGCCAGGAGCAGGGGCCCCATGAGGGCTCCAGGGCATGTCCAGCCCATCTCACTCAGTCCAGATAAGCCAAATCCCAGCAGCAAGCTAACCTACCGGTCAGAGTATCTGCCCCCTGGTGATCAGTGCATGTCATAGCAAGTGGTTGAGCAGCCTTAGCATATCATTAGCATATTATGCTTTGATTGGTTGAACTGACCACCAGACACTTCGCATATTAGGCTTTTATTATATAGGATAACAAATCTGAGGTATAATTGTATCAAAAATAAAAAAGAGGGCTGAAACTGTTTTGGCTCAGTGGTAGAGCGTCGGTCTGCGGACTGAAAGGTCCCGGGTTCGATTCCGGTCAAGGGCAAGTACGTTGGCTGCGGGCACATCCCCGGTAGGGGATGTGCAGGAGGTGGCTGGTCGATGTTTCTCTCTCATCGACGTTTCTGGCTCTCTGTCTCTCTCTCTTCCTTTCTGTAAAAAATCAATAAAATATATATTTTTTAAATTAAAAAATAAATAAATAAATAAGAAAGAGGGATGATTTTTAGGTATATGAATATATTTTTTGATGTATAATTTATTTATTTGTTAGTTTCTCTTTCTATTGCAGTTTTCTAAGTGATGGAATTGAATTTTCTTCCTGTCAGACAAAAATTTATAGTCAGAAACCTAACTAGTGTACCAGTTTTAATGGATCCAAGAATGCTCCAGAGATTAGTGACTTCAGTTAGATATAGTCAGCCAGCCCCTGCCCTCAAGGATTTATGTGTACTCTCAAACCCTTCATTCTACAGCTGGAAAGTTTTTTGTTTTTTTATATATATATATTTTATTGATTTTTCACAGAGAGGAAGAGAGAGGGATAGAGAGTTAGAAACATTGATGCGAGAGAATCATCGATCAGCTGCCTCTTGCACACCCCCCAATGGGGATGTGCCCGCAACCAAGATACATGCCCTTGACTGGAATCGAACCCGGGACCCTTCAGTCCGCAGGCCGACCGACGCTCTATCCACTGAGCCAAACCAGTCCCGGCTACAGCTGGAAAGTTTTACAGCTGGTGAATTTAGATCACCTTTAAATTTGGTTTCTAACTCCTTTAGCACAAGATTTTACTCATGGCAAACAAGGGTAGTATAGTCCTGGCCTGTCGACCAAGGGACTGAAGGATCCCAGATTTTATTCTGGTCAAGGGCATGTACCTTCGTTGTGGTTACATCCCCAGTGGGGAGTGTGCAGGAGGCAGCTGATCGATGTTTCTCTCTCACCCATGTTTCTAACTTCCTATCCCTCCTCCTTCCTGTAAAAAGTCAATAAAATATATTTTAAAAACAACAACAAGAGTGGTATACTTAAAGAATACAGGACTAGAAGGTATCGTTTGAGTACCCCAAATCTGCTCACTTTAACATTGCTTGTCATTACATTAAATACCAAAAGAATATATCCTTGAGTGGTTTAATTTGCTTACTGTTTCAGACTATGATTTTTAAAAATATATTTTATTGATTTTTTACAGAGAGGAAGGGAGAACGATACAGAGTTAGAAACATTGATGAGAGAGAAACATCCATCAGCTGCCTCCTGCACACCTTCTACTCGGGATGTGCCCGCAACAAAGGTACATGCCCTTGACCGGAATTGAACTTGAGACCTTTCAGTCCTCAGGCTGATGCTCTAGCCACTGAGCCAACCCAGTTAGGGCCAGACTTATTTTTATGTGGTAAATAATTCTTTTTTTGGAAACCTAACATGTAGAAAGGATTGTTTTATTTTGTGTATTTATGTGTATGTTGGACTTCATTGTGAGGGTTTGAAAGCTCTCACTTCCCATTGTAAAAAGTAAATTTTTTTTCCCAATTATAAAAGCCATACATGTTTATTGTTTTAAAAAAATATATAGAAAGCTAGCAAGAAGAAATACAAGTCTCTCATAATCCTACTATTATAATATATTTACATTTTGGTTTAGTTACTTCAGTCTTCTTCTTAACAAAAATTAGCATCATAGTTTAAATAATGTGATATATAATTTACATATATATTTATATTTTACTTTTAATCTAGGATTATTACTCTAGAAATCATTTTAATGATTATGTATTAGAAGCCTGATGCACGAAATTCGTGCAAGGGGCTCAGCCCTCACAGCCCCAGCTGCCTTGCGGCTCCGGCTTATAAGATTGTTGTGGAAGGTTGTTCCGCAAGGTCATTCCACTGTCCAGTCTAATTAGCATATTAGCTTTTTATTATATAGGATTGTTTTATATTAATTTTTCTCTTTTTTTTGTTTTTGGTTATTCCTTAACCAAGAATATTTTTTCCATTGACTTTTAAAGGGAGTGATAGGGAGGGAAGGAAGGAGGAAAAAAGAGAGAGAGAGAGAGAGAGAAACATAGATAGGCTGTCTCCCAAACTCAATTGGCTGTCTCCCAAACTCACCCCAACTAGAGCCAGGGAGTGAACCTGTAACTCAGCTATGTGCCTTTGACTGGGAATCAAACCCAAGACCCTCTAGTGCTCAGGTCAACAATCTAACCGCTGAGACACACCATATAGGACTGTTTTATATAAATTGTTCGGTTTATTCATATACCTATTGTACATTCAACTCATTTCCAATGATTTGCCACCCTAAGTAGCACTATCAGAATAACATCTTTGAGAAGCTTTTATTAGAAAAAAAAAATAGTCATATAATTTATACTGAGTTGAAATTAAAATTTGGGGGGGGGGGAATGTACATGACCCTAGCCACTATTCTAAGTTACAAATAATACCTAGTTAGATAACAATCAATATATGCCCAAATGGAATTTGATAGTGAGAGATCAATACCTGTTTCATAGACTCTTCAAAGTTGGATCTAAGCAGACTGCTGAGTAGATCTTTCCTATGAATTTTACCATTAGTCTACTTTCAGTCTGCTACCATTCTTTCTTGAAAATACTCTTGGTGCCAAAACCGGTTTGGCTCAGTGGCAGAGCGTCGGTCTGCGGACTGAAAGGTCCCAGGTTCGATTCCGGTCAAGGGCATGTATATTGGTTGCGGGCACATCCCCGGTAGGGGGTTTGCAAGAGGCAGCTGGTCGATGTTTCTCTCTCATTGACATTTCTGGCTCTCTATCTCTCCCTTCCTCTCTGTAAAAAATCAATAAAAGTATATTTTAAAAAAAGAAAGAAGGAAGGAAGGAAGGAAGGAAGGAAGGAAGGAAGGAAGGAAGGAAGGAAGGAAGGAAGGAAGGAAGGAAGGAGAAAAGAAAAGAAAAGAAAAGAAAAGACTCTTGGATTTAAGTAGGTAAGGCTTGACTGGCTGCCTCCCCACTGTCATTTAATTATTAGAAGGTCCTACCTTACTATGTAAGACATTTGATAGAATCAAGTTTTTGTGATTTCCCTTTGGTGTCAGCATAATGAATTGAGGGTGAAAAGAAAAGATTATTTACTTCTTTCCCATTTCATTAAGTAGGAGGTGTGCAGGAGGCAACTGATTGATGTTTCTCATTGATATTTCTAACTCTCTCTCCCTCTCCCTTCCTCTCTGTAAAAAAAAAAATCATTTAAATATTATTTTAAAAAAGATCTGCATCCCATTTATGTCACTTATGCTATGTGCAAATAGAAAGCATCTAAAAAATGAAGCATACAAAGAAAAGCAGTCCAATGGTGGGGGGGGGGGCAACCAGATGACAGTATAAAGTGCTAAAGTTAAATTAAAAAAAACCGTAACTCCCAACTGAAAACACTATACCCAGTGCAAATATCCTTCCAAAATGGTTAACTGAAATTATCCTAGTTGGAAATATAGAATTGCAGAAAGAAATAGAGTATCTGAAAAAGCAAATATTAAATAATATTGTTCGTTAAAACAACAATGTTTTCTGTTATATTATGTATATGTAGTAAAACATGACTATTTACACAAAGAGCAAATAGAGTTGAAATGTTGTAAAATTCTTGCAATAAGTAGTAAACACTTTCTTAAAGTAGATTGTAACAAGTCAAGAATGAAGAGTCCCTGGCCAAATAAATCAGTTTATTAGAGCATCATCCCAATATGCCAAGGTTGCCCTGGCTAGTTTGGCTCAGTTGATAGAGTATCAGCCTTCAAACTGAAGGGTCCTGGGTTCAATTCTGGTCAAGCAGGTTTCATTCTCCTAATTGTAGACTCAGTCCTTGGCCCTGGACTCTCACATAGTTGTTCTCTTTGTGTCTCTCCTCCTCTCTTCCACTCTCTCTAAAGATTAATGGAAACGTACCCTCAGGTGAGGACTGACAAAAATAAGTGTCTAACTCTAGCTGGTTTGGTTTGCAGACTGAAAGGTCCCAGGCTCAATTCCTGTCAAGGGCACATGCCCGGCCGGATTGCAGGCTCGATCCCCAGTAGGGGGCATGCAGGAGGCAGCCAATCAATGATTCTTTCTCGTTATTGATATTTCTATCTCTCTCTCCCTCTCCCTTTCTTTCTGAAATCAATAAAAATATATTTTTTTAAAAAATGTCCAAAGAAGCAATATTCAAAGAAGCAACCAATGAATTTATAAATAAGTGGAACAACAAATCAGTGTTCTCTCTTTCCCTCTCCACTCCTTTCTCTCCCCTTCCTCTCTCTAAAATTACTTTTAAAACAATGAATGCACAGAGCAAGACAAATAGAAAATAGAGCAAAATGGTAGACTTAAGCCCAACTGTGTCAGTAAATTCATTAACTATAAATGGATTAAACTCTCTAAAAGACAACAATTATCAAACTAAATAGAAAAACAAAGTCAAGGCAAAAGTGTTATTAGAGTGATATGAGGCATTTCATGATAAATGGATCTATTCAACAGGAAGATATAACTATAAATTTGTATATACCTAATAACATAGCTTTAAAGTATATCAAGCAAAAATTAAGAGAACTATCAGGACGGTGGCCATGGAAGTCGGAATCCGCTAAGGAGTGTGTAACAACTCACCTGCCGAATCAACTAGCCCTAAAAAAAATTAAATTAAATTAAATTAAAAATTAAAAAAAATAATAGAACTATAAAGAAGAGACAAATCCACTTTCATTGGTAGAGATGTTAACATACTTCTCTCAGTAACTGACAACACATCAGAAGGATGTTATTGATTTATGCACTATGATTACCCAACTTGACCTAATTGGCATGGATAGAACACTCACTCAGTAATTGCACAGTACACTTTCTTTCTAAGTGCACATGGAACATACTATATTAAAATAACTGCAAACTTTTATGTTGATTTTTTAAACATGTGTTTATTGATATTTAGAGAGAAAGGAAGGGAGAGAGAAAGAGAGAGAGAAGAGAAAGAGACATTGTTGTGAGAGTGAAACCTGCTTGTCTTGTACCTGGGATCAAGCCGGAAATCTGGGCATGTACCCTCACCAGGAATCCAGTCAGAAACCTTTGGTACACGGGACAACACCCAACCAACCGAGCCACACCAGCCAGGACTGTATTGTTTATTTTAACTTAAAATACATCTGAAACTAAGAAACTCAGGGAGATCCTCACAGTTCTGTAGGGATTGTAAATGTATATGAGTAAGAAACACCAGAATTATGCCATGATTTTCTAGTTCATTTTTCTTCAACAATGTATTAGGTTACAGGCATGCAGAGAATATTTGTCTCTGTCTCTTTTAACATGTATCGGGTTTCTAGATAACAATCTGGGATTGGGTTTAACAAACCTGTGTGATCATAAGATTCACTTGGGAAGATTTTTAAAAATAAGTTTTATTGATTTTAGCAAGAGGGAGGGAGAGGTAGAAACATCTATGTGAGAGAGAAACATCAATCAGCTGCCTCCTGCATCCCCTCCCCTACTGGGGATCAGACCCGCAGCTCAGGCTGGAACAGGTTACCTTTTGGTGCACAGGAGCCACACCCGTGGGGCACCTTGAAGATGTTTAAAAACAGATTTCTAGTCCTGGCCGGTTTGGCTCAGTGGATAGATAGAGCATCAACCTGCTGACTGAAGGACTCCGGGTTCAATTCCCATCAAGAATACATGCCCAGGTTGTGGGCTAGATCCCCAGTAGGGGCCATGCAGGAGGCAGCCAGTTAATGATTCTCTCTCAGCATTGATATTTCTCTCTCTCTCTCTCTCTCCCTTCCTCTCTGAAAGCAATAAAAATATATTTAAAAGAAAAGAAAACAGATTTCTAAGTCCCACCTTCCGGAGATTCTGTATTTTGAAAGGGCAACTGGGCTGATTCCAAAGTATTTGAACAGATTTGGGAGTCACTGAAATAATGTTCTGTTTTTCATAGGGAGAAGAGGGAGGTGGAATGGAAAGAATATGAGAATATAAGAATATGAATGAATACATTTGGATTAATAACTAGTTCAGGGTTGGGTACGAGCTGAACCCCACTACATGAGGCAAGAGGCATATCCACTTCTAAAAGTTATATAAACATTAAAATTAAGTACATTTGCATGAAGCATTAAAGGAAAAAATACTCTTTTTACTGACTATATTCAGTGACTTTTTAAAAAATGTATTTTTTATTGATTTCAGAGAGGAAGGGAGAGGAGAGAAAGAGAAACATCAATGATGAGAGAGAATCATAGATTGGTTGTCACCTACACGCCCCCCACTGGGGATTGAGCCTGCAATCTGGGTATTTGCCCTTGGCCAGAATTGAACCCGGCACCCTTCAGGTACCCTTCAGTCCTCAGGCTGATGTTCTTACCACTGAGCAAAACCAGCTAGGGCTCAGTAACTTTCTTTTCATAAAGAAGAAGAGGGCTCTTCTTATCAATAGATGTAATAGTGGACACATGCATTTTTTAAATCATAAGCTGTTGGTATTTTCCACACATGCTTTACTTTTTTATATAAACAGCACTTGTTTTTAGTTCATATGCTAGCAGGCATATATTTAAAAGGATATTATGATTTTATTGTTTTTAATATTTAAGAGAAAGGGGAGAGATAAATGTATTCAATATAATGAATTATTAAATGGGATTGAACTAAGTTCTACTTTAGAAATGATTAGATGTCTGAGAAGGCGGTGGGAGCAGGCTAGATTGGCTCTATGTCAGTTAAGGACTTTGCAGATGGCCTTTCCTGTGAAAATATTAGCATCTAACATTTCTAAAGCCTTTTTTTTTCTTTGTAAAAGCATCAAATACTACTAATAACCTTTTTTTTTTTTTTTAAGTATTATTAGTCTGGGTTTTATTTGTTTTGTTTTGTGGTTGGGTTGTCTTTTTTTAAATCTACCCCATTACTCGTAAGTAAACAAGCATTGTCCTATGTGTCTTTTAGAAGTTCACTCAGTTAGCAGGATATTTAAAATTTTAGTCCCTCCTTCCCTCTGCAAGTAAGGTTACAATTTGAGAATAAGTTTATGTTACTTAGCTCCATTCTGAAAGGGTCACATTAACATATGTTAAATGTTACAATAGGTTGATGTCTGATGGACATTCCACAATTGGGGGAATATTGTCTTAGTTAAAGCACTAACTGAAAAGCAATACCGTGTGTTTGCTCTTGGGGGTTCACTCAGGGTCCCATTGAGGGGGGATTGTTATGACAGGAGTTCTTCTAATGTCTCTGGCAGCTACACTTTTTAAAGTATGGTCCACTTTCACCATCAGATCCCATTGCATTTCATATGGGAGTTAAAGTAGTTGAGACCCAGGATTCCCGTAACTAAATCCTGCAACTGGGAAGGAAAGAGTCCCTGTCCTCCGGCCTCTGGATCTGCTGTACTTCAGTCACCAGGACCCTTTGGCCCTGTCATCTGGATACACCAAAATAAAGCATCAGCAGCCATTGCTACAGTCATAATTACCTTGTAATTATCGTTATGGACATCTGACCTTCATCAGTGGACTTCCCTAGACTCACATTTTTAATTAGATAAATATTGATTTTTAAATTGTTTTTAAAAAAGTTAATGCAGCCGAGACCGGTTTGGCTCAATGAATAGAGCGTGGGCTTGGGGACTGAAGGGTCCCGGGTTCGATTCCGGTCAAGGGCATGTACCTTGGTTGCGGGCATATCCCCAGTAGGGGGTGTGCAGGAGGCAGCTGATTGATGACTCTCTCTCATCGATGTTTCTGGCTCTCTATCTCTCTCCCTTCCTCTCTGTACAAAATCAATAAAATATATTTTAAAAAAAAAAAGTTAATGCATCTTGATTGTATATTTTCTCTTATGAAAATATATCTACAGTATTAAAAATGATTTTTAGTGATGTTATTATGTCCTTTTCTATCCCCCCAAAAAGTGCTATTTACTCCAGTGGAAACTTTTTTTTACAATAAACATGTTAACATGTGATAATACAGTAGGTGGTCCTTGATGTATTTCTATTGTATAAAGTAAAGGTCCCACTTTCATTTCAGGACTGTTATTCCACGTGACTCTCTTTTTTTCTTCTCCTCTAGACTTCTCCAGAGAACCCTGGGACAGTAGGTGGAGTGCAAAACTATATTGTGTTGCCTTCCTGCTTTTTTTTGTTGCCTTCCTGCTTTTTTAAAGTATTATTCTTGGCCCAGTCTTGGCTGCTCCTTTCTCTGCCACTAAAGCTACCTAACTAAACCCTGCATGTATAGTCATTACGAAGGACTTACTTCTGGCCTTACATTTCAATCCTGTACATTTATCATGGCAGTTATGTTTCTTGCGAAATCCTTAAAATCAGAGTTGTCCCTAAAACAATATTGTGATAAGCAAACTGGAATCTCATCTCAACTCTGCTTTTAAACCACTACCCTTCTGTGCCCCGCTCCCCGACTCAGTCCCCTCACAGCGCTCCAGAATTCCTTAGGGTCTTGTGAAGGCAGAAAATAATCTGAAAAACAGATTAAGTAAGGTGTTAACACTTAATGTGTTACCCCCTCTCTGAACTACTTATACCCTCTTTCAGGATATAAGAGGAGGATGGGGAGAGGGCAGTGTTCACTCACAAATGGTGGGATTCCCTGCTTCAGTGCCAGGGATAGTAGTGTGAGCTGGGGAAGACCTTCCCATGCCACAGAATGAGAAGGGCGACAACAGTAGGCTTCATGGCCAAGATCTCATGCATGGTGGGAAGACATCCTCATTTGTTGGTGTGCCTTTAAGAGATTTTGAGCTGGTTATAATCATCTCATTGAATTTTTATCCTAAAATGATGTCAACTTGGTTGGGTTTGTTTTCCTCCTCAGTAGCTTATCTGTCATGGATTCTGATGTTTGGTGTCTGTATGATGTCTCTGCATGATTGTTTATCATTGCTGTGATCCTTTCCAACTACAACAGGAAGAGAGGGGCAGGGCCGTTTTGAGGTTGTGCCGGAATAACGAATTGGCTCTTCTCTCCCCTCACCAGCGACAGAAGCAGCAGGCCAGCCCACCGCCGGCCCCGGCATGGTCATGGACAGCGTGGAAGCAGGTGGAGACCTGACGCCTCCCACCAAAAGGAAGAGCAAGTTCTCAGGCTTCGGCAAGATCTTCAAGCCCTGGAAATGGCGCAAAAAAAAAAGTAGCGATAAATTCAAAGAGACATCAGAAGGTGAGATATTAAAATTTACATACTTATATGTATAGCCCATGGACATGGGCAATAGGGGAGTGATGACCTGCAGGGGAAGAGGGAGGGAATGAGGGACAGGGGATAAAGGGAAGAGGGAAATGGGAGACATCTGTAATACTATCAACAATAAAAATATGTATTGTGGCCGAAACCGGTTTGGCTCAGTGGGTAGAGCGTCGGTCTGTGGACTGAAAGGTCCCAGGTTCAGTTCTGGTCAAGGGCATGCACATTGGTTGCGGCACATCCCCAGTAGGGGGTTTGCAGGAGGCAGCTGGTCGATGCTTCTCTCTCATCTATGTTTCTAACTCTCTATCCCTCTCCCTTCCTCTCTGTAAAAATAAAAAATGTGTGTGTGTGTGTGTGTGTGTGTGTGTGTAGTGAAAAAATAAAGATTTAGATATATATTCTGAGTTAAAGAAGTCCTTATTTTGGAAGTTACCTAACTTTCATTCCTCTCTCAGGCTTTGATAACCCTCTTTTGAAGAGGGAATTGAATCTTTTAGAATTAAAAAACCAATGGTTACTCACTAAGCCTTATTTACTATAAAGCCTCATCCCCAAGTTGATATATTGATGGGGCTAAAGTTTATTAAGTGGACCCTACCCGGTTTGGCTCAGTGGATAGAGTGTCGGACTACGGACTGAAGGGTCCCAGGTTCGATTCCAGTCAAGAGCATATACCTTGCTGAGACCAGTTTGGCTCAATGGATAGAGCATCGGCTTGGGGACTGAAGGGTCCCGGGTTCGATTCCGGTCAAGGGCATGTACCTTGGTTGCGGGCATATCCCCAGTAGGTGGTGTGCAAGAGGCAGCTGATCGATGATGACTCTCATCGATGTTTCTAACTCTCTATCTCTCTCTCTTCCTCTCTGTACAAAATCAATAAAATATATTTAAAAAGAAAAGAGCATATACCTTGGTTGTGGGCACATCCCCAGTAAGGAGTGTGCAGGAGGCAGCTGATTGATGTCTCTCTCCCATCGATGTTTCTAACTCTCTATCCCTTTCCCTTTCTCTCTGTAAAAATCAATAAAATATTTTTAAAAAATAAAATAAAGTTTATCAAGTGGTAAATAGAGTTTCTAAACTATAGCAAATCTTAGATGCTTCTTTTTTCCTACTTTGGCCATTTCCTCCCAGAGAAAGTATATTCATAAATAACTTATTGAAATTTTAATTGAAAAAGATAAAATTATATAAGAATAGTTCCTTTTTGGGAGAACTATTTTCATAATAACACAGCATATGAAAGAAATTAAGTTTTTTAATTTAAAGGGAGTTTTCCTGTTCTTTTCTTTCCAGAGACTAGAAAATTGAACCACTTTATACTTTTACCTGTGGATTTAGAAAGAATGCTTAAAGTTAAATTTACCACATTTCTAAGTGCTATTTTCCAATTTAATGTCAGTTTTAGAGCGAAAAATATCTATGCGCAAACCAAGAGAAGAACTGGTTAAACGAGGGGTTCTGTTGGAAGACTCTGAACAGGGTGAGTTTGCACACAGATGGTATATGCCTGTCTGTACACTTGGTTTTTGGTTCTGACTAGGTATTTTAATTTTCTTTCATTCGTTTGCCATTAATGGTGGTGGGAGATCAACTTTAAAAACAAAACAAAAACTATTTATACATCTAGAATTTTTTTTAATGTCTATTAAAAAATAAAAAAACTCAACAGGAAAGTCTACAAAAGCATTGAATTCACTAAAGAATCTGTGAAAGCTGGATATATATAAACCTATGTGAGACATGTCCAGAACTTTGCATATATCCAACAAAAATGTGTATGCATGTGTATCGAGATATGTACAAATATCCTTATAGCAGCAGTATTTACTAACAATAGAGCAAAATTGGAAACAACCCTATAATAGTAAAATATAACGTGATACATTTATAAAATAAAATACTTACACAGCAGTGAAAATAAACTACATCTACATGCTATAATACCAAGCTCATAAGTAATACTGAGCAATTAAGTCAGTTATGAAAAAATATGTTGTATTACCTCTGTAAATGTAAAGGAAAAATAGGCAACATTAAAAATACAGATTTTGCCGAGACCGGTTTGGCTCAATGGATAGAGTGTTGGCTTGGGGATTGAAGGGACCCGGGTTTGATTCCGGTCAGGGGCATGTGCCTTGGTTGCGGGCACATCCCCAGTGGGGGGTGTGCAAGAGGCAGCTGATTGATGACTCTCTCTCATCGATGTTTCTAACTCTCTATCTCTCTCACTTCCTCTCTGAACAAAGTCAATAAAATATATTTTTTTAAAAAAATACAGATTTTGGAGATGTGCGCTTAACTGGTTAAACTATAATTTATTTAAAAAAAAAAAAAAAAAAAAAAAAAAGGAAGGAAAGTATTGTCACAGAGGTAGGAGAGAGATTGCTTTGTGGGAGAAGGAAAAGAATGTTACCAAGCAGAAAAGGAGTTTTCTGGGGTCTGGAAACATTTCTTAATGTCCATGATGATTATACAAGACTTCTCCTCATAGTATGTCATTGAAATTTACATGTATGTCCTATGCATTTTTCTCTACTGATGTTATACTTAGTGATAAAAAATTAAATATTAATAAGATATTTTTATAGAATTTAATGCCATTTTACCTATTTTTGATTTATTTAAGGAGGGCATTTATTTTTGTGGGAATGAAAATATCTAATAAATAAAGATTAAAACATACTAGTGAGAATAACAAAGTGATGTTTTTGTTTTGACAAAAAGTCAAATTAGGGGTATAAGTATAAAATTATTTTATTCTAATAATTACCTCCTAATTTCTTTCATTAAAGTTCATTTTCTGGTGGGGGTTAGAGGACAATTGTTTACCTTTCAGTCCATGTCTGAATTATCTGGCTTTGATCTTGACTTCTGAAATTGAGTGAAGGATCGTTGGAACACACATTCTCTGTGCCAGCTGCAGTACTTAGTCACTTCTTTTTTCCTTTCTTTTGTTCCTTCCTTCCTTTCTTTTGTTCCTTCCTTCCTTTCTTCCAAGTTTTTAAAATATACCATATCCTTTGGATAATAGGAGAAAGGAGCCAAACTGATGGCATATTATATGGAGACAGAAACATCAATGATGAAAGAGAATCATTGAGATATCTCTCTCTCTCTCTCTCTCTCCCCCCTACATTTTTTTACCAAATTTGTCTCATGCCCATATTGCTGTCCTAATCTTCTGTTTGTCTATCATAAAGATCATGTTTTGGGAAAGGGAGAAGTAGAGGGAGAGGAAAGAGAGAGAGAAACATCGAAACATTGATATAAGAGAGACACATTAATTGGTTGCCTCCCTTGGAATCAGGACTCGAACCCGAGACCCTTCGGTGTGTGGCGACACTAACCGCTGATCTACACCAGCCAGGCTTTCACCTTCATTCAGTCTCTTTGCCCTCTGCTTCCTATTGGCTCTGGCTTAAGGTTGTTATTGCCTAGGAGCTCAAAGGCCCAATTGATAAATGAGTTGCAGCCATTGGACAAGATGCCAATATGCCAATCAAAAAACGGACCTAAGCTGTATTCTGTAAGAACAAACTCGGAGATGGCCCTCAGGGCCTGACATATATTTCCAGTTTAGGCCAAAAGCAGTGTTTGAACCTTAAAGATCTTTTCATATTTGAAGATGACTTTTACTTGATTATGGTTTTAACTTTACTATATTTTAAAATACTTATTAGATTTTCTGAGAGGGAGGCCATTCAGAGGCATTAAAGCCAGATACTTCTGCTCCACTCTGCTAGCATTGCAGAGTATTAAGAAATATATGTAAGAAATTTTTCTTCAAAGTAGGCAATCCCAATTAAGTAACTTGGGAGAGAACTGATCGCTTTTACATATATTTTACTAATATGTGCTGAGTAGAAACCAATGAATGATGTATCTTAACCTTTCACTATATTGTTTTCAAAAGTAGCAGTCTAGCCAAAACCGGTTTGGCTCAGTGGTAGAGCGTTGGTCTGCGGACTGAAAGGTCCCAGGTTCGATTCCGGTCAAGGGCATGTACATTGGTTGTGGGCACGTCCCCAGTAGGGGGTGTGCAGGAGGCAGCTGGTCGATGTTTCTCTCTCATCGACGTTTCTAGCTCTCTATCCCTCTCCCTTCCTCTCTGTAAAAAAATCAATAAAATATATTAAAAAAAAAAAAAAAAAAAAAGTAGCAGTCTAGCCGAGACGGGTTTGGCTCAGTGTATAGAGCATCAGTCTGTGGACTGAAAGGTCCCAGGTTCGATTCCGGTCAAGGGCATGTGCATTGGTTGTGGGCACATCCCCAGTAGGGGGTGTGCAAGAGGCAGCTGGTCGATGATTCTCTCTCATCGATGTTTCTAGCTCTCTATCCCACTCCCTTCCTCGCTGTAAAAAAAAAAAATCAATAATATATATTAAAAAAAAAAAAAAAGTAGCATTCTTTGTTGGCACTGAATGAGATGATTCATTGCTCTATATTCCAGAAAGACCTGTTTTTGTTAATGCTGGTCTGAATTAACATAAGTAGTAACTTACTACATTTGCATAATTGTTGTACTCTTGCCCCTCCCCATTAAAAAAAAAATAACGTAGTTGTCAGAATCTCAGCTTTGGAAGTACATTTTTATTTAGTGCTCATTTGCCTTAGTGCTCCCTACTCTTAGCCCCAGCTCCGCCTCTTATTTAGCCTGCGTGAAGAAGGACACTGTCTGAATAAAGGGCACCATCTAAAGAGCATCCAGTTCCATTCCCACCCTAGGAGCTGAGACGGAGTTTTTAGTCTCCAGCCTCAAGTGTGGTTTGTTTTTTATTTTAGTTTTCTCTCCAAAGGAGTATAGTAAAACCTCAGCAGTAGCTGGGAATGTTTGTCTCATTGCTCCATGAAGGAAACTTACCTATAATTTTCATAGTGATGAGTAGTTATCCCAAAGCCTTCAGCCTAGTGATGATTCCTGCAGTTTAGTTTGTATTTCATATTTATCTCTGATGCATCTATCAGTTCTACCCTTTACTCTCGACCCACCATACAGACAGGCACCCTCTGCTGCTTCTCACCTATGTATTCTAACAGTAGCTCATTATTGGTTTTCCTGTTCAATCACTGTGCAATCCATCCTCACAGCTCTGAGTTAACCTTCTAACAGGCAGGTCAGATCAGATCTCTCTCCTACTTTAATTCATTAGCTTCCTGTTACCTACAGGATTCGGTCCGGGCTCTTTTACATGATGTGTGTTATCTTTCATAGCCTGGCTCTTGCTTGCCTCTCCAGTCCTATCCATAACTTTTCCTTTATATGTACCTATTCTTCTACCAGACTTACTAGTTGCCAGTTCCCAAAAATGTCAAATAATTTCACATCTTTAAGAATCTATCTCATGCCGAAACCGGTTTGGCTCAGTGGATAGAGTGTCGGCCTGCGGACTCAAGGGTCCCAGGTTCGATTCCGGTCAGGGGCATGTACCTCGGTTGCGGGCACATCCCCAGTAGGGGGTGTGCAAGAGGCAGCTGATTGATGGTTCTCTCTCATCGATGTTTCTAGCTCTCTATCCCTCTCTCTTCCCTTCTATAAAAATCAATAAAATATATTAAAAAAAAAAAAGAATCTATCTCATTATCAGTCTAATATGTTCCTATCCTTCCTTTAAGACCACGTTTAGCTATCACTTTCTGTAAAGCTTTCCTAACCCCATTCCCACCCCAAGATCTAAATGATAAGCTAAAAAGGAAGAGGAGGAAATGGGATAAGATGACCATGCCAGTTTCATCAGTTTGCCCTTTCCGTTTGGACCTTGCAGATGGTGAGGATCCAGGGAAGTTGAACCATGCCGTGTTAAAGAATGGCCACACCACCCCCATTGGGGATGCCAGATCTTCTAGTCCAGTCCCAATAGAAGAAGAACCAGAAAGAATAACAAGCCTTGGGAAACCTGTTCCAGAAGAGGATCCAAAGAAGCAACTAGGTAAGAAACTGGATTTTTTAGTTTAAGAACCATGGATTTAAAATAAAAAAAAGAGGCTGGCTGTTGTGCCAGTGGTTGAGTGTCAATCCATGAACCAAAAGGTCACTGGTTCAATTCTTGGTCAGTACACACGCCCAGGTTGCGAATTCAATTTCCAGTAGAAGCAGTACATCGATGTTTCTCTTTATCTCTCCTTCTCCCTTCCTGTCTCTGTAAAAATTTTAAAAAGACCCATGGGTCAGTCATTCTCATTTACCTCAGGGATTTGCAAGAACAAGGGGAGAAACAAAACCCAGAGGGAATTCTGCTCTCTAGCAATTCCCCAACCAGTTGTAACTTTAAGTAAAATTTCCCCCCTCTTATTCTTTAATTCACAAAGTATCTATATTTGTGATTCTCAAGGATGGAAGATGTTAAATGTCAGATAACTGTAGGACATTTTTAAGATACACATTTTTCTTCCTCCACCCAAGGTATTCTATTTAATGTCCCTCCTCCTGGCTCTTGTATAACAAATCACTAAGATAATAAGTATCACTTATTAATTTAAAAAGTGTTATTATATACCGTAAGTATTTTGCAGTTGGGAAACTTGCCTGTCAATCCTTCCTATATAATAAAGAGGTAATATGCAAATTGACCATCACTCGAACACATAAGATGTGGTCAAAGATGGCCGCTTCCATGTGGACACAAGATGGCCACCACAAGATGGCCAACAGGGGAGCACAATTAGGAGGAACCAGGCCTGCAAGGGAGGGTAGTTAGGGGCAGTCGGCCCAGCAGGGAAGGGCTGTTAGGGGCAATCAAGCCAGCATGGAAGCAGTTAGGTGTCTGTCAGCCTGGCAAGGGAGTGGTTAGGGGGTGTTCAGGTTGGCAGGCAGAAGTGGTTAAGGGCAATCAGGTAGCCAGGCAGGAGAGTGGTTGGGAGCCAGCAGTCGTAGATTGTGAGAGGGATTTCCCAGATTGGAGAGGGTGCAGGCTGGGCTGAGGAACACCCCCACCCCTTGTGTACGAATTTCATGCACCAAGCCCCTAGTTAATCTATAAATTAATAATGGGTAAAGTTGATTATAAATTGTTAGCTCTTTTAGTCTGTCTTGTTACTCTCTTACCTTTTAAATTGTATCTGTTACCACACAGGCTCCACCGGAAGCCGGCCTAATTCTGAAGCAGAGTTGGTTCCTGAGAACGCACCCAAACAACCTTTACTTCCCCCCAAAAGACCAGTGTCCTCTTCCCATGAAGCAAATGAAGGGCAAGCAAAGGATGCCATCTGTTCTGGCAGCTCAGCAAGGTCCCTGTCCGCCACCTCTACCGCTGCCCCCACCACAGCACCTGCCGCCACTGCCGCCACCACAAACCTACCAAACACTGTGGTTAATGCCTCTGTGCCCCCCACCCCAGCGCCCAGGACTCTTCCCGCTGCTGCCGCCAGCACTAACACTACTGCTACCCCGAGCCTCCCTCATCCCGTCTCTGCCAAGCAGCCCCCCGTCCCTCCCCCCAAACCAGCTCACAGAAACAGCAACCCTGTCGTTGGTAAGTAAGTCTTTAGGTTGCCATTTTGGGTTGGGTTGGGTTTTAGATGATTTTTTATAGGATAGCTTATCCAATATTGATTTGGTCTTTGAGAGAGTTTCCATATCTTGTCCGTTTGCACGCTGTAGAAAGGTCTTGGAAATGAGGCAGATGACTATGAGTGGAAACAGGAAGTCAGAAACCACTAAAATTTGGCTCAGGTGCGGGGATTCATATCTATTTCCCTAAAACTGTTTCTGAAACACTATCTATAGCTGGGTTACTGGGCGTGGGAAGATCACAACAGGTTTGACCAGCACAAAGAAAGTATTTATTTTAACCTACTTTAAACTGCCAGTACACTCCTTCAGCGTAAGCCCAGTGGGTGAATCGGTGATTTGTATAGATGCCAGTGTAATTTGTGGTTCAGAATCTGGCATAACGTCTTCAAGGGGAACTGCAAAAGAAATTATTTAAATTGTTCTGATAAAATCACGTTTTATCTTGAGAGTTAAAAATGCTACTTTTAGCCGAAACCGGTTTGGCTCAGTGGATGGAGCATCGGCCTGCGGACTGAAAGGTCCCGGATTCAGTTCCGGTCAAGGGCATGTACCTTGGTTATGGGCACATCCCCAATAAGGGGTGTGCAAGAGGCAGCTGATCGATGATTCTCTCATTGATATTTCTAACTCTCTATCCCTCTCTCTTCCTCTCTAAAAAAAAAAAATCAATAAAATGTATTTTTTTTTTAAAACGCTACTTTTAGTAAAATTAGTGGTGGAAGAGAGAAAGGGAGGATAATTGGTTTTAGTAAATTTTTTATATTTACCTGAAGTCCTTTTTAGGTCTATTTTCTTTATATAAATGCATACCTTCTTAGAGGAATTTTCAATAAAGGGAGGAGAGAAGGAAAATAGTTTTTCAGGAAAATGATACTAGGCTTAGTACTGCTTAAAATTTTTGTTAATGATTGGAAGAATAAAAAATATGCTTGTTGGCCCGCTAGAGTGTACCGTACTGTGCACAGAACGATTGCAGGTTCGATTCCCGGTCAGGGCACATATTATACCTGGGAGGTGGGTTTGATCCCCGGTTGAGACACATGCAGAAGGTGTTTCTCCCTTCCTCCCTCTCTTCCTCTTTCCTTTTCTCTCTCCCTCCCTACCTCCCTCTCTTTCTCTCTTTTCCTTTCCCTCTCTCCCTCATTTCCTCCCTCCTTCCCTCCCTTCCTCTCTCCAAGTATGTCCTCAGGTGAGAATTTAAAATATATATATGCTTGTTAAATGGCTAATAACCATCAAGTTGTGTGGAGTGACTAGAACCTTGAAAAACAGGCTTAGAATTTATTGTATGACAAGTTGGAGTGGCTTGATAAAAACAGGATGAAGGTTATTATTATTATCATATTATCACCACCTCAGATTGACTTATCTCTGAGGAACTTGAGAAGCATTCATATACCCATTTTCCAAAGCTCCTTGTGAAGTAGGAAATTGATTTTATCTATTATATAATTAGGGCAAGCAGAACAAGAAGAAATTGTGACTCATTCAAGGTTGCAGTTAGTGAAAGATAGAAATCAAACATAGGTTTTTCAACACTTGAGTACAGACCTGTTCTATACCCCTGTGTTTGCAAATGGTTGTCTAGACAGGTGTTCTCATCACAGTCGCCTGGAGGGGTTGTTAAAATACAGATTGCTGGGCCCTGCACTTAAAGTTCCTGGTTCAGTAAGTCTGGAATAGGGCCTGAGAATTTGCATTTCTGTAAAGTTCCCGGTGACGCTGATGCTGCATATACAGAGACCAGAACCACTGCTCTAAACCATAGTATACTCTCTTCAGGGCAAGCAGCTGCTGTCTTCAGAGAGGCAGCAGTAGCCCAGTCTACCCAAAAGTAGTATCTCTTTCATTGATCCTAAGGTTTACATTTTTTAAATCCTTTTTAAAAAATACATTTTTATTGAGTTCAGAGAGGAAGGGAGGGGGAGAGATAGAAACATCAAAGATGCGAGAGAATCATTGACAGGCTGCTTCTTGCACGCCCCCTACTGGGGACCGAGCCCGCAACTCAGGCAAGTGCCCTTGACGGGAATCAAACCCGGGACCCTTCAGTCCATAAGCCCATGCTCTATCTACTGAGCCAAACAGGCCATGGCTGAATCCTTTTTTTTAATTTTTATTTTTGTTAATCCTCACCTGAGGATACTTTTTCCATTGATTTTTTTTTTTTTTTTAAGAGGGAATGGAAGGGAGGGGGAGAGACAGAGAGAAACATCAATGTGAGAGAGACACATCAATTGGTTGCCTCCTGCATGCACCTTAACCAGGGCCCAGGATGGAGCCTACAACCAAGGTACATCCCCTTGACTAAAATCGAACCCTTAACCCTTCAGTTTGAGGGCTGACACTTTTTTTTTTTTTTTAATATATTTTATTGATTTTTTACAGAGAGGAAGAGAGAGGGATACAGAGTTAGAATCATCGATCAGCTGCCTCCTGCACACCCCCTACCGGGGATGTGCCCGCAACCCATGTACATGCCCTTGACCGGAATTGAACCCGGGACCTTTCAGTCCCCAAGCCGACACTCTATGCATTGAGCCAAACCGGTCTCGGCTGAGGGCTGACACTTTGACCACTGAGCCAAACTGGCTAGGGCTGAATCCTTTTTTTAATGTGTATGCGCTCTTTTTCTAGAAAGTCCTTTTAAAAATATACTTTGATAAGCCCAGCCGAGATAGCTCAGTAGTTGAGTATTAATCTGATCATGGTTTGATTCCTGATCAGGTACATGCCCAGGTTGTAGACTCAATCCCTGGTGGGGGCTGTGCGGGAGGCTGCTGACCAGTGATTCTCATCGTTGATGTTTCTGTCTCTCCCTCTCCCTTTTTCTCTGAAATCTGTAAAAATACATTACACACACACACACACACACACACACACACACACACACACGGAGTCTGCCGTCGCCGCCGCCACCAGACACATACACACACACTTACGATAAATGGCACTAAAACATCAGATTACCGCTCTGGCCTGTGTGGCTTCATTTCATACACCAAGTGGTGGTGGGTTTAGTTTCCAGTTAGGACACATACCCAGATTGCAGGGTTTGATCACAAGTTGATCTCTCTCTCTCTGTTTCTCTCTCTCTGTCTCTCTCTCTCTGTCTCTCTCTCTCTCATACATTTCTTTTTTAAAAAGCTGCCAAGTTTTCTTTTAAAAAAAGTAAAACATTTTTGTTAAAACTTTCTTATCAGAGTATTAGGATAGTGGAACATTTATTAGGTCTATAGATATTGAAGGGTAATTTTGTTTTAAATGAGTTATCCAGAGAATGGTAAAGCCATGAAATGTAATTTTTTGCCTGAATGGTTAAGACCGCTCAGCTCTAATCCCATGCCCTGGGCTGGCCCTTCAGAGCATTGTAAAGCCATCTTATAGTGAGATGTTGCTCTCTTTTTTTCCAGCAATAAACAGTGGAACATTGTTATCTAAACCGTCCCCACCCTTACCACCGAAGAGAGGCATTCCATCAACCTCGGTACCCACCGCGGAGCCCGCCGCCGCCACCAGCACGAAAGCACCAAGTGATCACAGAGAGAAGAGCACGTGCCCTGTGGGCTCCGAACAGCCTCTCCCGCCTCGCTCCCCATCCCCCCCTCTGCCCACTCACACCCCCCCAGACCCCCCGTGGTCCCCTGCACTCCCTGCTAAGACTTCTCACGCTGTGCCAGAGATTGAGTTTGCACCTTCTTTAGATCCACCCCAGGAGGTTCCCCAGCAGGAAGACCAGAAGAAGGAAGTGCCCAAGAGGATGTTGGACCACAGCTTCGGGGAGCCCCATGTACCCTCTAGGCTGCCCCCCCTCCCACTGCATATCCGAATCCAACAGGCCCTGACCAGCCCGCTTCCCATCTCTTCCTCCTTGGAGGGCTCTCACAGAGCTCACTCGTTGCTCTTCGAGAACAGTGACAACTTCTCTGAGGACAGCAACACTCTGGGCCGTACCAGGTCACTTCCCATCACCATTGAAATGCTGAAAGTGTGAGTGCCTTCAAAGCTTACCTCTTGTCTCCTCTCCTTTGCTTTCCTTTTCTAGTTAGTCCTTCTTGGGGAAAAAATTCTACTTATAAAAAGAAAATATGAATAAATTTAAAGTAAAAAAAAAAACAAACTCAACAAATAAGACATGTTCTAGAATTTGAATTTTGTTTACTCTGCTGATTTCTGTAACATGGTTTCCATAGCAGACAGTTTCATGACGATACAAAAAATCAACTTTTACTCTTTAAAATGGAAACCCCTGTATATTTTTTGATGCATAAGAGCAGGGATGTTGGCATAAGCTAGCTCTGGGTTCAAATGCCAGCTCTACTCTTATTTACTAGTTTGTAGTAGTGTATGACCCTTCACCTTTCTGAAAGGTTACGTAATTATTTTAATTTTTTAGTTCAGACGATGAAGAGGAGGAGCAAACCCACCCATCTGCATTCAGTGAAGACCTGCCTCCAACCTCAGTCTCTCCTAAACTACCGCAGTGTCTGCAGGAGGAAGAGGAGGAGAAGGAGAGCGACTCAGACTCAGAAGGTCCCATTCAGTACCGAGACGAAGAGGATGACGATGAAAGCCAGAACAGTAAGAAAGGGATGGGGAAAGCAAAAGAGAAAATTGTTTTATAGATAAAGTTACTGGCTGGTCTTAGCAAGTGAAAAATGAATGGAAACAGGCACTTTCTCCCATCCAGTCATCTGACTGCCTGATGTTGGCCTATGAGGAACTCTTGTCTCTGACATTGCCCTTGTTACAGCAAGCCAGTGAGCGGGAGCTAAGGAGATTGCATCATTCAGTTTTTTATCTGTTTTTAATAGTGGAATCCTGAAAGTGAGAGATCAGTCTTGAGATAGGAATTTTATGAGGTGTGTTAGCGTGAATACTTTTTGTGGTAACTCAGAGGGCTTTCCCATGCTTAGGTTCTCTCCTACAGCAATTCTTACTAAGTATGACAGTAGAGAGGGCTGGTAGAAGGGAGAAAATATCTTTAGCCCATCTGAGGCTATCTGGCTGAGATTTTTGGATGCTTTTTAGCTTTACCTCCACCTCTGTGTTAGCTGGGCGATGGAGGCCACGTAGGAAGCTGGGAGATAGGATATTATTTGTTCAGACTCTTGCCTGAAGCTCAAGCAGGTGAGGTTGGGCCTTAAGCTTCAACATCATTTTTCTTTTCTTGTGCAAAGGTGCTCTGGCCAACAAAGTGAAGAGGAAAGACACACTGGCAATGAAGTTGAATCACAGACCCAGTGAACCAGAGATGAACTTGAATTCTTGGCCTCGCAAAAGCAAAGAGGAGTGGAACGAAATACGGCACCAGATTGGGAACACGCTGATCCGGTAGGCCGTTCGTTAGAATGCATTGATTTGATTAGGATAGTATGTATGTTGGAGACTTATTTGGTGGTGAAACATTCATTTATCATTTTGTTACTTTTTTTAATTTTAGAAATAGTATAATATTTTAAAAATACCTATTGTGGCCTGGCCGGCATGGCTCAGTGGTTGAGTGTCAACCTATGAACCAAGAGGTCAGGGATAGATTCCCAGTCAGAGCACATGCCTGGATTTGGGCTCAGTCCCCAGGGTGGGGTGTGCAGGAAGCAGCTGATCAATGATTCTCTCTCATCATTGATGTTTCTCTCTCTCTCCTTTCCTCTCTCTGAAATCAATAAAAATATATTCTAAAAAACACAGACAACCTATTGTACCCAGTTGAGTATTCTCTAAAAACTTGGAAATTAAACCATAAGATACGTTTTGTTGTTGTTTTAAGTTTTAGAGAATCCAGGTGGTTCCCAGACTCCTCTGTCATTTATCCAGTTGCTCAAGCATGAGATGCCAGCCCATTTAAAGAGCACACCCACACTTTTTATTATATCTTTACACATGTTCCATGTAACTGCCTCCTTTCAAAATGTTACTATACATATTTTTTCATTATGTTACTATATTTTTCAAGTGAACTGGAACCCAAAGCACAGAGAAACTGAATGCAGGCCAATTACCTGCACAATATATTACACATTGAGCCCAGGTATACAGACAGGTGTTTTTTCCAACTCAGATGTATCTCTTGACAGAATGAGGAAGAGGAGATGGAACTGGTGACACATTACTTACAGAGTAATTAAGAATGTTCATTAACTAAAATATATTCTCCTCTCCTTACCTGGTTGTGCTGTTGGCCAGGATGGCACTCTTAATGCAAAACTGTGGCCCTCTGTTTGTCAGCAAAAGACCATCAAAATTAGGAATTCTTTTAAGATGGGAATCTTTGCCCTGCTGCATGGCTCAGTAGTGAGTGTTGACTTTGGAACCAGGAGGTCATGGTTCAATTCCCGGTCAGGTATATGCCTGGGTTGCATGCTTGATCCCCAATATGCAGGAGGCATCCAATCAATGATTCTCTCTCACCAATGATGTTTCTATCTCTCTTCCTCTCCCTTCCTCTCTCTGAAATAAAAAATAAATTAATTAATTAAATTTTTTTTAAAAACTTAAAAAAAAATAGTTATTACCATGTGTTTCAAAAACTGTCTGCGTACATCATAGCAACCGGTTATTCAGTTTTTCGGTGGTTCTGCCGTTTGGTCTATTTGCATATTAGGGATATATAGATATATAGATATATAGATATATAGATATATATCTAATAGATATAAAATTAGAAAATTACATATATATATATATACATATATATATACATATATATAAGAAATGAGTAATTTTCTGATTCCAAAAATGACACATCATTGGTAACATCTCAGAACTGTGGATGATGAGAAACTTCATCAAATATATATATTTTTTTGCATTTTATTTTATTTTATTTTTATTTTTTTTTAATTTTTAATTAAATTATTATCTTTGTATATATATCATTGCCCCTCACTTCATCAAATATTTGATAGAGAGGACCTTATTTTAAAATCTCAGTCCTTAGCAGAAACTGGTTTGGCTCAGTGGATTGAGTGTCAGTCTGCGAACTGAAAGGGCCCAAGTTTGATTCCGGTCAGAAATTTTTCTTAGTATGCCTGAAGGATCTGTGTTACTAACAGACTTGCTGAAGAAGCAAATATGTTCAGGAGCCACCAGTCCAATCCAAACATTCCTTTTACAGATGAGTACATTCAGAGTCTGACTGAGTTTTTTGTAGTGTTAGGGCTTGTTGATGTCAGAGCTAGAACTAGAATTCTGACCTCCTGTTCAGACATACAACTAGAGGCCCAGTGCACAAATTTGTGCACCAGTGGGGTTCCTTGGCCTGGCCTGTGGGATCAAGCCAAAACCAGCTCTCCAACATCCCCTGAGAGGTCCCAGATTGCAAGAGGGCACAGGCCAGCCTGAGGGACCCGCACCGGTGCACGATTGGGGCCAGGGAGAGACGCAGGAGGTTGGCCAGCCGGGTACGGACTGCAGCAGGGCTCCAGGGTGTATCTGGCCCATCTTGCTCAGTCCCGATGTACCAGACCCCAGCAGCAAACTAACCTATCAATAGGAGCATCTGCCCCCCTAGTGGTCAGTGCATGTCATAGCAAGCAGTTGAGAGACCTTAGCATATCATTAACATATTATGCTTTGATTTATTGAACAGCTGACTGGTCAACCAGACACTTAGCATAGTAGGTTTTTATTATATAGGATTCTTTTTTTATGTTGTAATACCTGTATGAACACTTTCAATGTGAAACTTGTTTGCTGAATCAGGTAAACAAATGAAATATCAAAACAGCCGAAACCAGTTTGGGTCAATGGATAGAGCGTCGGCTTGGGGACTGAAAGGTCCCAGGTTCGATTCCGGTCAAGGGCATGTACCTTGGTTGCGGGCACATCCCCAGTATGGGGTGTGCAAGAGGCAGCTGATCGATGACTCTCTCTCATTGATGTTTCCAACTCTCTATCTCTCTCTTTTCTTCTCTGTACAAAATCAATAAAATATATTAAAGAAAAAGAAAAGAAATATCAAAACAGTTTGGGACTAATATAAAACAAAGAACAAAACAGGTCTTTATAAACAGGATTGAGAGGTTTAACATAGATAATATTTTTATTTCTCTTTTTAGACGACTGAGTCAAAGACCAACACCAGAAGAACTTGAACAACGAAATATACTACAACGTGAGTCTGGTTATAAAGTTGTACAGATTTTCTTTATACATTTCTCACTGTAATATAAAAGAGAAGGATTTTCTGCAAGGGCCGAGGAGAGGGTATTCCAGCCAAGGAAGGACTTTCACAGCTTTTCCCCTGAAGGAACAGAGTTCCCCAAACTTTATTTACAAGATAACACTGCAGTATTGTTTAGTGTCCTGGGATGCGACAGGACGTTTTCCTGTTCTCACAGTCTCCTGAGCCTGCCCTGAGCCTGGGGGAGGATCTCACAGTGTGTGGTAGACGCCTCCCATTTCCCTTTCTTCAAGGAAGCAGAGTGGCTGTGCAGTTGGAGGGCCCTCCTGATCCAGGTGGAATCTTAGGGCTGGTGCAGCCGACTTGCTGCCTTTTTCATCTCTTAAGACTTTCATATCTCTAGTCACAAAAAAGGACCATGTATTTATTCCCCTCTCCTCCCCCCCTCCCCCCGTACATAATTAACTTCCTGAAATAGCATTCTAATCGAGGTCAGATCTATTCTTCCATGTTACAGGGTGAAAAAATTTGGTCCTGAAAACCTCCACACACCGAAGAGGGTTAGGCTTCATAGGGTTACTGTGGGCATGCTCAGTTTGGCCTTGTTCTCTCATTGTTGATTGGATATATGCAACTTAATCACTTAGTAAATGTTAAAGTGTGGGAGTCTTTACAAACCTATCACACAAAACTTAGTGTGATCTCCCTTCTAAGTGGTTACCTTTGAGCATGAACCTGAAAAGGGGTTTTTGTTGTTTATTAAGATTTTTTTTAAAAAAGGTTTTTTGTGCCGAAGCCGGTTTGGCTCAGTGGTAGAGCGTCGGTCTGTGGACTGAAAGGTCCCGGGTTCGATTCCGGTCAGGGGCATGTACCTTGGTTGTGGGCACGTCCCCAGTAGGGGATGTGCAAGAGGCAACTGGTCGATGTTTCTCTCTCATTGACGTTTCTAGCTCTCTATCTCTCTTCCTTCCTCTCTGTAAAAAATCAATAAAATATATATATTTTTTAAAAAAGGGTTTTTTTTTGTCAATATTTAGAGAGAGAGGAAAGGAGAGGGGTGGGGGAAAGAGAGAGAGAAACATCACTGTGAGAGCAAAACATTGGTGGCCACCTATCAGTGATCGAGCCCACAAGCCTGGCATGTGTCCCGACCAGGACTCAAACAGGCAACCTTTCATTGGCTCAACCAAAAGAGCCACACTGACCAGGGCTGCAAAGGGTTTTTTTAAAGGACACAGAGTAAATATTTTCAGTTTTGTAGGGTCAAAATAAAAGGAAGCTATTATTTAGGTACCTTTCAAACCATTCAAATGTAATCATTTAAAAACGAAAAAACCAACTCGGCCAGTGTGGCTCCATGGCTGAGCGTCGACCCATGCACCAGAGGTCACGGGTTTGATTCTCACAGCACAGGCCAGGGTTGTGGGCTTAATCCTCGGTAGGGGGGGTGTGCAGGAGACAACTGATTGATGTTTCTCTCTCATTAGTGTATCTGTCTCTCCCTCTTTCCACCTCTCTTTCTCAAAACAAGTAAAAACATATTTAACACAGAGGTAGAAGTTAACCTTAAAATAAAATAAAGCACAGTGGGGGGGGGAGATATTTTTAAAAATATGTAAAAATTAGTCTCAGCTCATGGGCAATAAAAAATATAGCCTACATACAATGGAATACTATGCTGTCATAAAAAAGAAGGAATTCTCATCATTTGCAGCAACCTGGATGGAATTGGAGAACATCATGCTGAGTGAAATAAGCCAGTCAATGAAAGAGAAACACCACATGACCTCACTCATTTATGGATAATAAAGAACATTATAAACTGATGAACCAAAAGATAGATATAGAGACAGTAAAGCAACAAGCAGACTGTCAAATTACAGCGGGGAATGTAGGGAGATCTGGGGGAGATAAGAGATCAACCGAAGGACTTGTATACATACATATAAGTACAACCAATGGACACAAAACTCTGGGGGGGGAGGGTATGTATTGGGGGGGGTCGATGGTAAGATACGTACACAGATAATAGTTTAATAATTAATTAAATAAATAAATAATAAAATCTAACTGCAACATAAATGTGTGTGTGTGTGTGTGTGTGTGTGTGTGTGTGCGTGTGTGCGTGTGTGTGTGTAGCCTACATTCCGGACTCTGTACCATAGTTTGCTACCCTTGCTCTTGAGTATTAGACTACCAGTTGACTAGCCATTTTGGTTAGCCATCCCCAAAATTCATGTTTTATTCTGACTTGAAATCTGTAAGAAACACCTGCACTGTAATTAGTGAAAAGCTTGATATGCAGATTGCCATTGTGAATTAACATTTTTTGTTTCTGACTCTCAACTGTAGCTAAAAATGAAGCTGATCGTCAGGCAGAAAAGCGGGAGATTAAACGTCGGCTCACTAGAAAGGTACATCGCCCAGTGTCGGTTTCTGTCTGTCTCCCGAGTGCATGTCTTATATTTGAATGACCTTACTGATTGGGGAAAAAATCGCTTGACTTGAATTGCCATAGGTTGCTATGAAAATAGAATACATGATGCAAATATAGAAAATAACACAATGTTATCAAGAGCTTTTTTTTTCCTTCACTTTTACTATTTAAAGAAAGCCTGGCATAAGAAGGTGCTCAGTAAATACATTAAATTTTACCTTTTATTTGATAGACCTGGGATTTTGATGCAGGCTCTAAATTAAAACCTATTGAAATATAGAGATGGTAATGGGAGTGTGAAACATTCGATTCTGTAAGGCAAACTGGTTATTTTCTAATCTGGGGAAGAATAAACTGACCCTTATTAATATCTGAAAAGCATGAAAAACCAACTAGGATTTCTTTCCTTGGTCCCAGATCTGTTAGGGTAGAATCTTTTTTTTCTTTTTTTCCCATTTATTTATTTATTTATTTATTTATTTATTATTGATTTTTTACAGACAGGAAGGGAGAGAGATAGAGAGCCAGAAACGTCAATGAGAGAGAAACATTGACCAGCTGCCTCCTGCACACCCCCTACCGGGGATGTGCCCGCAACCAGTGTATATGCCCTTGACCGGAATCGAACCTGGGACCTTTCTGTCCGCAGACCGACGCTCTACCACTATTTTATTGATTTTACACAGAGAGGAATTGAGAGGGATGGAGAGTTAGAAACGTCGATGAGAGAGAAACATTGACCAGCTGCCTCCTGCACACCCCCCACTGGGGATGTGCCCGCAACCAATGTACATGCCCTTGACCGGAATCGAACCCGGGACCCTTCAGACCCCAGGCCTACCCTCTTCCACTGAGCCAAACCGGCTTCGGCTGGGGTAGAATCTTTTCTGTACCAGACGTGTATTAGCTCTAAAGCTCTAGTATTAATACCTGTCCGTATTTTCCGGCGTATAAGACGACCCCCTAATTTTACAATTAAAACATAGGTTTAGGCCTATATTCGCTGTATAAGACTACCCCCCACTTCAAAGAAGACTTACTTTGCCATCAAGATCTGCAGGTAATTTTTGTGCAATTTTGGTCTTTTGCCTTCGATTCTCGGTTGACTTTTTCGTTTCAAAAGTCGTCTTATACGCCGGAAAATACGGTACCTGTTTCCTTTTCTTCTCACCATAATGGTTTGTAATTGCTTCCTGTAGATTTATTTTGGTCTGAGTGCTCTAGATATTTCTTAAACATAATAATCCACAAGAGAATGAGGGGATCTAGACATTTTCTTCCTCATTTCTCCCCTCCCCCAGAATCAGAGGAAGTATCTTTGCTAGAATAAGAACAGCTAGAGGCCAGGACTCGCTGCCTTCAGATTGTGCAGGTTACTGATGGTGCAATTTTAAATCATAAAGTATTGCAGAATCTGCTGTCCTGGACATGGTTCGTGTTGAAAATAAATTCACCCTTAATGTTACCCACTAGATATTATTTTCTTTTTTTTTCTTTTTTTTTTTTTAATATATTTTATTGATTTTTAACAGAGAGAAAGGGAGAGGGATAGAGAGCTAGAAACGTCAATGAGAGAGAAACATCGACCAGCCGCCTCCTGCACACCCCCTACCGGGGATGCACCCGCAACCAATGTACATGCCCTTGACCGGAATTGAACCCGGGACCCTTCAGTCCGCAGACCAACACTCTGCCACTAAGCCAAACCGGCTTCGGCAAGATATTATTTTCATATTAAATGTATTCGCTTTCTAATGTATTATATGTAAGTTTATAGCCCTGACCCTTTTGCTTCTCAAACCTGGCCCATGGACCAACAGCATTGGCTTTACCCAGGACCTTGTAAGAGATGCAGAATTGCATCTACCAGACTAGCTTATTTACATTTTAACCAGACCCCCAGGTGTTTTGTATGCATTTAAAGTTTGAGAAGCACTGGTAATACTTTACACTTGTTTATAGCAATGGTTTTCAAACTTAGCTGTGCATTCAGGAGCTTTTAAAAAAAAACACCTCTCAACCATTGAGCCATGCTGACCTCTCTCCCCCAGCCAGCATGGCTCAGTGGTTGAGCATTGACCTATGAACCAGAAGGTCACAGTTCCATTCCCAATCGGGGCATGCCCAGGTTTCAGCCTCATCCCCAGGAGACAGCTGATCAGTGATTCTCTATCTCTCCCATTTTTTATTTTTTTATTTATTTTGGTTGAATTATTTATTAGCAGTATTGTAACTGAACAATCAATGGGTCTATGCTGCCTGTCACTACTTGAGCCAATTAAGCAGAGACAGGTTTGAATCATATATGAGCATTTATTCCAAGACAGGTTTGAATCATATATAAGCATTTATTCCAAGACTGCCAGCAGTGTGGGAGAGCAACAGGTCATCCACAAAAATCTGTTCTAAAAAGTATTTTTTTTTTTTTTTTAAACCTCTCATCTTATCCTGTTTGGCTCAGTGTATAGAGTAGGGGTGTCGAACTCAATCAGAGAAGGGGCCAAAATCTAAAATCCAGCCTAAATCGCGGGCCGAATGGTTTACTGAACAGTCATAAACTGTCATTGTGATGGAAACGCAGCGGAGTGCAGTGATGACAGCGCGGTACGGGCCACATTGCAAGGCCTGGCGGGACGGATTTGGCCTGCGGGCCTTGTGTTTGACACATGTGATATAGAGCATCAGCCCATAGACTGAAGGGTCCCGGGTTCAGTTCCAGTCAAGGGCATGTACCTAAGTTGCAGGTCGATCCGGGCCCTGGTCAGGGTTCATTTGGGAGGCAATCAATCAATGCGTCTCTCTCACATCAGTGTTTCGCTCAATCGATGTTTCATACCTTCCCTTTCACTCTCTAAAAATCAGTGAAAAATATCCTCAGGTGAGGATTTAAAAACAACAACACGATCAATACCCAGAATCTCTAGGGATGGACCCAGGCATCAGAAGTGTTTGAAGGTCCCTATGTGACTCCAATATACAGCGAAGGGTAAACCACTGGATTAGAGGCGGTTTGAATGCATGATTGATGCCTGATTCTCAGCATAGTCAACTAACAGGCTCCATTTCTTCCAGCTAAGTCAAAGGCCAACTGTGGCTGAACTCCTTGCCAGGAAGATTCTGAGGTTTAATGAATATGTGGAGGTAACTGACGCTCAAGATTATGACCGGCGAGCTGACAAACCTTGGACCAAACTGACCCCTGCCGACAAGGTCTGTCTCTCTCTTTATGCAAAACACTAATGGAAAGGAAAACATAAACAAAATTTCTGTTTTTAATAATAATGTTAAATTTGTATCTTTAATTAATAAATTTAAGATACACATTAATTGAAGATACGAAATACAAAACTTGATATTAATGTTGCCACCAACAACAACAAAACTGGAAGAAGTTACATCCCAGTACAGAAATCTGGAAGGAAAAAAGACATATTTTTAATGGTGATTATGTTGGTTGGAGAGAGTCTGGGTATCATATGTTAGTAATTAACATATTTCACGTTTAAACAGGAAAAGCATTTTTCATGCGTGGAAACTATAAAAGTTATAATATCTCTTAAGCTCTTCAAGTGTTTTGATTTCACTGGAAATTGTAAGTTTATTATGAGATGCTGGTGTCAGGGAAGGCAGTGGGTATTGGCTCAGTGTTTCACCCTATGTGTTGCCCGGGCTTCTTTCTTCCCTCGGATTGCCTGCTGTGGGTTACAGTGACTCACAGAGTGAAGTACAATGGAGACCAGTGGTAAATACTGTAGCAGACAAAAAATGCTGAAACATTTCACTTTCACTCCACAGGCTGCCATAAGAAAAGAATTAAATGAATTTAAAAGTTCGGAGATGGAAGTTCATGAAGAGAGCAAACATTTTACACGGTAAGAGCCAAAAGACCCAAATACTGTGAGCTAACCATTTCTGAAAAAGGCAAACACACCACCAGAGTTGTTCAGATAGGAAAGACTCAAATGACATTGTTTAAAAGAAGAATACTTGCCGAAACCGGTTTGGCTCAGTGGATAGAGCGTCGGTCTGCAGACTGAAGGTCCCAGGTTCGATTCCGGTCAAGGGCATGTACATTGGTTGCAGGCACATCCCCAGTGGGGGGTGTGCAGGAGGCAGCTGGTCAATGTTTCTCTCTCACAGATGTTTTAGCTCTCTGTCCCTCTTTCTCTCTCTTCCTCTCTGTAAAAAATCAATAAAATATATTTTAAAAAAAAGAAAAAAGGATACTCATCCAACTGGTGTGATTCAGTGGTTGAGTGTTGACCCATGACCAGGAGGTCACAGTTCAATTCCTGATCAGGGCATATGCCTGGTTTTCAGGCTCAATCCCCAGTAGGGGGCTTGCAGGAGGCAACCAATCAGTGGTTCTCCCTCATCATTGACGTTTCTGTCTCTCTCTCCCTCTTTTTCTCTCTGAAATCAATAACAACATGTGTGTGTTTTTTTTAAAGAAAGTACTATAGTAGACAACAATAAAGGAAAGAGTCATAGAGAAGGTGACATTTAGGTTGGATCTTGAAGTACCGTATTTTCCGGCATATAAGACAATTACTGTGTTCTATAAAAAGCCTGCTCAGATTGGCCAGAGTCAGAGAGGCGGTCTATTAAAAAAAGAACTGGTGTTGCCTCGGAAGTGGGGGGCAGTCTTATACGGCGAATATAGGCCTAAACCTATGTTTTAACTCTAAAATTAGGGGGTCGTCTTATATGCCGGAAAATACGGTATGTAAAATAATTTATTTGGACAAGAAGAAAGAAAGGAACATTGTAACCAGCTTTAGCAAGGCTGTGGGAGGTAGGCAAGTACAAAGGTATTTGTGGGTAACAGGAAGTGTAGTTGGAGAAGAGGATGTATGGGGACAGTGTGGTGAAGTTGAGGCCAGCAAGATGAGGTACTTTGAAGAACTTTGACTGTTAGGCTGGGATGTCGGAAACATTGGTGTTCTGTTTATTTCAGAACCAGCTCTGGTGGAAGTGTGGAAGGTGAAATGGGAGGGTGGAGAGACTAGCAGCAGGAAAGCAGTTAGGAAGTAACTGTAATAGCCGTAGTGAGCATACTAGTGCTCAAAGCAGGGAAGTGATGGTGAGAATGGAAGGGAGAGAGATCTGAAAGACACTTGGCAATCTGTTGATTCCAGGTATGAATCAAAGGAAGTAGTCAAAATGACTCAGACTTGTAACTTGTGATTTCTGAGGTCCCTAATATCAATAAGGAATACAGTTGAACAGTTTAGGACATTTCTTCAGTAAAATATTTATTGAGCTGAAACCGGTTTGGCTCGGTGGATGGAGCGTCGGCCTGCAGACTGAAGGGTCCCAGGTTCGATTCTGATCAAGGGCATGTACCTTGGTTGCGGGCACATTCTCCAGTAGGGGGTGTGCAGGAGGCAGCTGATCGATGTTTCTCTCTCATCAATGTTTCTAGCTCTCTATCCCTCTCCCTCTCTGTGGAAAATCAATAATATATTTTTTAAATAAATAAATAAAAATATTTATTGAGCAGCTACTACATGATAGATACAATGCTCTACACTCGGGACATAGCAGGAAACAAGATCAAGTCCTTGCTCTTAACAAGCTTCTAAGAGAAAGGCAGGTAATAAACGATTGATGAGCCTTTATCACATGACAGAGGAGATGCCTAGAAGATAGTTGAATATTCAGCCTAGAGTGCAAGGAGAAACAAGGTCTAAAGATAGCACACTGCCCTAGCTGATTTGGCTCAATGGATAGAGCGTTGGCCTGCAGACTGAAGAGTCCTGGGTTCAATTCCAATCAAGGGCACATGCCTGGGTTGCGGGCTCAATCTCCAGTAAAGGGCATGCAGGAGGCAGCCAATCTGTGATTCTCTCTCATCACTGACGTTTCTATTTCTCCCTCTCCCTTCCTCTCTGATATGAATAACAATATATATGTGTTTATTTATTTATTTATTTATTATTTATTTATTTACTTAAATCTATAATATCTGGTAACTCAGCTTTTTTGATCACCCTTTTTAGCTACCATCGTCCATGATGCTGAAGTTTGAGAGGAACTAAACAGCCCCCCACAACAGGGCTGCTTTGCTGCTTTGGTCTCCAGAATGACATGGCGGGAACTTCAGCGCTTACCAGCACAGCCGGAATTGAGTCTTCTGGGGTGAACAGCGCTTGTATGAATGTAGCGTTTCACTGGAATGGATTCTCATGTGCTGCCTTGAGTAAAACTGAACTCTGTCAGTGCTTTGAACCTTTTCCTATTGCAGCCTACTTGGGGGGCATTCCCTCACCAGCCACAAACGTTCTGAGCCACTTGCAGGTTCCGTGTTTTATTGGCTGCACCACGCCAATGTGACTGCCTGTGCTGAGGCACAGTTCGCACCATCAGCCTTACCTGCTCTGTCCTGGTTGTGGGACCCACTTGTGTAGGCGCTAAATTCCAGTCATTGAATCCAGTTGGTGGTGGGGATAACTGAGAGGGCCCCACCTTCTAGCAAAGGGGCCCCCACTTCCAGGGGAAGCTTTCTGCCACGCTGGCATGTCACCTTGCACTATACCTCTTGGAACAGCAATACCGTCCTCTGCAGGCAGTCCAGCCTGAAAGCAGCTCAGGATCTATCGAGTGCTTCCTTTTTTTAATTATTATTATTTTAGTCTCGAAGTCATGGAAACGTATGTTCACTCTGACCTGCACTTTTCCCAAGTTGGGAAAAGGCAAAAAAGCATGTGTCTTCTGTATACAAAACCAAAAAAAGCCTTTATGTTAATGCTAACTTGGCAGAAAAGTGACTCATGGCTTCAATGTTAAAAGCTGTTGTACGTTTGTTGCACCAAACGATACTGTAAATCATTTTGCCCAATAGGTACATCCTCCTCCGTAAAGCAGAGTTGGGGCAGCTCTGTGGGAGTGTGTGCAATTGGCCCCCACACTTGCAGCCAGAATCACAGCCAAGTCCTAGGGATGTCGGGTGCTAAATCAGGTCTTTGGAAAAGCGATGACGAGGGGCACCATCATGACCTGCACCTCTCCTCCTCACCACAGATGTCTGTCCTCCCACTGCCCCTCAGGCAGCTTCCACCTCATTCCTCCTCCTCTTCCACGCTGGAGCCAGTGCAGTGGTGCCTGGCATTGGCTCTGCCTCCACCCCCTTCGTTGTAATATATATTAATATGATTTCCTGGAACAAGATTCAGTTGCTTTCTCTGAATTTTTATTGAAAACCTTACAGCCTCACTGTTTCCCTCTAATTCCTATGCACACTTAATGGAAGAAAAAAATAGTTTCTAGTTAACTAATGAATGTAGCTTTTTCTTCCTAATGTTCTTAAAATTATGGCTGTTTTATAGATTTCTTCTGCAGTCCCCATTGTTCTATGTGTAATTTTTCAATAGGTTTTTCCTTTTTTTCTCCTTTATGTCCATGTAAGATTTGGTGAAGAGTCAGAATATCATTATAACGCTCAAGTGACCTTAGAAGTAGTGTTCTCTCCCTGTATGGGTAATAGGAGGTATTGGATTCCTCAGTGACTGTCAAATGCTTTAGGGCTATGAAAATATACATCTCCTTGAAACTGGTTAACATGGGGAAAGGATAAGAGACAACTCCACAATGTTGTCAGAGGTCTGTATATAAGGCGGGAGCACATTACCTGCTAACTTGACTTCTAACTTTTCAGTCTTGTTGGTTTGGAGATTACCTGGCTTATGTCAGAATTCTCTGTGGCTTAACATGACATGGTCAAACCCTTTACTGCCTTTCTTTCCCTTAATGTGCCAAGCTTGAAATAGGATGTGACTTCCTGAGCTGCTTCTTTGCTTTCTATGTGCCACCAAGAAATCTAATTCATCTTTCATCTCATTCCTGTTCTTTTGAAACAAGATACTTTGGGGGTCAAGTCTTTTCAGGTGATTTTTATATATATACATATAAATATAAAGGATTTTGTGTCCTTTCCTTGTAAGTAAAAATTCACAGTCATAGTGTATAGAATAAATAAAAGTCTGATGTATTGTACTTTAAAATGCTTCCCTGATGTACAGAATCTCCTTGTAAAATAAATAATTGCATTGTATATCAGTCTTCCTACCAACATTAATTATTAAAGTATTTTAGAATTTTAAAAAAACTATACTATTCTGGTGTGAAGTATTTATTTTATATTTACCTTATTCCAAAAGATTTAAGTCTGTTTAAAAAATATATCTAAAATACTGCTAGACAGCCTTAATGAGAAGTAGATGAATAGGGAAAGATAATAGTAAGAACATTGAGTGTAGCCCTAGCCGGTTTGGCGCAGTGGGTAGAATGTCAGCCTGCAGACTGAAGGGTCCCAGGTTTGATTCCAGCCAAGGGCACATGCCTGGGTTGTGGGCTCAATCCCCAGTAGGGGGCGTGCAGGAGGCAGCCAATCAATGATTCTCATCATTGATGTTTCTATCTATCCTCCCCCCTTCCTCTCTTGAAATCAATAAAGATTTATTTTTTTAAAAAAGAACATTAAATGTAGCCAGAGATACTCAATCATGTTTGTGAATGACTGCACACATATAGAAAAAGAATAGGCTGCAGAGATAAAAACCAACTGTGAACCCCATAGTATGTACCAGGTATTGCTCTTGGTCCTTTATCCTATTTATCCCATCTATAGTTTGGGAAGTAAGTAGAAATAGACTCATTTTACCATCAAAGAACCTAAGAGATGAAGTTACTTCCCCAAGGTCAAAGCACGTTGTGTGACCACTCTGCATATATTCAAGGACAAGCAATTGCATCCCGATCATCCCTATAAGGATTACTCTGTTTGGACCACATATCAGACCACAGGCAGACACCACAGTAAGACAGTTCATACCTCATATACTTCTCTCTGGCTAGCAGCCCAGTTTCATTCATGGTGGCCTCAGCAGTGACTCACCTTCTACTTGTCACTTCAGAGCCTGGCCTTGGCTAGTTCACCACCCTTTACCCAGGATTTAAAGAAACCATGAGTCAGAACTCATGTCATTGGGTTCCACCTGCTCCCAGATTTTCCTTCTAGTCCTCCAAAGAGGCCTCCGTTGCCATTACCCTTTTGAGGGTAAGCATTGTTGCCTGTGCACATTGCCCAGTGTTGGCTGAAACAATGAATTTAGGGTCCTTATGGATTTAGGTTACTATATCCCCAGAGAGGGAGGACTGTAGTAGAGTGAGAGGTTTGGAAAACCACTATCAAAAAGGGTAAGTCCATACCCTATCTGGTTTGGCTCAGTGGATAGAGTGTAAGCCTGCAAACTGCAGGGTCCCAGGTTCGCTTCCAGTCAAGGGCACATGCCCAGGTTGCCGGCTCCATCCCCAGTAAGGGGTGTGCAAGAGGCAGCCAATCCATGATTGTCTCTCATCACTGATGTTTCTATATCTTCCTCCCTCTCTCTCCCTTTCTGGAATCAAAATATATATTTTTAAAAAGCGAGCAGGGGAGGAGTCTAGTGGATATTAAGTGGAAGTGGATGAGATAGAAAGTGTACTTATAAAAGATGAGAATGTACAACAACAAAAAGCTAAGCCCTGATACCAAAACAACAACCACTGTTTCAATTCCAGCTCCAGGAGGCCTGAGGGCAAAACAGGAACCACCAGCAACCTGGATCCACCACTTGCTCCATCTGTCTCTTTTGTGGATACCACTCCTTCATAAAACATCTGACAGGCCGAAACCGGTTTGGCTCAGTGGATAGGGCGTTGGCCTGCGGACTGAGGGTCCCAGGTTCGATTCCGGTCAGGGGCATGTGCATTGGTTAAGGGTGCATCCCCGGTGGGGGATATGCAGGAGGAGGCTGATCAATGATTCTCTCTCATTGCTGTTTGTAGCTCTCTATCCCTCTCTTTTCCTCTCTGTAAAAAATCAATAAAATATATATTTTTTAAAAACATCTGACAGGAACAAATGCCCTCAATTTCCCTTCATCTGTTACTGAGGATACACCCACACTTTATTCATCCATTAATTTGTTTAAAGTTTATCTTCTGCCAAAACCTGATTGGCTCAGTGGATAGAGCGTCGGCCTGCGGACTGAAGGGTCCCAGGTTCGATTCCGGTCAAGGGCATGTACCTTGGTTGCGGGCACATCCCCAGTGGGGGGTGTGCAGGAGGCAGCTGATCAATGATTCTCTCTCATCGATGTTTCTAACTCTCTATCCCTCTCTTTTCCTCTCTGTAAAAAATTAATAAGATATATATATTTTTAAAGTTTATCTTCTTCCTACCCTAAAAAAATCTTCCTTTGATCATATGCAGCCTATTGCTTTTCCTACACTTCCTTCACATAACCTATTTTAATGTTAAACAACTGAAATTTCTGTACAGTCCAAGCAGTTGAGCTAAATGAGTAACAAGTAGAGGAGGAAGTAAACTGAGCAGGCTTCTCGACATTGGTTGTGACCTGTGATCTAAATGCACGTTTTCCTTTCTAAAGCCATGTTCATTCAACTCATTAAAATCTGAATTTAAATTTAAAATAAAAATGGCTGCCCTAGCCAGTTTGGCTCAGTGGATAGACCAAAGGGTCCCAGGTTCGATTTCTATCAAGGGCACATACATACCTTGGCTGCAGGCTCCTCCCAGGGCCGGGGCCTGGGCCTGGTGGGGGCTCATGCAGGAGGCAACCAATCTCTGTCTTTCTCTCTCTCTTCCACCCTCCCTAAAAATTAATGGAAAAAAATATGATCAGGTGAGGATTTTTTTTTAAAAATGACTTTCCCTGAGGTCACCAGTGATTTCTTAATTGCTACATCAAAAGCCTGTTTACATCTCTTAATGTATTTATTCTGCAACATGAACATTTTAGACCATGTTTCTTGCCCTCAAAACTTCTTCCTTGGCTTCTCAGACACCCACGTCTCCTGATTCTCCTCCAATCATGTTTCCCTGTTCTTCCCTGACCACCATTTAAATCATGAGTTTCCATGTCCTCTCATCACTCTTCCTACTTTCCCAAGGTGACTTCAGGCAGCACTGTTATTCCAATAACTTCGAAATCTTTACCTACAACTCAGGTTTCTATCTCTGTCTCCCTCTCCCTTCCTCCCTGAAATCAATAAAAATATATTAAAAAGCACTAACTGGTTTGGCTCAGTGGATATAGCGTCAGCCTGCAAACTGAATGATCCCAGGTTCGATTCCAGTCAAGGGCATGTATCTTAGTTGCAGGCACATCCCCAGTGGGAGTGTGCAGGAGGCAGCTGATGGATGTTTCTCTCTCATCGATGTTTCTGACTATCCCTCTCCTTTCCTTTCTGTAAAAAAATCAATAAAACATATTTTAAATATATATTTAAAAAAAATAAAATACTGTATATCTTTGATGATGAAAAACCAGTACAGTTTGATAACAAGGCCCTGAAAAGCTGAGACACCAGCCAAGTTTACCCACTATTTCATTTTACATCAGTGCGGCATCAACACGATGAAAAGGCAAAGGAAGTATTATTATGAAATAGTTTTGACCTCATGGAACCCCAAAAGAATCTCAGAGACCCCAGGGTCTACCAACTACACTTTGAGAACCACTGCTCTGGTCCTGTTTTGCATCTTAAATTTTGGGTAATAATTCCAATGACTTAGAATTGCTGTGACAGTAAATGTATGTAAACCACTCAGCACAAACATCTTACAGAAGGAACACCACAAATATTTCTATTCGTTATAGTCCAGCTGTGATAGCTCTATAACATTATTCACCTAACATCATCTTAGAAATTCTATCCCATTTGTAACATTATACAGCAACATGTATCTTCAGAATTCTTTACTTGCCTAATTCGTTATATTGGGAGTGTATGTGTTAAAATGTACTTAACGTAAAAGTTACCATTTTAACCATTTGTAAGTGTACAGTTTAACAGGATATTCCCGCAGTTGTGCACAGGAGGCTTTTAACTTTAACCAGGCCTTCTTTAGCGACGCATTTATCAAACGTCTATTTCACTTGTGAGGGGGCAGATTCAACCACTTTTTAGACTTTCCGCGTTTCTCTAGATGTCTTTTTTTAAATTTCTTTATTGATTATGGTATCACATAATTGTCCTCATCCTCCCATTTCTAGATGTCTTTTTCTATTTTGCATGTTTATTACACCAAAGTTATTTTTGACGAGTTTAACAGCACATTCCCCAGACGGCGTGAACTGTACGTTTGCTATTAGAAATGTATCCGTATAGCCAAGATCGGTTTGGCTCAATGGATGGAGCGTAGGCTTGGGGACTGAAGAGTCCCGGGTTCGATTCCGGTCGGGGGCATGTGCCTTGGTTGCGGGGGTATCCCCGGTGGGGGGTGTGCAGGAGGCAGCTGATCGATGACTCTCTCTCATCGATGTTTCTAGCTCTATCTCTCTCCCTTCCTCTCTGTACAAAAATCAATTTAAAAAAAATTAAAAAAAAGAAATGCATCCGTATAAATATGTGATACCTTAGTCAATAAATTTTTAAAAAATAATAAATAATAATCTTTTAAAATTCTAAAAATAAATAAATAAATTAAAACGGAAAAGAAAAAAAAAAAAAGAAACGTATCCGCCTTCATACCTAGTTTCTGTAATTCACATTCCCCGGCAAAGTTGCACGTGAAGGCTCTCCTATCGCGAGAATCCTCTGGTCCCGGTGGGGGTGGGGCTTAACTTGGTGAGTTTCCGATAGGCTGACAGCCCCTGGCGTGGCGCAGGCGCAGTAGGCATATCCGGTCTCTTGAAACGGTATGAACCTGGATGCCTTGTGTTCCGCAGGCTTCTTACGGGGAGACCGTCGCTGAGCCTTGCAGGCGCCTGGTAAGTACTTTTATCCTCCGGGTTTATCAGCTTCACCTCTGGTGCTCCATCCTGCCAGCCAGGCTTCCCTGTAGAAAGGATTCTACCCCGTTTCCCCGAAAATAAGACAGTGTCTTATATTAACTTTTGCTCCCAAAGATGCGCTAGATCTTATTTTCAGGGGATGTCTTTTTTTTCCTTGCGCTAGGTCTTATTTTCGGAGGATGTCTTATTTTCGGGGAAACACGGTATTTAGGCTGAAACCGGTTTGGCTCAATGGTTAGAGTGTCGGCCTGCAGACTGAAGGGTCCCAAGTTCGATTCCGGTCAAGGGCATGTACTTCGGTTGCAGTGGGAAGTGTGCTGGAGGCAGCTGATGGAACTCTATTTCTCTCCTTTCCTCTCTGTAAAAAAATCAATAAAATAAAAATTAAAGAAATGCTTCTATTTAGAAGGATTGGTTTCTGCGGCACCCGTGGGAACTGCCCTTGTTCATTCGTGCGGAGGGGCTGGGGCGGTCTGGGATCCGCGAGTGATGGCGTCACCAAGGCGCTCTCGCCAGCTGCACCCCGAGCCCCAAGGCGCTGAAAACGCAGCCACCCACCCCGGTGCCCAGTTAGTACCCTCCCTCCCAGGAGTCGCGTTGCCGTCGGTGGGGTTGCACTTAGGACATTTTATTCCTGGGGCCCCTCCCGCGTTTGCGTCCTGATTTCAAAACCGAGGCCTCTTAGTGCTGCCAATTTGTTTTAACAGTTAGGGTAACTTGAAGATGATCGGTTTAAAGATATGAAGATTAACTGCTGTCTCAAGGCTCTGTATTTGCCATTTCTTGGGGGGCGTGCTAATGGATTGTAGTTTCTAGATGTGTGTGTGGTGCCCAGCTGAAAGTGAATTTAGGTTACTGACAAGACTTCTGGCCAGTCTTGAACTCCAGTTTTGACGACTTTGGGGGAATTTAGGCTCCACCCCGACGTGGGTATCCCTGGGAAATCGCTGTGGGCTGGATTGGGATTGCTAGCACAGTCGTCTGAATCTAAGTGTGGTGACCAACGTGGATACCCCGGGAGGTCACGCTCCCGGCCTCTGACCAGGTGGCCTAGGGGAGCGTAGGGCTCTGCTCCCTTTCCACAACGTTGGAGAGAAAGCCAGGCCTTGAGTCTGCGCCTGCATATTCCTACAACTTCTCAGAGTCCTGTGGACGATGACTGAGGAGACAAACTTGTGAATGCGAGGGTTGGGACGAGTGAAAAAGGGACCAGACTCCGAGGAACCAAGTTGGGAGCACAATGGGAAGTCGACTTCACCAAAGTTAAGCCAGGAAGTACGGTTATAAATATCTTTTAGTATTCATAGACACCTTTTCTGGATGGGTAGAGGCATACCCAACCAAGCACGAAACAGCTCAGATGGTAGCCAAGAAACTGCTAGAAGACGTCCTACCCAGGTGTGGATTTCCCGCGATGATAGGATCAGACGATGGGCCAGCTTTTATTTCACAGGCGACACAGGCATAGCCAGGGCTACCGGGGCAGACTGGAAATTGCATTGTGCCTACAGGCCCCAAAGCTCAGGGCAGGTAGGAAGGATGAACAGAACCCTAAAAGAGACCCTTACCAAATGACCCATGGAGACTGGCGGGGACTGGGTGGCTCTCCTACCGTATGCCCTTTCCCGGGTACGGAACTCTCCTTACACCCTGGGCTTTCCCCGCTGTGAGATCATGTTTGGCAGGCCACCCCCTCTCATTCCTAGCCTTCAGGCCGAGCTTCTTGCTGAATTTGAAAGCCAAGACCTATCTTTTCTCTTAAGAGGGCTCCAGAGGGCACACGAGGACCTCTGTGCCATCTGCGAGGCTGCCAACCCCGCCGCCTCATCAGTACAGACCGGGAGACTGGTTTTGTCAAAGGCACCGCCAGGAGACCTCCGAGCTGCGTTGGAAGGGTCCCTACGTCGTGGTGCTGACTACACCCACCGCTCGCAAGGTAGACGGCATCGCCACCTGGGTCCATCACACCCACGTCCGCCCAGCAGACCCCTCTGCAGCCCGGGAGGACCTCACCACACCATGGAGCCTCGATTACAATCCGCACAACTCGCCCAAGCTACGGCGCGCCCAACCCGCCTGGCGTTGGTAACTCTGTTGACTCTGTTCGCTGCCACCCACGCTGCCGGGAGTCCCCACGCCCCGTACAATCTTACCTGGCAGATCGTGGAGCCCAGCTCCGGAGCTGTCCTCAGTCAGACCTCCCGGTCGCAGCCTGGAGACGCTTGGTTCCCGGAGCTCCGGGTGGACCTGCTGGCCCTCATCCCCGTCCAGTACGACCCTGCGTTCGCCCGGAGCCGTCACTTCTACGTTTGCCCCGGGCACGCGCGGGCCCCGGGGGGAGGCGCCCAGGACCCATGCGGAGGAGCGGAGAGCTACTTCTGCGCCTCCTGGTCGTGTGTCTCGACTGGGCACATCTGGTGGACTCCCCCGAAAACCGGTGATCTGATCGCCGTAGAGCGGCCGGCCGCCCCGCCTTGCGGCCTTGAGGGTCCCTGTAACCCCGTGAGCATATCTTTCACGGCCCAGGGGAAGGAGGCTGCAGGATGGGACACTGGCAAAACTTGGGGAATTCGTTTCTATGATAAGACCAGGTTCGGGTACCGAGATCACGGAGGGCTGTTCACTGTCAGGCTACTGAGAACCTCCCTCTCAGACCCGGTGGCAGGGGTAGGGCCTGACCAAGTGCTGGGCCCCCGACCTGCCCCTACCCGGGCGTCCCCGCCCAGGAGCACCCCGCCCCCGGCCTCACTGCCCTCTGCCCTCCCTGCCCCGCACCTCAACATCTGACACGGACCCCCTAGGGAGCATGGTCCTGGGAGCATACCATGATTTGAACACTTCCCGACCCGACCTGACCGAGTCCTGTTGGCTCTGTCTAGATGTCCGGCCACCATATTACGAAGGTATTGCTCTTAGGGGCAATTATACAACGGCCTCCAATTCCAGCTCCTGCCGATGGCAGCAGGCCACTGCACGACTAACCTCCCGGCGGTAATAGGGCAAGGTACTTGCATAGGCAGCGTATCCCTATGAGCAATCACATCTCTGTAATGAAACTCTATCAATCCCTAGTGGGACCGCTTATCTGCTCTCCCTCTCCTCCGAAAAATGCATGGTGGGCCTGTTCCAGCGGCCTCACTCCCCGCGTCCACTCCCAAATCCTCAACTCCTCAAAAGAAGGCTTTTGCATACTCGGCCAGCTAATCCCCAAGATAGTATAGTATAGTACCATTCGGGGGAGGAAATACTTAGCAGATTAGGTTCTGCTAAACCCCCAAAGTAGGAGAGAACCTGTTACAGCCCTAACTCTGGCTGCGCTCTTAGGGCTGGGACTAGCAGGGGCAGGAACAGGATATCCTCGCTTGTCATACAAGGCGAGAACTATGGAATCCTAAGAGCAGCCACTGACCTAGACATAGAAGGAATTGAGAAATCCATTACCCATCTGCAAGAATCCCTTCCTTCCTTCTCCGAAGTAGTGCTCCAGAACAGACGAGGATCAGACTTCCTGTTCATGCACCAAGGAGGCCTGTGCACAGCCCCAGGGAGGAGTGCTGTTTTCATGTGGACCATTCGGAGTTGTTAAGGAATCCACGGCCCTCATAAGAGAGGGAGCAGCCTCAGTGTTGGTATGAATCTTTATTTAACTGGTCCCCGTGGTTAACCACTCTTATTTCCGCCCTCCCGGACCCCTCATAATCCTACTAATGCTGTTGTCCTTTGGCCCTTGAATTATCGACAGGCTAGTCCATTTTGACAAAGAGCGCATAGGGGCAGTTCAGATGATGGTTCTGTACTCCCAGTATAGGCCTCTGGGAGCGGAAGGGGAGGTAGAAATGCAGTCCGTCCCATGATTGGGCCCGTAAGTTTCAAGACAAGGGGGGGAATGAAAGGGCAGAGCAGGACTGACTCCATTTTGTATTGTGTTCTCCATCTTGTGTAACTATGTCCCCGACATGACCCCTTTCCAAGAAAAACCACAGAATGTGTCAGTTACCCAACCCACCCTTAAATCGGCCAACAGGAATGCAAGGGGAAATAACCAAAGTCCAAAGTATGCTAACCGCGTCCTGTCACCTGCGTAACTGGACCCTAGCCCTCACCCAACCAATCGGAATCAGCCAAGTCATGGCCCTAGCATCACCCCACCACCCGACGCCAAGCCCTATAAAATTTCTGTCCTTCGGGATCTCGGGCTCTTTGCATCCTGCCGCTGCGTCGGTAGAGGCGGAGAGACCGGGCTCAAGCTTGAATAAAGGCTCTTTGTTTTTGCATCGGACTCAGCTCCCTGGTGATCTTTGGGATCTTGAAATCTGGGCATAACAGCTGGACCTTGAGTCTGCCTGCATATTCCTACAACTTCTCAGAGTCCTGTGGACAATGACTAAGGAGACAAACCATGCAGGAAACGGCGATTTTCAACCGATGTGCTGCAAGAAATTGAAAACTTGCAGTATCTGCTGATTTACTTGGGCACTGACCTCTTTTCCTTGGATTGTCAAATTTAAAATTGACAGCCAACACAGTAACTGGTGTGAATCAATTAAAATTCTACCTTTGGCCTGGCCTGGATCAGTGGTTGAGCATTGACCTATGAACCAGGAGGTCAGGGCACATGGCCGATTGGGGGGAGTGCAGGAGGCAGCCCATCCATAATTCTATCTTGATGTTTTAATGGGCCATGTGGCCAATGAAATTTATGTCATTATATAATTGATGTTTCTATTTCTTCTCTGAAATCAATAAAAACTTGTATTGAAAAATTCTACCTGTTTTGGCAGGTCAGGGAAATACGTTTTTTTGTGTGCTGCAGTTTTAGTAATTCATTTGTGTGCAGCATGAAGTGGAAAAGGTTGGCAATTGCTAGTCTAGAGCTTCCTGTCTGGATATAGGTTGATCAGAAGTGAATTTTTGGCTTTACTCAGTTTTACTGTACTGCTGGGTTAAGCTCTTCACCTTGTTTTTACCAGCCTTCAGTCAAGATTCTAAGTAACTTGATTTGGGTAAGTAAATCTGAATTGCTTTTGGCTTATCCGTTTTGCCCTTTAAAGCCATCCATAGGAGATGGGGTTTGGTCTCGTGCAATCCCTTTTCATGATACTGGAGTTGAAGCTGGGCATATTTGTCTGCATTCGCCTTCAACAAGAAGTAACTTATGAAGTAAATCATGAAATAGTGCATAGTAATGACTTGTTTGAAATTGATTAAAACCAGTTACTAGCCGAAACCGGTTTGGCTAGTGGTAGAGCGTCGGTCTGCGGACTGAAAGGTCCCAGGTTCGATTCCGGTCAAGGGCATGTACATTGGTTGTGGGCACATCCCCTGTAGGGGGTGTGCAAGAGGCAACTGGTCGATGTTTCTCTCTCAGTGACGTTTCTAGCTCTCTATCTCTCTCCCTTCTTCTCTGTAAAAAATCAATAAAATATATATTTTTTTAAAAAACAGTTACTAAATCAACAACTACATGTAGTGTGATCTGTAATAATAAAAGTGTAATATGCTGAAGCGAGGGCAGCCAGGAGGGAGGAAGGCCTACCCTTGCACGAATTTTGTGCGTCAGGCCTCTGGTATGTAATAAAGAGAAATCTCTAAGGTCTTGAGAGGTAATGCTGTTTAACTGTACTGTTGTGATTGATTAATCAGACACTCCCAACGTGGATAACCCGGGAGGTCACTCTCCCAGGCTCTGTCCAGATGGCCTAGGGGAGCGTAGGGCTCTGCCCCATGATGTACAGTCCCTTTCCACAACGTTGGAGAGAAAGCCGGGCCTTGAGTCTGCGCCTGCATATTCCTACAACTTCTCAGAGTCCTGTGGACGATGACTGAGGAGGCAAACCATGCAGGAAACACCTAGTACGCTAAAATGAGGAATATTTGAATTTAAGAATCTGTGATTCTAATCATTTTTTCCGTTTTCATTTAGGAAAGAAGAGGCACTTCACCTTTTTAGCAGTTAACAATGCTTTTTGGGTTCCTCTAAAGTGATGGCTGTGTTTGGAAGATAAGTAGCTTCCCTTTGGAGAAAAAGGAAAAAGAAATGCAAATTCTGTCATTCTCAGATCTGTATTAACTGGTAGACTAATAGAATGTTCCATGGGCCACATGGCCCATTGAAATTTATAAGTAATTACAGAAGCACTGAGTGTGGGCAGTTTTTTTGTTTGTTTTTTTATCCTCCCCCCAGGATATTTTCCCACTTTTATATATATTACTGATTTTCTACAGGGAGGAAGAGAGAGGAATAGCGAGTTAGAAACATCGATGAGAGAGAAACATCGATCAGCTGCCTCCTTCACACTCCCCACCAGGGATGTGCCCGCAACCAAGGCACATGCCCTTGACTGGAATCGAACCCGGGACTTTTCAGTCCGCAGGCCAATGCTCCATTCACTGAGCCAAACCGGTTTCGGCTCCCACTGGTTTTTAGAGAGAGTGTGAGAGGGGAAGACAAACATCCATGTGAAACACATCTATTGGTTGCCAACTGAGGTACATGCCATTGACCAGAATGGAACATGAGACCCTTCAGTTTGCATGCCTGTGCTCTCCTCACAGCCACACTGGCTAGGGCCGGGCGGCTTTATTAAGACAGTATTGGTCCTTGGACCTAAAAGGCCCAGAAAACTTTTCAGAATGTGTGATGCCAAAAATTGAAACTAAGATGATACTTTTTTTATCCTCAAAGTTGGTTTTCTAACTGCATAGCTGAATAAACAGAAAGCAGAAGCCCATGCAAGTCTTTTTTATTTATTTTTTTTATTTTCTTTTATTATTTTATTTATTTATTTTTTAAATATATTTAATTGATTTTTTACAGAGAGGAAGAGAGAGGGATAAAGAGCTAGAACTTCAATGAGAGAGAATCATCGATCAGCTGCCTCTTGCACACCCCCTACTGGGGATGTGCCCGCAACCAAGGTATATGTCCTTGACCGGAATCGAACCCAGGACCCTTCAGTCTGCAGGTTGACGCTCTATCCACGGAGCCAAACCGGTTTCAGTGCAAGTCGTTTTTAAAATCCTTTTTGTATTTGTGAATTAAAATAAAGGTGACTATATACTTACTAGTGTGATTTCTTTATTTTTCATATGGGAGTATGGTGACAGCCAAAGATAGTATTCCATAATGGACGGGAGTGTGGCAGAGCCACAGCAGGGGGAGGGGGAGGCACCCAGCCATTAGCTGCACCTTGAAGACTTTTAAGCTTTTATAGAGAAACCAAGATGGCAAAGGTAAACAACTAAACTGCCGCCTTGCACAACAATTTCAAAACTACAACTAAAAGACAAAAGTCTATCAACCAGAACCTTGGGAAAGCTGGCTGAATGGAAGTCTCACAACTACCCTGTTTCCCCGAAATAAGACAGTGTCTTATACTGCTTTTTGCTCCCAAAGATGCTCTAGGTCTTATTTTCAGGGGATGTCTTATTTTTCCATGAAGAATACGGTACACACTTATTGCCGGGACCGGTTTGGCTCAATGGATAAAGCGTCAGCTTTGGGACTGAAGGGTCCCAGGTTCAATTCCGGTCAACGGCATGCACCTTGGTTGCGGGCATATCCCCAGTAGGGGGTGTGCAAGAGGCAGCTGATCGATGACTCTCTCTCATGGATGTTTCTAACTCTCTCTCTCCCTTCCTCTCTGAACAAAAATCAATAAAATATATTTTAAAAAAAAAGTACGGTACACATTTATTGTTAAATGAAAATAAAGGAAATTTATTACCTGTATACGGTACGGTAGTATGGTAGTTGTCAACACAAACCAGACAAACTGTGAATCCTACAGTATCAAGAATTTACTCATTTATTCAATGACAATCATGTCATCATCTTCTGGAACATCATCATAACAATCCAATTCCTGAATTTCTTGTGACTCCATTTCTTTCAGAATCAGTGGACCAAATCTCTCATGTTTAGCCAAGGGGGGCCTTATTTTCTGGGGGATGCCTTATATTTCACTCAGAAGGAAACCTGTAGGTCTTATTTTCGGAGGATGTCTTATTTTTGGGGAAACATGGTAGAAAGAAGGAGAAAGGAGCACAAATGCTGAAAAGCTGAGGTACTGAGGCACACAAATCCGGCTGGTGGCGGCCGACTGGGCGTGTGGCTTTTTTTCAACCTGAAAATAAACAAACTCCCGGTCACTTTGAAATCCAGTTTCTGGGAACCCAATCACCTATGGGGAGAAGCTGGTCTGTCTGCCCTCGGGTCGGAAAGTGAGGGTGATTTTTTGCAGAGGTGCAAGCAGCAATCGTCGTTTACTGCACTGGAGCACAGGATGCGGGACTTGGAATCTCAGAAAGGCAGAGAAGACTAGGTGGCAGCCATTGCTGTTTGCCACACCCCAGTCTAGTGATGCCCAAAGACCCCGCCCCACACATTCTATAAACCCTCTCAGGCTCCACACAGCGGCTTTTGCATATAAATGGCCTGCCCTATGGCTATGGCATCTGAATGAAATAAATTGCAGCTCCAGTCAGACTACTCCAAAACCGCCAAATCCCAAGTAAAGAGGAGAAAACTGTAGTTCTTTGCTATAGCTCCTGCTGGGTGGCCTCAGACAGAAGCTGACCTGCACCTCATTGGAGATCCATAAACTAGTGTATCTAGTGGTCAGTGTGAGACAGCATCAGGTTTCAACTACTCTCATAAGGGACACATTCAAGAGGCAGACTCGGCAACAAAGCCCTACTGGAAAAAGTCCTGCCCCATAAATGTGTCTCCAGCACAGCAATTCTTCCATTATAGACATATCAGGTCCTCACAGCCAATTGGCCTGGAAGTCAATTTCTCCCAGTGACACCAACAACAATCAATACTTAACTACAACAAGGCTGTACACACAGCCCACAAAGGGGTGCACCAAGATTGTCCACATCAGGTAACTGGGAGGCTGACCCATTGAACCACATAGGGCACCCAGCACACAAAGCTACCCTACCAACTCAGGGAAGCAGCGAAAATAAGGAGACAAAGAAACAGATCACAAACTAAAGAAATGAAGGAGAACAAACGACTGGACATAGAGTTCAAGACCCTGATTATAATTTTTTTCTTTTTTTTTTAAAATATATTTTATTGATTTTTTACAGAGAGAAGGAGAGAGGGATAGAGAAGTAGAAACATCAATGAGAGAAAAACATCGACCAACTGCCTCTTGCACACCCCCTACTGGGGATGTGCCCGAAACCAAGGCACATGCCCTTGCCCAGAATTGAACCTGGGACCTTTCAGTCTGCAGACCGACCGACACTCTACCACTGAGCCAAACCGGCTTTGGCAATTATAATGTTTTTCAAGAAATTCCTAGAAAAGGCCAATAAATTTTACTAGACCCTCGAGGATATGAAAAAGGATCAACTAGAAATTAAACATACACTGACAAATAAAAAATATTATACAGAGACCCAACAGCAGACTAGAAGAACGCAAGAATCAAGTCAAAGATTTGGGATACAAAGAGGCAAAGGACACTCCTCCGGAGAAGCAAGAAGAGAAGAGAATCCAGAAAGTTGAAGATAATGTAAGAAGCCTCTGGGACAACTTCAAACTTACCAACATCAGAATTATGGTGGTGCCAGAAGAAGAGAGCAAGATACTGAAAACCTATTTGAAAAAATAATGACTGAAAACTTCCCCCACTTGGTGAAAGAAATAGACTTACAAATTCAGGAAGTTCAGAGAACCCCAAACAAAAGGAATCCAAAGAGGACCTCACCAAGACACATAATTAAAATGCTGAGAGCAAAAGACAAAGAGAGAATCTTATAAGCAGCAAGAGAAAAAGTTACCTACAAGGGAGCACCCATACGATTAGCTGATTTTTCAACAGAAACTATGCAGGCCAGACAGGAGAGGCAAGAAATATTTAAAGTGATGAATAGCAAGAACCTACAACCAAGATTACCCAGCAAAGTTTTCAGAATTGAAGGGCAGATAAAGAGCTTTACAGATAAGAAAAAGCTAAAAGAGTTCACCACCACCAAACCAGTATTATATGAAATGTTGAAAGGTATTCTTTAAAAGGAGGAAAAAGAAAAAAGTAAAGATAAAAAATATGAACAACAAATACATATCTATCAACAAGTGAATCTAAAGGTCAAGTGAATTGCCGAAACCGGTTTGCTCAGTGGATAGAGCGTTGGTCTGCGGACTGAAGAGTCCCGGGTTCAATTCCGGTCAAGGGCATGTACATTGGTTGCAGGCACATCCCTGTTAGGGGGTGTGCAGGAGGCAACTGGTCGATATATCTCTCTCATCAATGTTTCTAGCTCTCTATTCCTCTCCCTTCCTCTCTGTGAAAAATCAATAAAATATATATTTTTTAAAAAGTCAAGTGAATTAAAAATCTGAGGAACAGAATAAACTGGTAAATATAATAGAATCAGGGGCATAGAATGGGAGAGGATTGATAATTCTCAGGAGGAAAGGGGTGTCTGGGGGGGGGTACGGGAAGAGACTAGACAAAAATTAATCTATGGATGAGGACAACAGTGGGGAGGTAAGGGCAGAGGGTGGGGTGGGGACCGGGTGGAGGGGAGCTATAGGGGGGGAAAATGAGAAATAATTGTAATAATCTGAACAATAAAGATTTTTTAAATATATATTTTATTGATTTTTTATAGAGAGGGATAGAGAGTTAGAAACATCGATGAGAGAGAATCATTGATCAACTGCCTCTTGCACACTCCCCACCAGGGATGTGCCCGCAACCAAGATACATGCCCCTGACCAGAATCAAACCCGGGACCCCCAGTTCGCAGGCTGACGCTCTATCCACTGAGCCAAACCGGTTTCGGCTGAACAATAAAGATTTATTAAATTTTTTAAAAGGACCCTAAGTTTTTGTCTTGGGCTCTTTGTGTTTAACTTTATGTTGACACTTGGCATCTGGAAGAAGCATTCCCAGTTGCATAGTTCCCTGGTTAGATCCCATCTTCATTGTGCAGTTGGATAACTGCTTAAATTTTGAAATATGGGTAATGCTTCACCTACCTGTAATGAACTATCCAGTGCTATGTAGTCTACAGGGCAGAGGTGTTCTAAGTTGTCAATGAGACCAATCCTTCAGTTTCCCATAAAGTACTAACAAATTAGCAACTACAAGATTTTTGTTAAAGTGCCACTGCTGTTAGGCTAGTTAAACCTAAACAGGTGTCCAAGTAGCAAGGCCTTAAACCTGGAAGACCACTGCCATGAGTGATGTGGGGTTGCGTCACAATGGAAGCTTTGTCTGGTACAGACTGCTAGCCTTGTAGGGATGGGTGTAATAGGCCCTGAAGGATGGAGACCATCTAGAAGGTAGAGGCGAACCTGGTGTGTGGAGTTCAGATAACCATGAAGGAGACTTTGGGGTCCGATTTAAGGAGGTGTGTGTATTTGGGGTTTGGGTGGTGGGTTTGGCCAAAGTGGAATGTCCAAATGGGGTTTCACCAATGTGTTCAGGGCCAGAGGATGATAGATTTGGGAATGGGAACAATTTCCTAAAGCCATACTTATGGAGAGCACGGCTTGTTGGCTTTTTGAACTGATAAAGCAACTTTTGGGAATATGCTTAAACTAGTAGCATTTGCAATACTTAGTTGTATTGGCATATATTAATCCTCACAACTCTGAAATGGGTATTAACCTAGCCCAGTTTCAGATGGGAAAACTTGGGAACAGAAAGGCCACATTGCCCAAATTCCCAACCGGAAGTGGAACCCCTGCACAAAAGCATCAACCCCCTGTAGACTTCCTGGAAGTGAGCCAGAAGTAAGGCAGGATCCTGTTTATCCCCAGGACCAGCCCAGTGTTGACCTCTCATCTTGGTATCATTACCACATAATGTCTTGGGAATGTAGGGGCTCAGTATAGTGTTAGCTTTTCCCCCACAATCAGAAAAAGATTATCTTAATGTTTCCTACCAACTTCTCAATAGACGGCTGGATAGCTAATGCTAGACAGGAAATACCTGTATTCATTTCCATGTCCAAGTGGCGCTGAAGCAAAGCTGCCAGCAGGTATTCTAGGTCCCACCCTTTCTGCTAAACTTCATCTTGCAATCTATCTGTCCAAACAGGCTTTTCCTCACGTAGGCAATCATGCCGATTGTTGTCAAACGTGGAGTCATGCCACCTAGGTTTGGATCCCGATACCACCAGTTTCTGTGCATGTGACCTTGGGCGAGCCACTTAACCTCTGCTTCAATCTCCTCATGAAATTGGGGGGAATAAAAGAATGAGGCTATTAAATTAGTTCATGTTTGTAAATGCTTCTTACAGTCTCCTAAGTGCAATGAGCTTGTTAAATAACACTTTGTGACCACCTGGTATTGCAAGCAGAGCACCAAAGAAATACCTAATTTATTGTTAGTAATCCTCACCTGAGGATATTTTCCCATCGATTGATTTTATTTTATTTTTTTAGAGAGTGGAACTGATGGGGAGAGAGAAAGAGCAATGATACATTGATTGCCTCCTGCACTAACCCTGTCGGGGGCCAGTGATGGAGATTGCAACCAAGGCATATGCCCTTGATCGGAATTTAACCTGGGACCCTTCAGTCCTCAGGCCAAAGCTCCATCCACTGAGCCAAACTGGGCAGGGCAAAAACATCTCCATTTTTAAAGATTTCTAAACAGGGCAAGGTCTCCCAGCTAGGATTTAGGGAGATTAACCTGGGCATCTTGTTGGGATGAAATGGAGGGGAAGAAAGGAAAGGTAGGAGCAGAGTTCAGGAGGGCGGTTCTTTTGATCAGAGGGGCAGAAATAGAAACATGAAGAGGCGAGTGAGGAATCGGTAAAGCATTTAAGGTTTGAATCTGTATTTCTCAGAGAACCTTAACTTTGGCTGGAAAGATGAAGTTGGGGTGGTGTCTAGATCCATGGGTGATGAGTCACATGGGTAGAGCTGAAGGGCTGAAACTTCCAGTGGAGGGCAGATGGACTGCCCTTCCAAAAAGTGATAGCTCAGCCCTGACCAGGAGTTCTGTCCCCTTCTCCCATTTGTAGAATGATTCCAGAGAAAGTCCAACCTCTTTGAACCTTGTTTTTCTCATTTTACAACTGTTATGAGGTTTTTGTGAGGAACAAATGTGCTAAGTAACATGGGTGGAAATGTTTCTGCAGTTAAAAAAGTAAAAATACAAAGTACAAAATAGGTGATAATAATCATTTTTATAATTACATTAAGCATGTGAATGAGTAAAAACTTGGAGGAAGACAGCAGAGAGAGAGCAGAGATCCCAGAGCTTAAACTTGGAGAAATTTCAGGGTACTACATCATCCAAAGGAGGAGTCCGAGATGGAGGCAGAGGTAAACTTGAAGAGGTAAGAGACCCTCAAGACGGGGAGTGCTTTGGGGTGGAGTCTACAGAAAAAGAAATTCAGTTGGTAAATACTCATCAAAAGTATCTTATCTATCTGGTTATGATAGAACTAGAGGCCCAATGCATGAAGGTGGTGTCCCTCAGCCTGGCCTGCAATCTCCAATCTGGGACCCTTTGGGACCAGCAGGCAGATATCCCTCTCACAATCTGGGACTGCTGGCTCCTAAATGCTCGCCTGCCTGCCTGCCTGATTATCCCTAACTGCTTCTGCCTGCCAGCCCGATTGCCCCCTAACCACTCCTGACGACTGATGCCTAACTGCTCCCTTGCTGGCCTGATGGATGCCTAACTGCTCTCCTGCTGGCCCAGTTGCCCCTAACTGCCTTCCCCTGCAGGCCTGATCGCTTCCAACTACCCTCCCCTACTGGTCTGATTGCCCCCAACTTCCCTCCCCTGATAGCCTGATCTCACCCCCAATTGCCCTCCTCTACCGTCCTAATGGCCCCCAACTACCTTTCCCTGCCAGCCTGGTCCTCCCAACTCTCCTCCCCTGCCTGCTATCTTGTGGTGGCCATCTTGTGGTGGCTATCTTGTGGCGGCCATCTTGTGACAATGTGAGGGCAGTCATCTTGTGATGGTGATGGCCATCTTGTGACGATGTGAGGACAGCCATGTTGTGGCAGCCATCTCATAATGACATCACGTGATACCACCTAGGCTTATATTATATAGGATGACTTTCAGAGTCATAATCAACATGAAATGGAGAAAATATCCTTCTGCAGAGGTCACTGCCCTGACCTGGGAAACACCCCCAGAGAATCAAATGGCCAGAGAAGTCACCTCAGGGAACACCTAAAATCTTCAAGAACTGTTTGCATCCACTGTGGAGAATGAGTGTGTTAACAAGAGAGGGTCATCCGCTTGGTGCCTATTTTCCTTCTCCAGCCACCAACCCAAATCACATCCAATTCAAATGGTCTTTCTCACTTGATTCGCTTCCAAGTCTATTCTCCATTCTGTTTGAAAACAGAAACCTACTCATATCACTCATCTGGTGAAACCCCTTTCATAGATCCCCGTTGCCTCGGAATGGAGGCTGCACTCCTTAGACATGAGACCGTGCATCTCTGGCCAGCCCTCCTGCTCCAGTGCTCTGCTGCCACTCCTGCTCCAGTTAGACCTCCTTCCTAACACGTTTCCCAGGGCCACCCTGGGCTCTCATCGCTCCCTGTCATTACCAGGGACGCTTCTCCGCCTTAACTTGGATAGGATTTCCTAAGTCCCAGGCTGAGCCAGATGCCCCTGGGCAGACTCTTGTCATAACTCTTTGTTAATTGTCTGATTTCTCATGTCTCCAACAGAGAACCTCTTGAGAACAGGGAAGAGCATTATCCCTTTTCTCTGTACAGTTCCTATCACACAAAGTTTTCCCATAAACAAACCCTGTTTTCAAATGGTCTTTGTGGTTGTTAGTCCACTCGTCCCGATTTGGGGGTCTCCAAAACACACACCCGCCGTCCTTGTGGAGCCCAGGTGGAGAACCTGGTCTGGAGCTCCCTGTGGGCAGCGCGTCCCTTGCACTTCCCGGGGCGGCCGCCAGGGGCCGCTGGGCCCTTTGTTTTCCTCGGGGGCCCGGGTCGGGCAGAGGCCCGCAGAGCGCATGCTCTGGGGCAGTCCGCGGCCCCGCGGCGCGCCGAGGAGTTCCCGGAGCGGCCGGCGCCGAGGTAGGTCGCGCGTGTCGTGGGCGAAGGGCCCGGGGGACGGCGGCGCGCCGGGGGGCCGCGGCCCGGGCACGGCGGGGGGCGGCGGCGGGCCGGCGCAGTCGCTCGCGCGCGGCGCCCGGTCGCGTGGCGACGCCTCCACGTGAAGCCGGGCGGCCGGAAGGAAGGCGCGAGTGCGGGCGCGCGTGTCCCCGGCCCCGCGGGGCGGCCGGGCGCGGGCCGGGCCCCGCCTCGCCTGGGCGAGCCCGGGGCCCCCTGCCGCCGGCTTCCCGCGTCCGGCCCGCGCGGGCGGGAGATTCAAACGGCCGGAGCGCGGCCGGCGGGGCGGCGGGCGCGGTGACCTCCCTGGCCGGGCGGCGGGGCGGCGGGGTGGCCGGGCCGCGCTTCCGGGCGGGAGCGGGGATCCTGTCCGGACCCACCGGGAGGGCCGGGCTGCGGGGCGGGGAGGGCCCTGCCGGCGGGGCCGGGCGGAGCGGGAGGGTGGACGGGCAGGGCCTGCGCGGGGCAGCGTGGACGGGCGCCGGGACCGCTGCTGACCGGCCAGAGCGGTGTGCCGCGAGCTCCGCATGACTTGTTAGTGTAAAAAAACACATTCAAACCTGTGAAGAGCTTTTTGTGAGTTTATTTGAGCCAAACTGTGGGCAAATTGCCGGGAAGCAAAACCTCTAGGCATTGGGATGACGCTCCGGAGAATGGCGGGGTCCGTCCGAGGAGGAGCCCTCGGTGGGTTGCATGAGGCCCATTGGTGATGGATGAGGGAGGTGGGGGAAAGCAGAGCGGGGAAACCTCTGGGATTGGATAAAAAGTGAAACGAGGGACACACGCTTCTTTTACTGAGGTGGATACAATAGTTAGCAGTCCACCATTAACACGATAACAATAACAAGGAGGGAGTTTGTGGTCCGGCCGGTGCCATGTGTCGCGCCCTAAGGGGTCCTGAAGGAGGAAGTAACTAGTTACCCGGACAGTTCACAGGTGTGTTATCTCTGCTTGGAAATTGATCTTTGTCAGGGAAAATACTTGGCCTAGGAAATGACTGCCTCCTATACACTGCTTTCTCCTATACACTGCTTTTAGTTAAGTTTTTAAGTTCAGACCATTCTTTGTACTTACTTGAGGTCTTTGAGTTTGCAAAACCGCCATGCAGGCCTTCCCTGAACTAGTCAGGTTAGCATGTGGGGTTCCCCCCCTTTGTGTGTGTGTGTGTGTGTCTCTGTCTCCATCTCCATGAACGCATCTGTCAGATTATTGACTGCTGCCTACCCCGTGCTGCGCCGGCGGGGCTGGGAGCGGTGGTGAGAAGGGCCGTGTGGCCTCTGGGGAACTGCCGGTCTCCTTGGGGAGACCCACGTGGGCCACGGTTACCCACGTGCCATGAGGTCACGATGTAGGCCTCGGAGGCAGGGGCACTGCTGCCCACAAGTCAAATAGTCATTGAGGGGCTCCAACCACGTGTGATCCGGCAGAAGTCAGGACATACACAAGAGTGTACGGAGTGTTACACAGGAGCTCTGAGGGTGTCACCCAGCCCCGCCCAGGAGGGTCAGGGGTGGCTTTCCAGGTGAGGTGGCGCTTGAACCGGGTTTTTAAGGAGCTGCAGAGTTAGTTCAGGTGGAGGGATTAGGGTGATGCACATGCCAAGGCAGGAAGGTCTCGCTGAGTGTAGCCGGCAGGGATTGCACAGATGCTGGAGTCTGACCGGAACACAGGGGGCGAGGAGAGGAGTAACAAGATGCTACAGCAGGGACTGGGTCTGGAAAGGTCTCAGGTGACAAGGGACCAAGGGACACTGGGTGGAGGTGGAAAAGACAGGATGCTTTCACCCGGGAAGAGTAATAGGATGGAGTCTGGAACAGTGAGTTGGGAGTTCATGCTGGTGTTTTTCCGAGACATCCCAAGAGCGGAAATCCTGTTCAGCTTTGCAACTTACTACTTGAGTTCCCCCCTGGGTCTCCCACTAACTCTTCCTATTAGTTCTTTATCTGTAAAAGGAAGGGAAGAGGCATGTGGTGAGAATGATTGATATCCTATATTTACCATAAAGCAGTGGTTCTCACATCTGGTGGAAAATGTGGCCCCTTTTCTTCTGGGGAAAAATAAACACATAAACTCAGGCACAGCTCTGTATATAAGAGGGAATCTCCTGGTTCAGAAACTTATTTTATTTTAATGTATCATTGATTTTTTTAACAGAGAGGAAGAGAGAGTGATAGAGAGTTAGAAACATAGATGAGAGAGAGAGAGAGAGAGACATCGATCAGCTGCCTCCTGCACACTCCCTGCTGGGGATGTGCCCGCAACCAAGGTACATGCCCTTGACTGGAATCGAACCCGGGACCTTTCAGTCCACAAGCCAACGCTCTATCCACTGGGCCAAACCGGTTTCGGCAGGAAATTTTTTCTTAAAATATATTTTTATTGAAGGGACAGGGAGAGAGAGAAACATCAATGATAAGAGAGAATCATGGATCAGCTGCCTATTGCACACCTCCCACTGGGGATGGAGCCGGCAACCCGGGCATGTGCCTTGACCAGAATCGAACCCTGGATCCTTTAGTTCGCAGGCCAATGCTCTGATCACTGAGCTAGGGCTGGTCAGGAGACTTGCGGTGGAGTGTCCCGGTAGCGAGCCTGGCACACTGCAGGAGTTCGGCAAATGTTTGTTGGCCGATGAGCCGCTGTCCTCCCTTCCCTGGGGACCTTTCTCACAAAGAATCCTCGGCCTCTGGTCTGCAGGCAGTTGTCTGCCTCCTGACATCGGGGCCGCGGGGGTGGCGGTAGGGACAGCTGCTGTGGTTAGAGAGAGGGCTCTGTCTCCCTTTGCAGGAATGAGGCTGTGGGGGCCAAGCAGGAGCACCAGGCCCTCCCCGGTAGACTGTCTAGTCCAGCGGTCACCAGCTGGTGGCCCGTGAGGTCCGAAAGCTTGGCAACCGCGGGTCTAGTCTGACGTGCCTACGTGCGTCACGTGCAGAACAGCTCGGAGAGGCGGGCGGGGAGCGCTGGCCCCTGTCCGGAGTGGCCAGGAGTCCTGCCATTTCACGCCACTCCTGTGTGGCCAGGGCGCCTTTCCCTGAACCTCAGCTTTCTTACCTGAGAAACCGGGGTGACCGCTTCTACCTCAGAAGGCAGGTGTGAGCGTTCCGGGAGAGTTGGCTCTGTGTCTGATTTTTAATTATTCGGGACTGTGTCTCACTCTTCTCCCAGATTGTCAGCTCCTCAAAGAGCTGTTTGTGGCTTGTGGGTGGACAAAAGACGGCTACTTATTCCCAGCCAGACACCCCCTGTCCGGTTAGGAAAACACACCAGAGCAGTTAGAGAGGGAGTGTGCACAAGGACTGAGTGTGCTGCAGAGGCTGCAGGTGGCAGTGTCAGACTCCACGCTGAGAAGGCGCCCTCTCATTCCCTGTCCTGCCCCGAGGATTGCTCACGGCAGCACTGCAGTGCCCAGAGACCTCCACGTGAGAGCCGAGGATTCTCAGGCCCAGAGAACTGGGTTCTGTTCGACTCTTAAAGCCAGTGCTCAAGTCCACAGCAGGGGGTTGTACCCATTCTCCTTCCGAGTCTTCACCCACTGGCCCAGCCTCGCAGCCTCGGTGTCTCCTGTCTGAACTCACCATCCTCTCCCTCTCAGTTTCCTTCTGCCCTTTGCCCTTTGTGTTCTGCCAAGTTCATGGGGGGCCCTGGAGGCCTGCCCAGGCTGCCTCCACCCCTGCCGGGATCATGGGCTACCTTTTTTTGGTTTGTTTTAAATATATTTTATTGATTTTTACAGAGAGGAAGGGAGAGGGATGAAGAGTTAGAAACATCAATGAGAGAGAGACATCGATCAGCTGCCTCCTGCATACCTCTTACTGGGGATGTGCCTGCAACCAAGGTTCATGCCCTAGACTGGAATTGAACCAGGGACCCTTCAGTCCGCAGGCCAAAGCTCTATCCACTGAACCAAACCGCTTAGGGCTTGCTTGCTTGTTTATCAGATATACCTGGGTTCTGTCTCTGACTCTCCTTTACCAGCTGTGTGAACTTAGGCAAGTACATTTACTGCTCTGTGCCTCAGTTCCCTCACCTGTGAAACAGGAGTGAGAGTGCCTCTTCCGCTGGTAGGGAGAAGTAAAACGGTGCGGCACATAGACCACAGGAGTGGCTGGTGCCCAGTGAGGCGTATATTTTAAAGAGTAGGTTGGTATGGGGGGTACACATGCAAATTAAAGTAATTATGATCCAAAAGTCTGTCCTCGTTTCTCTGGGAGAGAATGACTCCTTTAGGACTGGGAAAGGATCAGAGGAGCGGTGGAGTTGCCTTTGAGACTTGAGTAGAAGTTCTTCCAGTAGGATACGGATGTAAAGATGCAAACTGGAACTAGTTGAAGATTGTGTGGGAAGAGATAGGAGGGTATAAAGCCTAGAGGCCCAATGCACGAAATTTGTGCAAGAGTAGGCCTTCGAAGCCGCAGGCTGCCTCTGTCCCTCGGATGCAGCCCTGGCTTCGTCCAGAAGGTCGTTCGGCTGTCTGGTCTAGTTAGCATATTACACTTTTATTATTACAGATAAGAGATGAGGCCAAAGGTTAAGTCCGTATCGGAGCCTGGAGATCTGTAGTACCAGACTAAGAAATGTGGGCTTACTCTTCCAGGCAAAAGGAGCTGAGCAAGGAAGCAGCTCGTTTCAGGTTTGAGGTTTAGAAAGATCAGGAATGACTGGTACAATGGAGTGGAGGTGGGGAGCAGGGAGACCACTTCGGGAGAGAGGATGGAGAGTTCCCAGACAGGCAGACTGAGACTGGAGAGTGTGAGGAAGCTGATCAGTTCAGTAGCTCTGGAGCCTGACCAACTTGGTTCAGATCTTTTTTGAAACTTGGGTGGGATCCTTCCCTTATTGTCTGTATAATATGGACAATGTGACTAGCTTGCAGTGAGAGGCCCCAGAATTTAAGCCAAAATTCTCAAAACAGTCTGCATACCACAGAGGCACTCCTTGGGGAGACTTGTTCTGGACCCCCACAACAGCTACAGGTCATCCTGAGGAACTGACTGGGGATTTGCGTTTGCCCGGCCCTGGACACAGTGAGCTGGCTGCCAGCCCGGCCAGTGGTACAAGCTGTCTACCTCTTACCTTTCACCCCCTGCTCTGTCTCCTTAACATCTCTTCTTGCTAGTTCCCATGCACTTCAGACTCAATGAAAACACCTGGTAAAATGGAGATCCAGGTCTCCTCTCCTGCTTGCCCCACAGTATTCTTCATCTCACTAAATGGAAGTCTACCACCCACATAGTTGGTTAAGTCAAACCCCGTGAGTCTTTGTGTTTGGCCAAGCCCAATTCTGACCAGGATCATATGTGGTGTTTTTTATTTATTTATTTATGCATTTATGCATTTATGCATTTATGCATTTATTTATTTTTGGGTTGTGTGTGTGTATGTGTGTGTGTGTTTTAATTGATTTTTTATAGAGAGGAAGAGAGAGGGATAGAGAGAAACGTTGATGAGAGAGGATCATCAATCAGCTGCCTCTTGCACACCCCCGTCTGGGGTTGAGTCCACAACCTGGGTATGTGCCCTTGACCGGAATCGAACCAGGGACCCTTCAGTCTGAGGGCCAGTGGTCTATCCACTGAGCCAAACCAGCTAGGGCAGAGGCTAGACTCTTAACTGCCGCAGGCTATATACCACTTCCACATCTGGACAGCTTTAAAGTGTCCTGGCTCCAGCCATCCATACAGAAAGATTACAATTCAGAGTTTGGGCACCCAGGCTTAGACCACCTGACTGTCCTTCACAATCTTAAAGGCCAGGACCCAATAAAGATGCATTAGTAGAGGAAAAAGTTTGGGGCACAAATTGGCTGGATTGGTATTGAGAGAGAATGCCTCTGTTCTCAGCAGCCTTGAGGAAGACCTGAAGACCTTGGGGAGCTGTAGCAGTTAAAGGAGGGGAAGGAGCCAAAACTGGTTTGGCTCAGTGGATAGAGCGTCAGCCTGCAGACTGAAAGGCCCTGGGTTCAATTCCGGTTAAGGGCATGTACCTTGGTTGCAGGCACATCCCCAGTAGAGGGTGTGCAAGAGGCAGCTGATCAATGATTCTTTCTCGTTGATGTTTCTAACTCTCTATCCCTCTCTCTTTTTCTCTGTAAAAAAATCAAAAAAAAATATTATAAATAAATAAATAAATAAATAAATAAATAAATAAAGGAGGGTGGTTCAAGACAGGCTTTTAACTGCCCAAATCATCCTGGGTCCAACTTCCTTTCTTCCTTTCTCCCTCCCTTCCTTCCTTCCTTCTTTCCTTTAAATTTTATTGATTGCAGAGAAGAAGGGAGAAGAAGAGAGAGAGAAAAACAGCATTGACGAGAGAATCATTGATTGGCTGCCTCCCACATGCCCCACACCGGGGATCAAGCCGTGCCCAGACCGGACTGGAACCCGGGACCCTTCAATCCACAGGCTGACACTATCCACTGAGCTAAACCAGCTAGGACCCAACAACCCTTCTTGTCACCTGGAGGCGCTTTCCTTTCCCTCTTGTAACACGTGGTGTTTGTGTGTGAGTGTGAGGAGATATTCTGCTCTACAGTGCCCTGTTGGATAGAAAAGCCAGGCTTCTCCCAGAAGGGGCACTTTCTGATCAGAGAGCACAAATGGTCAGGTTTGGTTTTACTTCATTAGAATAACTTTGTAAAGTCTGATAATGACAGTAGTACATCAGTTACATAGTGGTTATGTAGTTAACTGTTAGTTACAAAGTTACTAGTGATTATCTCAGGGTTTGAGGGCAGTTATGAGGGATGAATGTTCCTCAGCTACAGCCACACCAACTTTTTCATTTTTTATAATAAAAATATGAAATACTTCTTAATAAACATCTTATATAATATAGGGAAGTGTAAAGAAAAAAGTAAAAATTGTCCATGATCTTATTTTCCAGAGGTTAACATTATTAATGGACATATTTCCTTCTATACATTTTTCTACACTTATTTTTACATGTGTGTATGCATTTATATTTCAAAAATGGGATGTACTGTTTTTTGATGTGTTTATATTATTTGGCAATGGTAAACTCTTCCTACTCAAGAAACGAATCTCTGAAAGCATCACTTTTAGTGGCTTCATACTGTTCTATCATGAATATGCTACGTAGCCACTCCTACTATTAAGCACATGGGTTGCTCCACTTTTTTTTTTTCTGTTATGAAGCACACAGTAGAGAGTATCTGTGGAACTAACTTTGGGTGTATTATTCCGTTCTCGTTCTTAAATCTGAGAAGTGGCACTGCCTGAGAAGTGGCACTGCTGGCAGTGCCTCTCGCCTTTGTAGAGGTCTTTGTCTCTGTCAATGTTGCCTGGTTAGAGCAGGACATTGGTTGCCATCTGACATGGAGTATTTGCCTGGGCTTTTCAGGACAGGAAGATGCCACCCAAGCGAGTGGCTAAGAAAAGGTCACCCCCAGAAGATGCTCTCCCCAAAAGCAAGAAAGTGAAGGGTAAGTTGGCTTCTGTCTCAGTATGTGTGGCCTCTTGAACCCCTCAAAATCCGGGACTGGCCTCCTTCCCCGCTGACATTTGAAGCTGAGGGGCCTGGAAGTCCATAAGCTCCACCCAGTTGGCAGGTCTCATGTAGGTCATTAAATCCCACCCCCAAGGCACAGAGACTTGTTTAAAAGCACTCGGGGGGCATTAGCAAAAAACCTAGACCCTAAGGCTTTGCCCCAGGCTGTAATGGCTTATGGTTTGGACCACTGACTTCCAGATGTGGGCTCAAGTCATTGGCCCTGATCTTGGGTTACGCCTTTCCTGAAATAAGAGGGAGAACAAGTCCAACCTCACTGGCCTGTTGTGAGGAAAATGAGATAATGTCATGCTGGCATTTGAGGGAGGTGGCGTGATTTTTTCTCTGGAACCCTGGAGGGAGACAGGGAGGAGAGCTCCAGCCCCAATCTGAGAAGGGGGAGTGTGGACCCGTACTCAGACAGTGTCTGTCTTTTGCAGACCCTCGTAACCAGGCAGTGAGGGCCGTTGCTTCCCACCGTGTTCCAGGCGCCCACCACACCCGAGGGGCCTGCAGGCCGAGCCCTGCCAACCAGAAAACCCGACCAGGTGGCTCCCTGCCCAGCGCAGCCTCAGAGGCCCTGGCAACCCTGGGGGAGGGCTGGACACCATTGGCTGTCCTGGACTGCCCACTGGTTGGCGCTTACCTGGCAAAAACCTGTTAGCTCTTACTGCTGCTCCTCCCTCTGCAGCTCCTTACAGGAACCTGGGTGTCTGTGTGACTGATCAGAATTCTGGGACACCCTGAGGATGGAGCTAGGGACTGTGTAGATTCACGTAGGCTCCCCTGGTATACTTATTAGCTCCGTTAACCTCTCTGAGGCTCCATTCCCTTTCCTGTAAAATGGGATCTTAAATATGGAAAGGCTGCAGCATAATTTGGGAGACTACGAAGCACTTTAGCATTAGTGGAGTAAGCAGTCAGTAAAGAGTAGACTTGATGACCTGAGCCCTCACCTTCGGCACCATGGCGCCTTATCCAGAACTTACAGCTAATCAGGAAAACTATCTGAGGTGCTCACTGTTCCCACCAAGATTCATTTCACAGTATTGAGTGTCCCCTTGTTTCTATTTCCTTCCTTTCAGATTAATGTGCTCAGTTTTTAACCTTTACACAAACCCTATGAGATAGGGACTTCTGATATCCCCATTTCACAAATGAGGAAGCTTAGGCTCAGAGGGTCATACTAAGGTCTGTGGCAGAGCATGGGATTGAACCCAGAGCCCATGCAGTGACCTCTCCTCTCTCCCATCATCCTACACACTCGGCTGTCTTCTTCACTCTTCAGTCTCACATAGGTCCCACCGCACAGAGCCGGGCTTGGTGCTGACACTGGGCCAGGGTGATGTGGGCCAGCTGGGGCTGGGCGAGAATGTGATGGAGAGGAAGAAGCCAGCTGTAGTAACCATTCCGGAAGACATTGTTCAGGCTGAGGCTGGGGGCATGCACACCGTGTGCCTAAGCAAAAGTGGCCAGGTAGGTTGGGGGCGTGGCGTGGGATGGAGGGTCTGTTGGGGAGGGGGCTTGGAGAAGGAGCTTTAAGCCGTACATTTCCCTTCCTATGGAGATGGAGCTGGCTAGCTGCATGGGGTGGTCTGAACAAGAATGGGCTGAAAGGGGTGGTCTGAACAAGAATGGGCTGGAAGGCCAGATCTCGCACTAATGGGGGCATTCTGGACAGGTCTACTCCTTTGGCTGCAACGATGAGGGTGCTCTGGGAAGGGACACATCAGTGGAGGGCTCTGAGATGGTGCCTGGGAAAGTGGAACTGCAAGAGAAAGTGGTGCAAGTGTCCGCAGGAGACAGTCACACAGCAGCGCTCACCGAGGACGGCCGAGTCTTCCTTTGGGGCTCCTTCCGGGTGAGATGGGCTGGGAGACTGCATGGGCTGGTGGACAGAATTAACTGGTGGGGCCCCAAGGATAACCTATCTCCATGCCCCTATTCTACTTACTGGCGAGGAAGTCAAGGTCTAGAAGTAGAGCTTGGGCCCAGACCAGCCAGGTCTCTGGCTTCTTTATTCAGGCCTGTCCACTCCTTTGGCTGCTGCCTAGAATCGGATGTGAAGTGTGTCTTAGGAAAGACGTGGGTGGTCAAGGAGGTCTTTAGCTGAGACTGATCCAGAAAGCCTGTTGTTCGCACTCATCTTGCTACCTTCAACCTCTCCTTCTCCCTTCCTAGCTGTCTTCCACGCTTCTCAGGAATATTGGATTTTTATATTAATTTTTAATATATTTTTATTGACTTCTGAGAGGCAGGGAGAGGGAGAGAGAAATAGAAACAACAATGATGAGAGAGAATCATTGATTGGCAGCCTCCTTCCCACCCCCTTCTGGGGATCGAGCCCCCAACCCAAGCATGTGATCTTGACCAGAATCATGCCCAAGACCTTTTGGTACGAAGGCTGAAGCTCTATCCATAAGCCAGTGGTTGCCAACCAGTGGTCCATGAGGTCCGACAGTTTAAGCGAGCATTTGGAGCAGCAATCACCAACCAGTGGTCCGCAGAACACTGGTGTCCGTGAAGCCCAAAAGGCCGATGACCTCTGGCTAAGCCAGACCCGGCCAGGGTACTCCGATACCAGACCATGTGTGATTCATTCGTGAGAATCTCACTATGTGGCCTCATTGCTGTCCGCCTCTCCATCCCCACCTGGCGCCAGTGCCCCTTACCAGACAGCTCTATGGTTGATCTGGCCGCTATGGGCCATGCAGGACTGGCTGATAGTGCTTTGCCCCTCCTAGGACAATAATGGTGTGATTGGGCTCCTGGAGCCCATGAAGAAGAGCATGGTGCCTGTGCAAGTGCAGCTGAGTGAGCCTGTGGTGAAGGTGGCCTCGGGTGAGTCTGGCGTTACTTGCTCTGGGCAGAGTTGGAGAACCTCATTCTGGTGTTGCCCAAGCCTTGGGTTCTACAAGTCCTGCATCTCTTGCCTTCCTCTCGCCCTCAGGAAATGACCACTTGGTGATGCTGACACTTGATGGTGACCTCTACACTTTGGGCTGCGGGGAGCAGGGTCAGCTGGGCCGTGTCCCTGAATTATTTGCCAATCGTGGTGGCCGGCAGGGCCTTGGTAGGTGGGCTAGGTCCCTCTGGCAGGGCAACTCGGCATACAACCCCTGATGAAGGTCACAGGCAGGAGGGATTCTCTGTGTGTAGGCTTACATCAGGTAGATTTGCAGTGGTAGGGTCTAGTAATAATTAATGTCGTTTTAAAACATTCGTTTAAAATCTTGCTTGGCGTTGACTTGTATTGACATAACCTTCAAACACGTGGTATCTACAGAACGTGTGAAGTGCAATTAACAAGTTTTGCTTGAAAAAGTTTGTGTTTGGTTTGGTTTTTGTTGCAAAACTAGGGCTAAGAAGATGGCGGATGAAGAGCATATTCGGCACTGCATGCTTTACGAGTTCCAATTAGGAAGAAAAGCAAGTGAGGCTGCAAAAAACATCTGTAGTGCTCTTGGTCAAGATGCAGTTAGCGCCAGAAAATGCCAGCGTTGGTTTGAGAAATTTCGCGAGGGAAATTTTTTCGTTAGATGACAAGAGTGGTCGAGGCCGTGTGTCCAATTTTGATCAAGAAGCTCTTCAAGCTCTTTTGGTGCAAAATCCTCAAATTACCCAACAAGAGCTTGCGACAACTTTAAATTGTTCACAAAAAACAATTTCCAATCAATTGCGTGCACTTGGCAAAGTCCAAAAGTTTGGAAAATGGGTTCCTCATGAGTTGACCGACAACAACCGTAATCAAAGAGTCACAATTTGCAGTTCGCTCCTCTCTCGTCAAAACCGTTCGCTGTTTTTAGAGCAAATTGTTACCGGAGATGAAGAATGGGTGCTGTATGTTAATTTGAAAAGGCGGCCTCAATGGTTGGACAAAAATGAGGCTCCGCAGCCCACGTCAAAACCTGACTTGCATGCGAAAAAAGTGATGTTGTGTGTTTGGTGGAATTTTAAAGGAATTCTTCGTTATGAACTTTTACCATCTAACCAAACCATTACAAGTGCAGTCTATAGTGCCCAATTGGAAAGGTTAGCCCAAGCTTTAAGAGAAAAAGAACCTGTGCTGATTAATCAGAAGGGCGTAATTCTTTACCACGATAACGCACGACCGCATACTGCAAGAATCACTGCTGAAAAACTGCGCCAGTTGGATGGGAAGTTCTCCCTCAACCTGCATATTCTCCTGATATTGCCCCTTCCGATTACCATTTGTTTCGTTCTTTGCAAAACTTTCTTCTTGGAAAAAAATTTAATAATGAAGAATGCCTCAAAAATGCATTGACCGAATTTTTTGCATCAAAATCACAAGAATTTTACAACAGAGGGATTAAAATGCTTCCTGAGCGTTGGGCACAAGTAGTAGAAAACAACGGCAACTATATTGTTGATTAAATTTTGTTGTTTAAATTCGATTTAAAAAAGTATTAGAAAACGACATTAATTATTACTAGACCTAATAGTTAAGGACATTGACTCTAGCCTTGGCCAGTAGCTCAGTTTGTTTGATGATTGTCCCAATACCCCAGGGTTATGGGTTCAATCCCTGGTCAGGGCACATACAGGAGGCAACCAATGACTGCATAAATGAATGGAGCAACAAATCAATGTTTTCTCTCCCTCCCTCTTTCAAATCAATAAATAAATTCACTCACAGATGAATATGCAAATAGACTGAATGGCTGAATGCCCAGTAGCTATGATGGAATAGATAGATAGATAGATAGATAGTAAGAACTTTGACTCTAGAGCCAGGCTATCCTGGTTTTGAATCCTGGTTCTACCACCTGCTGGCTATGGGACCCTGGACATAGTTTTCTCATCTCTAAACCCACCCACCTCATTGGGTTGTGAGGTTAAGTGAGTCACCAGAGAAGAATGGCACCTGTAAATATCCCATGTAGATATTACCTCTTAGGGCTGTGGGAGTCTGGGTGAGGCTCTTTACTCTCTCGGCCTCACATACTAGGGAGAAAAGTCCCTGCTTAGCATCCCTTCGAGGGCTTTGGTGATGTGGGAGGAGCCAGCACCGGGCAGAGAGGAGAGGCTTGGTGTGTCTGCCACTGACCTTGGCTGCTTCTCTGCTTGCAGAACGACTCCTGGTCCCCAAGTGTGTGCTGTTGAAATCCAGGGGGACCCGGGGCCATGTGAAATTCCAGGATGCCTTCTGTGGCGCCTACTTCACCTTTGCCATCTCCGTCGAGGGCCATGTGTATGGCTTTGGCCTTTCAAACTACCACCAACTTGGTGAGTCCCAATCCCATCCTGGCTCCCTCGGAGTCAGTTTTGTCATCTGTAAAGTGAAAATATTCATATGCTGTAGAGGGTAGGATGGCCTTGGTGTGGGAGAGGATGAAGAACAGCTCCTTGGACACTTCCACCCCTAACAACTCTCTCCTGCCTTTGCCTTCCAGGAACCTCAGGCACAGAGTCTTGCTTTGTACCCCAGAACCTGACCTCCTTCAAGAACTCTACCAAGTCCTGGGTGGGCTTCTCTGGTGGCCAACACCACACAGTCTGCATGGATTCGGAAGGTAGGACCTTGGGCCCAGGAATGCCCTCATCCCTCTGCACAGGCCTGGCCTGACTCCTGAGACCATGGCTCTTGGAACCTGGGCCAGATGTGGGTCTGTGAGGTTACACCTAACCCCCAGAGGAAGAGTCCTGGTGCTCTGCCAAGTATGAATTCAGTGGGGGCCTGTGGAGGTTCTCCCAGGCCTCCCCAAAACTGGAAGAGATACCGAAAACCACCTCCTCACCACCCAGGGAATGGGGACCAGCTCCCATGGAAATGGGAACTCGCCTGGCCAACCGGGAACACACCCTCTGCTTCTCCTCACCTCTCTCCCTCCTCCCACAGGAAAAGCCTACAGCCTGGGCCGGGCTGAGTATGGGAGGCTGGGCCTCGGAGAGGGTGCTGAGGAGAAGAGCATGCCCACCCTCATCTCCAGGCTGCCCTCTGTCTCCTCCGTGGCTTGTGGGGCCTCTGTGGGCTATGCCGTGACCAAGGATGGTAAGTGGGGCTGCCCACATTCAGTCTGATTGGGCTGGGGGTTGTGACTCCTATCAAATAACCCAGCAGGCTCTGATGTCCACCATGAGATGGAGCTGAGATGCAGAGCTGTATTTATGAAAACATGGTTTTTCTCCTGATTATCAAAAGCTTTTGACTTTGATGAACTTAAAATGAATTTTTAAAATTATTATTTTTTTATAGAGAAAGAGTGGAAAGACAGAAGGGGAGGCTGAGAGAAATATTGATTTGAGAAACACATCAATTGGTTGGCCTCCTGCATGTGCCATGACTGTGGCTGGGGATTGAACCTATAACCCTTTGGTGGATGGGCTAACACTCTCTCAACTGAACAACACTGGCCAGGGGAATAAACAAATTATTTTAATAAAGGTAAATTGTTCTGTAGAGGAAAAAATAACAACAGCAAAAGGGGATAAATAACCAAGACCTGGCCAGACAGTAGACTTGAACTCAGGTCTCCAGACTCCTGATTTAGGCTTTTCTTTACATTTCCCACTATGGTGATCTTTTTATTTACAACCTAGTATGTGCCAGTGTCCAGAGAGTTATACTTAGAATTTTATTAGGAAAAAGAAGGTTTAGTAGTTGGGTTTGGCAAGCATAGCAGCGGAGGGTGTAAGTGAGCAGTCACCAAAGCCTGAGTGGACGAGGCTCACAGCCATGGAGGCCTTGAGAAGTCAGGCTGGTGGAGGTGCTGGATGTGGGACTCTCTGGGAAGAGTTCCTGAGGAAGTGGGGCTTGTACTACACTTTGAAGATTTCTGATAAGCAAAGGAGAGCATCCTGGCACAGGAACATCGAGAACCGTCTCGGGTGGCTGGCCCGGGAGTGGAGGGTGGTGTGGGGATCTGTGGAGTGGCTAGTCACGGAGGGCCTTGAATGCCATGCCTAGGAACAGGGAGAAGTAATTGGCGGTGGTTAAAAACTGTGGTCCCAGGATAACAAAACTTCTTACCATCCTCTCCTTGGCTTTTCCCAGCTTCCCTGGACTCCCAGAGGCTGGGACCTTGCCAGGCTGCTACAGGCCAGGGCTAAATTCACCCTATGTCCCAGGCTTCTCTCACCGCGGATTCTGAAGATAGCTGTCCCCGTTTCTTTCTCTTGCAGGTCGTGTGTTTGCCTGGGGCATGGGCACCAACTACCAGCTGGGCACGGGACAGGAGGAGGATGCCTGGATTCCCGTGGAGATGACAGGCAAACAGCTGGAGAACCGCCTGGTTCTATCTGTGTCCAGCGGGGGCCAGCACACAGTCTTACTAGTCAGGGACAAGGAACAGAGCTGATGAAGCTTCTAGGGCCTGGCTCCCGGCCCCGCCCCCTCCCTTCTGGAACACAGAAGCTGTGATGACTCAGACTCCAACTGGCCTTTCCCAACCCCAAGTACTTTGTCATCATCACCTGCCTTTTTTTCCATCCACAGAACAGAATCACTTTCCTCTTTTTTCCCCTCCTTTCCGGAATCATCCTGTAACCTACAGGATGAAGAGGGCGGGATGGAAGAGGGGAGTGGATTGTGTTGGACTGTTGCTCATCCCAGAACTATGCGATTAGACCTTCCCCTGATCCCTACCTCCCATGGTCCTGGCTGACCTTGGTTTTGTCTACAACCAACCACACCTTCCTCCCCTGGGGGTTGGTTTCCTACACCCTGAGAAGTTGGGGCTCCATCGAGCCCTACTCTAGTCATGTGCCACTCTTAATGTCGTTCACAATCCACAGGCAGACAGATGGCACAGTTGTCGGACCCAGCTGTCATGCACCTATGCCTGGGGGAACTGGGAAAGGGGCAGGGCTACTGGCTGTGGGCAAGCCCAAGCCAAATACTTGGCCCTGAACAGGTATCCAAGGGGCAAATAAATAGTGATCCTCCACTTGATCAAGAAAAAGGCCAATCAGCTTTCTCCCAGAAGCACAAAGCATTGTCCTGCACTGCCCTTGCAGCCTGCCGCACCGGCCTGAAATCTGGACAGGAAGTGAGCAGGGGCGAAGGGGGTTTTATAAATATGGAGAGTGAAGGGAGGGCCGGGGGGAGGGTTGGGTGGGCAGAGACTGGTTTCCAGAAAGGGAAGCAGAAGCGTGTACCGTGTCTGAGAAAACAGCAAGCAGGTGGTGTTTTTTTTAATGTAAAGTATTTTAGAAGAGAGTGAAGTCTTTTAACATTTTGAATAAATTTAGAGTTTTATAAAACAGGCCACTTGTTTTCTACACATTCCCTGCTTTTTTAAGGGAACATCTGTGTTGGGAAGGACAGGATAGACCCGCACCTGTGGACTCTGTCAAGACTAGGACTTCAGGTGAAGTCAGGGTGTCCTGATGTGTGCCTGTCAGCTGTGACTTCCATGCAAATCAAAAAAGATTTTATTTTTGCCTAGGTATTTATGTTTCAGGAATCACTGTATTTAAAAAAAAAAAAATTATGCTGCATAATATGGGAGACATGGAATGGTTCTTTCAACATCCTAATCCCAAATCAAGATGGTACATCTCTAGAAATACTTTTACTAAGCTTGCTGTTGTATCTTTTTCAACAGCTGATATAATTGATAAAACATAATTAACTGCACAGTAACTCGTAAGACAACTTACTCATATTGATGTAGATTTTCATAGGCATTTGAGCAAACAAAATCATAGAGCTGGCCCATCTAATAGGATGGTCACTAGCTACATGTGGCATTTTACATTTAAATCAATTAAAACGTAAAAAAAAATTAATTCCTTTTTTGCACTAGCCACATCTCAAGTCCTCCATAATTAGGTGTAGTTAGTGCCTATGGTATTGGGCTATAGGACGTTTCTATAATTGCAGAAGGCTACAGTGGACACTGTTGATACAGCAGGTCTGTATATGTATAACAAAGTTTTATTAGGGCCAGGAGGATTTTCCTTGGATGTCAGTGACTCTTGGAAAAATGAATATGATGTAAAATAACTTAAAATGTAGTCTGTGATTTTTTCCCCCTTTTGAATTTTTAGTTTTGATACAGGCACTATATTGATTAGAAATTGGATTCTTAGAAGGAAAAAAAAATCACACTTTGATTATATTTTCTTTGTAAAGAAGCATTTATGTGTCTGCTAAACCCTCTCCCCTATCCACCTCATACCCATCCACCACCAATTTCAATTGGATTAGATTTATTGGAGTTTTTCCCTTTTGACAATATAGCAGGTTGGACGTGCCTTTAATGATAGCTCTTATGGAGTGGGACCTAAAATGGGCTGAGCGCTTTATAGGCAATAATAGTTTGTTTAATCCTCTCTTCACACCAGCCTTTGAAGTAGTAATTGCTGTCTCTCGGGAAAACAGTCCCTGAGAGTTCAAGTGACTTGCTTGAAGTGAAGTAAGTGTAGGCTTAAATCTAAATTAGCCTGAGCCCAGAACTCCCGTCCTTTTCCTTGTGTTGCACATAAGAATTGTAAAGTCCTCTGTTGGTGCCTTATGTATATCAGAACTGTCAGGCACATAGTAAGTGTTCTGTAAGTATTCTCTAGTATGACTGTTGTACTACTTCTTATTCTAGGGAATTAATAATTAATTGGCTTTTTCAAATGCTTAGTTCTATCTTCCCTCATTTTCCTCCATCCTGGATTGGTTACCCCAAAACAAATGTCATAATACCCCATGTGGCTCAACTATAAATAATGTAAATGTTCAATAACTGCTTTCACAAAAATTAAGATGGGGAAGTGTGTGTGTGTGTGTGTATGGCAGTTGTTAAAATATCTGAAACTATAAATGAATAAGTATGTTATTTAGAAATATGCAAGGAAATTCTAAGGAAAAGATTTGGAAATCATTGCCCCAATAGAGAGAGTATTTAAGTTTTTTCCATAAGCAAAGAGCACAGCACAGGTTGGTGAACAATACTAAATACTTTATTGCTGTAAGTTATCATTTGAAGGCCTCACAACACCAACACCCTGTGAGGTAAGCTCTGCTATTATCTACATTCACCTCAGGTTCAATAACTTGCCACAATAATCGAGAAGGGGCTGGGATTGATGCTCCATTTGTTTGAATCTATAGCCAAAAAACCAACCACTACATCAATATTGCAGTGAAATTTGGCAATTTTGGCAACTCTTGGTTCATTAGCCTAGTTGGGGGTCCCAGAAAGGGATCCGGAAGCATTTGTTAGGAACTTCACTATTTGAGAACTCTCACCTACGGAGGGTTCTGAGGAATGGGCACTAAGTGAGGCGATGGCTGGGGCACTGTTAAACTCAAGATTAAAGTCATCGAAATCTGTTTACCAAGGGCCTTCATGGGCAGGTTAAAGTTCCTGGCGGTTTGGATTAGGGTAGTGGATGTGGGATTCAAGAAAGCAAAGTGACAAGACTGGATTGAGTGGTTTGAGATGACAGGATTGCCCCAATTTACACTCCTTTTCACGCCCCCTCGGGTGAGTCACCAGAATGGTGAAGGAATCCCATTCCAACTTCAACAAAAATCTCGTCTTGGGAACTGGGTGGCTGGGGCAGACCAGTGGCTTGTCCACAGTTAGTGGAACTGGATCGTCCAAGTCTCCCACAGGGGACATTTCACCCTTAAAAACAACACGGCCCTAGCTGGTTTAGCTCAGTGGATAGAGCGACCTCCTGCGGATTAAAGGGTCCCAGGTTCGGTTCCGGTTCAAGGGCACGTGTCTAGGTTCCGGGCTCCATCCCCAGTGGGGGCCGAGCGGGAGGCAGCCAATGGATGGTTCTCATCTTTGATGTTTCTTTCTCCCTCAACCTTCCTCTCTGAAGTCAATAAAATATTAAAACTTGTATGTGCAAGTTTCTACAATGAGGGTATGTTACTTTTGAAATGTTATTTGTACGTTTATATAAATGTTGTATATAAATGTTATTTATATATTTAAATATATAAAAGTGAGAAAGAAACCCGAGAAAGCCTGTTACCCCAGCAAGCCACCATCCTGCGCAGGGTGAAGTCCGCCCCGCCCCGCTCGGCGGACTCGGCTCCGAATTGGCCCGAAGGAACCCGGAAGCTGGCGCCCTGAGTCTCCGGAAAACCCCGAAGCCGCCCGGGCCGCGCTGCCCGCGGCGCTGAGGCGCGTGCGCACAAGGCGCCGTCAGCGCATGCTCCGCGGCGGTCCCGCCGGAGGACTCGCGCCGGCGCGGCGCTGCCCGAGCCCGGCCCGACCGGGGCCATGGCGGCCAGCCTGTGGATGGGCGACGTGAGTGCGGGCGGCTCCCGCGGCCCACGAGGGGGAACCTTAGTGTCAGCGGGAGGAAGGGCCTGAAGGGGCGGGGTCCTCGGACCCCAAAGCGATGGAAGTGCACAGGAAGGGGAGTTCTGGTGACACCGAAGCGGGTGCCAGCATCCAGGGGAGGGGACCGAGTCCGGGGGGAGGAGGCCCGGGGCCTCGCCGCGAGTCGTGGAGGCGAAAGGGAGGTGCTTTGGGGACTGAGAAGGGGGGACCCCGAGGCTTTTGGAGGGCTCTTTGGTTTTGTTTGTTTAACGTCTTTTTATTGTTGTTAATCCTCATCGGGGGGTATTTTTTCCATTGGTTTTTAGAGTGGAGGGAAGGGAGGGGAGAGCTAGAGGGAAGCATCTGCGGGAGTCGGTGGGTTGCCTCCCCAGGTGCCATGTGGGGGGCGGAGGGCGGGAAGGAGCCCGCAGCCCAAGCACACGCTCCTGATGGGGAGTGGAACCGCCGCTGGCCCGGCAGCGCTCCGGGTTTAAGGCTGCAGGGGTGGGTTTCTGAGTCCACGGGGGAGGCTCCCGAGGGTGCCGGTTTAATGGCAGGGGAAGGAAGTGCAGTTCAGCCCGCTCTGCAGGTGAGAACCTGTCCACACACACACACACACACACACACACACAGCATGTTCCCAGCCCGGAGCTGAGGGGTGGGGGCTCTGGAGCCGGGGTGCGGAGCCTGCCTCTGCCTGAGTCGCTCTGCCCTTGCATTTACGCAGCTGGAGCCCTACATGGACGAGAACTTCATCTCCAGAGCCTTCGCCACCATGGGGGAGACCGTGATGAGCGTCAAAATTATCCGAAACCGCCTCACTGGGTACGGTCTTTTTTCTTTTTCTTTTTTTTTAATATATTTTATTGTTTTTGTACAGAGAGGAAGGGAGAGAGAGAGAGAGTTAGAAACATCGATGAGAGAGAGAGTCATCGATCAGCTGCCTCTTGCACACCCCCTACTGGGGATATGCCCGCAACCAAGGTACATGCCCTTGACCGGAATCGAACCCGGGACCCTTTAGTCCCCAAGCCGACGCTCCATCCATTGAGCCAAACCGGTCTCGGCTGGGTACGGTCTTTCCTTCTGCCTGCTCAGTTACTTCTCCCTTAATAGGCGGCAAGCGTCATTTGGGTAAATATAAACATCGCAGAAAGTCTGGGCTTCTCACCATAATTATAGTTATCCTATATAATAAAAGGCTAGCCCCACCCGGTTAGGCTCAGTGGATAGAGTGTCAGCCTGTGGACTGAAGGGTCCCGGGTTCGAATCCGATCAAGGGCACATGCCTGAGTTTAGGGCTTGATCCCGGTGAGGAGGAATATACAGGAGCCAGCCGATCAGTGATTCTGTCTCATCATTGATGTTTCCATCTATCTCTCCCTTTCCCTTCTTCTCTGAAATAAAAAACACATTTAAAAAAAAAAAAGGCTAATATGCAAATAGATCAAATGGCAGAACGAACAGTTATTATGACCCACACTGACCAGCAGGGGGCACACAACGCAGGAGCTGCCCCTTGGTGGTCAGTGCGCTCCCACAGGGGGAGGACTGCTCAGCCAGAAGCCAGACTCTCAGGGTGAGCACAGGGGTAGTGTGGGAGCCTCTCCCGCCTCCGCCAGTGCTAAGGATGTCCGAAGAGCCATTAGTCAGGCATTATCCCCCGCCCCCCACCTCCTACCCCTTGAGCACCCAGACTGCGAGAGGGCACAGGCCAGGCTGAGGAACCCCTCCAGTGTATGAATTTTGTGCACCAGGCCTCTAATTATGTTATAAAGGCTAGCATTCGGGCCTTAATTGAGAGGAAGCATAGCATATTCATTCCAGACCCAGTCTGTTTGAAAGCTGTGTCTGCTGTGTGACCTTTGGTAAGTTACCTTACCTCTCTGTCTCCTTCACTTTGACTATAAAAATGGAGATGATAGCCAAAACTGGTTTGGCTCAGTGGATAGAGCGTCGGTCTGCAGACTGAGGGGTCTCAGGTTCGATTCCTTTCAGGGGCATGTGCATTGGTTGCAGGCACATCCCTGGTGTGGGGTGTGCAGGAGGCGGCTGGTCGATGTCTCTCTCATCGATGTTTCTAGTTCTCTATCTCTCTCCTCTCCCTCTCTGTAAAATATCAATAAAATATATTTTTTTTTAAAATGGAGATGATAGAATTAAGGTGAAGATTAAATGAGTTAATTCACATTCAGCATTTAGAATAGTTTCTGGCATATGTGCAGATTATATAAACATAAATAGAGTTTATCTGTTAGGTAATTAATAATTTAAAATCACAAAAATTTCTGAGTGAAGTACTGTTATTAGGGAAGCTTGATAACTGACTTAAAATCACCATTATTAAATGACAAGTCAGGACTCAAATTCAGTTCTGCGAGTGCCCTTAACTTTAATGCTATCATTTAAAATCTCGTTTATAGCGACACTACTTTGTACTACTGTCCTAGCTTCCCATGAAACAAGCCAGACACAGTCCCTCCTCTCATGGAGTTTACTACGTCCTAATGGGGGAAGAGGCAATAAATTGTGTAAACAAAACAATGCAGAGAATGTTTTCGATAGTGTGCTAGTGCCCCCAGTTACTTTTTTCTCTTTGGTGGGCTAGGGGTGTGTGTGTCTTGGTTTTCTTTAGGGTTCTAGTTGGAAATGAGAGGATTCCTTTATTAAGTTGTCGATGGTTATTGAGCATGGTGGCCTAACTATTTTTCTTGCTCTTGTAGACAGAAAACACTAGATAATGAGCGCCTAGTAGGAAAATTCATTCAGTGATACTTTCTACCATTTAAAATATTGACATAGATTCTCACATTTTAATCTTTATTGAAATAGGATTTGGAACTACTCTTCTACCCATGGTTACTAAACTCTGCTGTTTCTTATGGTGGTACTTACAGACACATTGCATTTATATCCTCCCTCATTTGGCAAAGACTTTTAGTGGCTTTACAAGAGAAAAAAATAAAAGTAAATTTAAAAACCAACACCAGAGAATATAAGGCAAAAAGATAAGACCCAAAGAAAAATAATATCCAATAGAACATAGTGCTTTAAAAATAATTCAGTCAGTCTCCGTCTTCTCTGCACTGGGAGCAGCTCCTTTCATCCCCTGAAAATGTATGCCTGCACCAAGTTTATCTCCACCCCCTCCTTGGTCAGGAGCGCCTCTCAGCTGAGCCGGTCAGTGTTTGCAGTGGTGCTGAAAAGACCGGAGACCTTGGCAGATGAGAGCCGCAGCAGCTTGGCAGCCCCACATCCCCTGACCTCGCTTATTTCTAGCTGCAGCTTCCAAACCAGTGCCATTTCAAGGAACATCGACACAGCAGCCAAGTTCATTAGGGCTGGGGCTGCCACAGCAGGGGTGGCAGGCTCTGGGGCTGGAATTGGGACTGTGTTTGGGAGCCTCATTGGTTATGCCAGGAACCCTTCTCTAAAGCAACAGCTCTTCTCCTACGCCATTCTGGGCTCTGCCCTCTCAGAGGCCATGGGGCTCTTCTGCCTGATGATGGCCTTTCTCATCCTCTTCGCCATGTGAAGGAGCTGTCTCCACCTCCCATAGTTCTTTTTCCCGTGTCTTGTCTGCCCTATATGTTCCTTTTCCTTTTTTTTTTTTTTTTTTTTAATATATTTTATTGAATTTTACAGAGAGGAAAAGAGAGGGATAGAGAGCTAGAAACATCGATGAGAGAGAATCATCTATCAGCTGACTCTTGCACACCCCCCACTGGGGATGTGCTCGCAACCCAGGTACATGCCCTTGACCGTAATCTAACCCGAGAGCTTTCAGTCCGCAGGCTGACACTCTATCCACTGAGCCAAACCGGTTTTGGCTGTTCCTTTTCCTATACCTCCCTAGGCAGCCTGGGGAAAGTGGTTTGCTCGGGGTTTGACAAAAGGAAGACAAATAAATACTGTATTAATAAGGAATAAAAAATAAAAAAATAATGCAGTCAGTGGTTGCACAAATTGTACTTAACACCACAAAAATATATACTTAAAAGTAAGTTTTATGTTATATATATTTATTTACATTTACTTTTATATTTTATAATCTCTTTAATATATTTTATTGTTTTTTTACAGAGAGGAAGAGAGGGCAGGTTTGGCTCAATGGATAGAGCGTCGGCCTGCGGACTCAAGGGTCCCGGGTTCAATTCCGAAGGGCATGTACTTTGGTTGTGGGCACATCCCCAGTGGGAGATGTGCAGGAGGCAGCTCATCGATGTTTCCCTCTCATCGATGTTTCTAACTTTCTAACCTTCTCCCTCTCTGTAAAAAAATCAATAAAATATATATTTTTAAAAATCAGTAAAACAGCCGATACCGGTTTGGCTCAGTGGATAGAGCATCAGCCTGCGGACTGAAGGGTCCCGGGTTCGATTCCGGTCAAGGGCATGTACCTTGGTTGCAGGCGCATCCCTAGTGGGGGGTGTGCAAGAGGCAGCTGATAATGACTCTCTCTCATCGATGTTTCTAACTCTGTCCTTCTCCCTTCCTCTCTGTAAAAAAATCAATGAAATATATATATTTTTTAAATCAGTAAAACATATTGAAGAAAAAAACAAACGTTTTAAGCTCTGGCCAGTGTGGCTTAGTGGATCACAGCATTATCTGTAATAACAAAAAGAGGAGACAGCCTGTGTGTCTTTCGACCGGGGATTGATTAAGTAACTTTATGTGGGAGCTTTAGTATCGCTAAGTGAAACTAGATCCAGCCTGAAGTCTATCTAAAAACAACTTTTATCCTCTTAAAGGGTTGTTAAATTAAATAAAAAAGAATATGCAATAAGTATGGCCTACAAAGCCTAAAATATTTTTTAAAAATTTTTTATTAATTTTTTTACGGAGAGGGATAGAGAATTAGAAACATCATTGAGAGAGAAACATCCATCAGCTCCCTTCTGCACACCTCTTACTGGGGATGTAACCGCAACCAAGGCACATGCCCTTGAGCGGAATCGAACCTGGGACCTTTCAGTCCTCAGGCCGACGCTATATCCACTGAGCCAAACCGGATAGGGCTGGGAACAGCATCTTGAACCATTCTCTCTGTTTTCTTTCTTTCCAGGATTCCAGCTGGTTACTGTTTTGTAGAATTCGCAGATTTGGCCACAGCCGAGAAGTGTTTGCATAAAATTAATGGGAAACCCCTTCCAGGAGCCACACCTGTAAGGACACTTAGATAATGATGATGTTGCCATTTTTATTGTTATCAGTAACCGTCATTTATTGAATCCCTACTATATATTTATATGATCTTATTTGATTCTGTAACAACCCTGAAGAGTAGGCATTGTTACCTGTGACAGCCTGGGAAACTGAAGCTCAGGGAAGTGCGATAAAGCTTGCCCAAAGGCAAAACAGGTAGCGAGTGGCAATGCCAGGATGCAAAAAGAAGATTGGTTGACCCTGAAATCCATTCCCTTTCCACCTTGCACCTCTGCCTCTCTTCATGGAAGACTTGAAACTGGACCTCTGGCCTGAGTGAGAAAGTAGAACAGGCTGCCAGTAGTGAGGACACATTTCAAGAGAGTTACATTTTGCTCTTCCCACAGTTACTTAGCTTCCAGCTGCACCAAGCTGGCACACGGGGGCTCATAGAACCATGGAGCTGGCAGTGCCCCTAGCGGTCATCCGTGCAACCCCCTCACTTTATACAGGAGAAAGCTGAGGCTTAGAGAGGGGGAGATGTTTTGGCAAGGTAATTTATTTCAGTTCTTTTCAAATATTGTTTGGCTCTTAAAACACCTTTCTCTGTTTTAGTTTGTTTGTTTTTAAATTTCCAGGCAAAACGTTTTAAACTGAACTATGCTACTTACGGGAAACAGCCAGATAACAGGTAAGTACCGAGTAGCCCCGACCTAGCTTCAAGCCCCAGGGAATGTCTAGAGAGAGACAAGATGTGTCACCGTGCAGGTCACTACCCAGAGGAGGGTGGGGTTGAGTTTGGCTGCCCTTTGCCCCCTTCCTGAAGGAGGGCACCTTAGGTTATGCTTCATGTTGAGGCCTGTGTCTTCTCTCTTTGGTCTCTTTCTAGCCTTCCACCCCATTCTACAGTGTTGAGGTTTTATTCCATAATAATTGACCTGTTGAAGAAATATTATTATTTTTTTAATATATTTTTTATTAATTTTTCTTACAGAGAGGAAGGGAGAGGGATAGAGAGCCAGAAACATCGAGAGAGAAACATCGACCAGCTGCCTCTTGCACACCCCCTACCGGGGATGCGCCTGCAACCAAGGCACATGCCCTTGACCGGAATCAAATCTGGGACCCTCTACCACTGAGCCAAACCGGTTTTGGCATAGAAATATTATTATTATTTTTAATATTTTTAATTGTTTTTTAGAGAGAGGGAGAGGGATAGAAAGACTGAAACATCGTTGAGAGAGGAAGTCGATTGGCTGCCTCCTGCACAGCCCCCACTGGGGAAGGAGCCCACAACCTGGGCACGTGCTCTGACTGGGAATCGAGCTGGCGACCTCTTGGTTCCTGGGTCTACAACGCTCAACCGCTGAGCCACACCAGCCGGGCACATAGCAGTATAATTTGGTTCGGCATTTCAGGTTGCTATGTGAAAACTTTAAAACAATGTATCAGAATGGTTAGAAAGATTTGTACCCACTGACCTCCATAATTCTGCTTCTCAGAATTTATTCATCGTGTGGGTAAGATTATCCTCAAAGGTATTCATTGAAATATTATGTTTGGTGGGCAAAATTGGGGAAAAACCAAATCTAGTAATAGGGAAGTGGTTTAAATTACAATCCGTTCATTAATGGAAGTGTGATTTATCCATTAATAAGTCATGTTGTAGCAGAATCATGACATGTCAAGATGTTGGCTAAGTTAAAAGTGAAAAAATACTATTTAGAAGGAAAAAGAGCGGTCTTCCACAGAAAAAGTTTGATGACCCTTATTCTAAAAATTGGGAGATTGCATTGAGCTAGGCTTTAAGGTGTTCAGTAGATGATATCCAGTTCTCATTCTCTCTGTTTCACCATTTAAATTAAAAGTATGCAGTGACACCCTGGCTGGTTTGGTTCTCACACTGAAGGACCTCGGGTTCGCTTACTGGTCAAGGGCACGCACCTGCTTGGGGTGTGTGCAGGAGGCAACCAATGGGTGTGTCTCACATTGATGGCTCTTTCTCTCCCCACACCTTCCTTCCATTCTTATCTAAAAGCAATGGAAACATATCCTCAGGTAAGGATTTTTTAAAATGCAATGACTGCAGAGCATCTAGTTTTATATTTTGAGTACCTCTGACCTCAGCCTCCACCTGCACTCCTGTAATCCTTGAGGCCAGACAGGCTTTGTGCAGTGGGTGGATGGAGGACTTGGGTGGAGCAGGGACTACCTCCATACTCCTTCTGCCCGGGACTGCCACGTGGGACAAACTGGGACCTGGTTAAGGACGCACCAGGGGTGTCATGCCCTGAAAAGGCTCAGAAAGGTTTACCTAGAATGGGCCGAAGGAAGTTGTCAGAACAAAGGTCTTGCTGAAGCCGGTTTGGCTCAGTGGTAGAGCATCGGTTTGCGGACTAAAAGGTCCCAGGTTCGATTCCAGTCAAGGGCATGTACGTTGGTTGCGGGCACATCCCTAGGAGGGATGTGCAAGAGGCAGCTGGTTGATGTTTCTCTCTCATTGACGTTTCTAGCTCTCTATCTCTCTCCCTTTCTCTCTGTAAAAAATCAATAAAATATTAAAAATTCAGTCATAATGGGCTTTTTTATTAAAAAAAAAAAAAAAAAAAAAAAGCTGGGACCGGTTTGGCTCAGTGGATAGAGCGTCGGCCTGCGGACTGAAAGGTCCCGAGTTCTATTCCGGGCAAGGGCATGTGCCTTGGTTGCGGGCACATCCCCAATAGGGTGTGTGCAAGAGGCAGCTGATCGATGATTCTCTCTCATCGATGTTTCTAACTCTCTAGCCCTCTCTCTTCCTCTCTGTGAAAAATCAATAAAATATATATTTTTTTTTAAGTATTAAAAAAAAAAAGAACAAAGGTCTTTGTCTCTGAATCTTGTTCTCTCCTCTCAGCCCTGAGTACTCGCTCTTTGTGGGGGACCTGACCCCGGACGTGGATGACGGCATGCTGTATGAATTCTTCGTCAAAGTCTACCCCTCCTGCCGGGGCGGCAAGGTGGTTTTGGACCAGACGGGCGTGTCCAAGTAAGGCTTCCGTGTTACCGGTGCTCGCTGTTGGTGTCAGCATTCTTCTCGTAGGTTCAGGTGTTCCAGAACGGTCATGCGCGTGGTAGTTAGCGCCCAGGTTCTGGAGCCAAACTGCCAGGGTTGGGATTCTGGCTCCAGTACCGGCCAGGCATAAGGAGACAGGTTACCAAACCTCTGGCCCATTTCCTCTCTCTGCAACAGGACTGATGCATGGTGTCTGCGCACAGGGGCAATGTAAGGGTTAAATGATGTAATGTGACTAAAGCAGTAGGAAATGCTGTATAGGTGTTTGTATTTTATTATTTTTACTTTAAAAGTGGAAAAACCTCAAAAAACACTCATTCTTCGGAGTCTGAGAGACTTGGATTTGAATCCTGTTTCTACTATGACTTTGGGCAGATTGGTAAACATTTCTGGATTTTGGTTCCCTCTCCAGTAAATGTGGATACTACATCAAATTGTTGGACTGTCAGTGAGATAATCCTGGAAATATGCTCAGCACAGTGTCTGGGAGAGAGCGTTCATTAGATATTAGCTATCGTTCATCTATTCCCCCTTGGAGAATATGAGTTCAGGAGATCAAGAACCTTGTCTGCTTATGACTACCAAGACCTGGTGCATACAGACAAACTCAGCAAATATTCGCTGCAGAAACTATTACTACTGCTGTTACCGTAATATTCCTAGTAGATTGGGAGGGAAGGAGACTCATCAGTGAAAGTAGAGAGAGAACAGTGAACTGAAAGTGGGCATTCCTCTAGATCTCGGGATCCTCCGTGCTTGAGTCTCACATTGCTCTGCGACACGCCTCCCCAATGGGTGCCGTATAGTTTGATGGATTCTATCCACCCCTTTCAGCCCCTTTTCCATCGTTGGACTGTACCTTCATCCCACTTGTGACCTGTATATCGTGTGTGTTGTTCTTCCTGCAGGGGCTATGGTTTTGTGAAATTCACAGATGAGCTGGAACAGAAGCGAGCCCTGACGGAGTGCCAGGGAGCAGTAGGACTGGGGTCTAAACCAGTGCGGCTGAGCGTGGCGATCCCGAAAGCGTGAGTCCCACACCAACGGGGAAGGGAGAGGCCTCTGGGCGGCCCCACCTGGGTGCGCCTCACCTGTTGTTGGTCAGCACAGCCGGATGGGAGGCTTCAGAGAGATTCATTCTGCTCACGAATAAGGATTGCCTGATGCTCACCAGGCTGTGTGCTGGGTGTTGGAGATGAATGAGCATAATCCTCTGGAGCTTATGGTTGGGGGAGAGCTATGACTGGGAAGACAGATACATCAGACATCGCTGATAGCAGTGCTGGAGAAGTAGTTTGGTACCACTTACATAACGCCCCTGCTCTTTGCCCAGTAGTGCCACTGTTAGACATTGATCCAGAGATTAAGAATTGAACAGAAGGGGGGGAAAAAAGAAAAAAAGAGTTTAACAGAAGGAAAAATTTACACCCAATTTTAAGCTTATTTATATCAATGAAACCTACAAACCTGTGGCTGGCCCATGCTGTGGAAATGGCTGAGGATTAGTGGTCCGAGCACAATATAGCCCAGGGTATACGTCACTGTTGTACCTGCCATGCCAGGCAGAAAGACAACTCCAAGCAGGTGTCTCACTCAGATGTAAGACAACTTTTTCCGCATAGAATCTTCCATCCTTTGGCCAAAGCAGGAATTGTCTATTAAGGGGCAATTTTTGTCCCCCAGCGGCCATTGGCAACACCTGGAGGCAACTTGAATTGTTACAACTCAGAGAGGGTACTGCTGGCATCTAATGAATAGATGCTCTGAACATCCAGTGATGCGCAGGACAACCCCCACAACAAGCATTTACCTGCTCTCCTCCCTCTGCCAAAAGTCAGTCATGCCAAGACTGAGAAACTTTCAAAAGTACGAGATTGGCTGCTTCTTTAGGGTGGAACTTCCAAATGATCATGTTATTATTATTATTTTTTTTTGTCTGTGTGTTTTTTAACATATTTTATTGACTTTTTATAGAGAGGAAGGGACAGGGACAGAGAGTTAGAAACATCGATTGGAGAGAAACATCAACCAGCTGCCTCCTACACACTTCCCACTGGGTATGTGCCTGCAACCAAGGTACGTGCCCTTGACCGGAATTGAACCTGGGACCCCTGAGTCCGCAGGCCAACGCTCTATCCACTGAGTCAAACTGGTTAGGGCATGATGATTTGTTTTTTTAAAGCAGCAAAAGATTTGGAGGTTCCTTATGGCTTGTTCTATTTTTAATACAGAGAAGATCAACTTGAGTGATTTCTCCCCCAAAGTGTTATTTTTTCTAAACTCTATTGTATATATAAAAACATTAAAGAAGCTATTTAAAAGAAAGAAATTTCCTTATTACCCTAAAATGACTAATTATAATTTCTGAGTTTGTTTCCAGGCTCCTCCATAGCTATCCATGACATACACATATACATATACACACTACATGTGAGTCAGTTTACATACTGTAGATTTATTTCTTTGTTCATTTCACAGTAACAGTGCTCTTTTCCCCTAGTTTACTCAGTATACACATTCACTTTTCCATATACTAGTAGTTGCCTAATCATCATATTTTTAACTGCAGGTAATTCTTTTGATTGTATATTCTGACGAAGTCCCTTCTGCAGAGGGTGTATTGTTATATCCTGTTCTTCACTGAATGTTGCTGTCAGTATTTAGTGCCTGTTTCTAGGGAGAGGTCCTCAAGCAGTAGGAACTGAGGGAGATGAGAGTTCCCTTTGAGAGCTCACCTGTAAGACTGAGTGAGTGTGGAGAGACTGCACTTCAGGAACTGGAACCTGCAGGAGGGTGTGGACCCTGGCAGCACCCATGGGAGGGAGCTACGGAGTTTTCGCCTGGCCCTGGGCGGGGAGAGGGAGTCCATGCTGTTTGACATCATCGAGACACCCCGTCAGGAGTGGTCTCAAACTGCTCCGGCTGAGTCCTGCTCCCCACGCAGGCGGCAGTTGTTGAACTTGCCAGGAACTTGGGAAGAGCTCATTCAGACTTGAGCATTTTGTGGTTCCTGTGATGGGGATTTCTATGGTGGCTCAACTCCTGCTTATGACTTGGTTTCTTCTTCAGTTTCACTCTGAGAAAGAATGCGCCAACCATGAGGAGGTCCCACGTCCCACCTCCCACACTTTGTGACTATGTAATTTTCCTCATAAGCCAGCCTTTGCCTCCTGCCGTATTGGTGTGCACCCATGGTAGACTCAGGCCCATGGGGTACAGTGACTCTGGAGGAACATTATCATGTCTTCAGTTACGTTCTTTCATTCCTGTCAGCTGGGACTGCTGGCCACACCTCAGGCCTTTTTCAGAAACCTACTCCCGTGTGCTTTCTTTATGTTTTTGAGAGCAATGGGTCCTTTGCAGACTTGACATTGTCTTTGGTTAGCAGCTGGGGCAGCTGTACAATCAGAGTAAGAGAGCTTTCTGCTGACCCTGGGCCTCCGCCCTGACTGGCAAATGCAGGATGTAGGCCAGCTGCTGTGTGCAATGGTGTGGCGTTAGCGTGGGCCTTGGAGTTCCGTTCGGCTCCAGTTGTGGGCATGGTTTTCAGACTCGGTAGTCTCATCTGTGTAAGGGGAATAATACATAATCGCTCTGTCATAGGATTGTGCAGGACCTAAAACAGGAGACCATCCATGAAAAGTAATGGGCACAGCTCGAGTGCCTACTCCGTAAATGGCAGCTGTGACTACAGGGATGACAATAGGCCACTGGAGCACTTCTCTTAATCTTTTGTGGGGAAGAGGTGATTAGATATTTTGAAGTTTGAAAGCTTTTTGGGTCATCCTCGATCTAGATTCTTTAGCCATGTTTACCCGAGCCGTTATGGGTGGTAAAAAGCAGACCGCACAAGATCTTGAGAGGAGGAGAAAGCCAGTACTGACAAAGTTTGGTAACAGAGAGGAACGTAATCATTGGAAACTCCTATGTTCAGAGCATGGGCCGTGGAGCCAGACTGTCTGGCTTGAATCTCTTAGCTGTGTGGCCTCGGTCAAATTATTGCAACCTCTGTGTACCTCAGTTTCCTCATGTGTAAAATAGGAATAATGTATACTTTCGCAAGAGATTGTTGTGGGGGTTAAATGAAGTTAATCTGTGTAAAGTGCTTAGAAAAGTCCTTGTTCAGTTAGTGTCACAGGAATGTTTGCTCACATTTGTTTGTTTTTGGTTCTTTCTTCACAGTAGTCGTGTGAAGCCCGTGGAATACAGTCAGATGTACAGTTACAGCTACAACCAGTATTACCAGCAGTACCAGAACTACTATGCTCAGTGGGGCTATGACCAGAATACAGGCAGCTACAGCTACAGTTACCCCCAGTACGGCTATACCCAGAGCACCATGCAGGTAACCATGATTTGGCAAGTCTGCTCTCACCCTTTAGAGACATGGGTCATTCTCCAGGATGGGATGGATAAGGACGGGGGCTTGGGCTTCAGGGGAAAAAAAAGCTGGGGTTGGGGTGCGGGAGATGGAGCCACCTAGTTGCTCTTATTAAAAATAAGCCATCCTTGTTATGGCCAGGATCCTCACCCAGCCTCTCTGTCTCTTGACAGACATATGAAGAAGTTGGAGATGATGCTTTGGAAGGTAAGAAAGGAGCCCATCACTCATTCCCCCTGTCAGCCATAATGAAGTGATTGCTTTGTGGCTGGCACTGTGCCTTCAGCTAGATGCTGAAGGAATGCGTGATGAGTCCTGCCTAGAGGAACGTTTATTCTAATGAAGTATAATAACTGCAGTAAGAAGTGTGTGTGTCAGCCTAGGCCAGGTAACTAAGTTGGTTAGATCATCGTCTGGATATGCAGGTTTAATCCCTGGTCAGGGCACATACAAGAATCAATGAGTGGCCCTGGCCAGTGTGGCTCAGGTGGTGGGACATCGTCCTATGCACCAAAAGGTTGCTGGTTTGATTCCCGGTGGGAGGCATGGAGGAGGCAGCTGATCAATGCTTCCTTCTCCCATCGATGTTTCTCTCTCTATATCCTTCCTTCCTCCCTCTAAAAATCAATTAAAAATATTTTAATCAATCAATAACAAATAAGGTCAGAAGCAAAACTTTAAAAAAAAAGTCACTGATTGCAGATGTTAATCACATCTACAAAATAACATCATAGCAACATTAGACCAAACAATTGGACATCATAGCCTAGCCAGGTTTACACGTAAAATTCAACTATCACACTGTTAATAAATACAAATTAGAATATACCATGTTTCTATAAAAGTTCTTACTATGTTTATATGTTTTAAATCAGTAATTTTACTTGAAAGATTTTATCCCCAATGATAATCGTCAGTACAGATAAATATCCAATACATGATTTGTTAAACAAAATGTATGTTTTAGATGTGTGATTCAATTTTGATACATTGCAAAATTATCACTGCACTAAATCTAGTTAAGTCACCTTATAGAGGGTGGGGCAAATTTAGGCTCACAGTCGTTCATATGGGAAGCAATACAGCAGTTAATAAATAAGAATACAAGCCCTGGCCAGTGTGGCTCAGTAGGTTGGGGGGTTGTCCTGTGGGTTGCAGGTTTGATTCCAGGTAAGGGCACATGCCCACGTTGTAGGCTTGACGCCCCCAGTGTGGGGCTTGCAGGAGACAGCCAATCAATGTTTCTCTCCTTTCCTCTCTCTAAATATCAAAAAATAGTATTCTTTCAAAAAATAGTAACAAAAAATAATAAGAATAAACTTTTGCATACTCACAACTGTAAACCTACTTTTGCCCCAGCCTGTATGATTATAGGTGACCCAGCACCATTTGTTGAAAAACTGTTCTTTACCCTTTGAATTGTTTTTGGTACTCTTGTTGAAAAGCAGTTTACTATAAATGTATAGGTTTAGTTTGGGGCCCTTAACCCTGGTCAATTGATCCATATATTTATCCTTAAACTACTGCTGGTCTTTCTTAATGTAGCTTTGCAGTAAGTTTTGAAATGGGGAAGCATAAGTCCTTGAACTTTGTTCTTTTTAAAGATTGTTTTGGCTAGTCTGGATTCCTTGCATTTCCATAGAAATTTTATGATCAGTTTGTCATTTTCTGCAAAACAAACAAAAAACATCTGCAGCTATAGATCAATTTGGAGAATTTTTCCATCTTTATAAAATCATCTTTCAATCCAAGTACATGAGATGTCTTTCTGTTTATTAGGTATTCTTTTAATTTTCCAGTTAGTTTTTAAATGTGTTTTAATTAATGTGTGTGTGCATTTTAAACCAACGCAGACTAAAAATATAAAATGTTATCATAGTAAATATTATTTTGAACTTTATTGTGAAAGATAACACATACAGGGAAGAGTGCATAAAGCAGCCCTGGCCGCTGTGGCTCGTTTGGCTGAGCATCGTCCTGTGCGCCAAAAGGTTGCTGGTTCGATTCTTGGTCAGGGCACATGCCCAGGTTTTGGGTTTGGTTCCGTCGGGGTGCCTTGTACGGAAGCAGCCAATCAATGTTTCTCTCTCTCCCTCTCCCTTCCTCTCTAAAACCAATAAAAACATAGTTAAAAAAAAAAAAGAAAAGTACTTAAAGCAATTTATCTAAGAACTCTCAGAAATATTGTGGCAAAAATAGAATATACATCTGTCTTTTTATTTAAAGCTTATTTTTTATGAAGCAAAAAAGCATAATCATTCTATAGAGTTTAGACTCTTCTGACAGATTACAACCACCTCTAAAAGAGATAATCAAAATTTGTTTTACCACACTCAGAATAGTTTTCACGCAATCATTATATTTACTTCTTCTTGCTGTGTATAGACTCTAGTGCATGTTTGATGCTTCATACATACCTAAGTGAATGCTGACTGAATGAATGAATGCTAATAAATGTTAAAAGCATAATATGTATCTGAGGAAAAGCAAACAATGCTAGAAAGAACTTATACAAAATAGGTACGTGAAAGTATGTTATATTCCTTCAATGAACTTTTCTATTACCGTAAAGAAATTTTCTATTACCGTACTCTCAAATTGAATGTGTGCTCACCACTCCCTCTTACCATACACTAAGTGAAATCTTTCATCATCTTGTTATTGTATTTTATCAATAGCATTAAAATAGTCTTTCTTTCCAGCCAGCAGTTTTTTATTAACTCGTGCTTGTTGGTAAAATAAATATCTGAAGTAAAAAAAAAAAAAGAAAGAAAAGTACATAAAGCAAACGTATAGTTTAGCATGTGATCATAAAGCAATTGCCCATGAGACCCGAATTCCAGTGAAGTAGAATATTACCAGCCTCCAGAAGCCATTCTTCCCCCAATCACAACCCACAACTTCTTGTAGTAACCATTCCCCCCCCCCTTTTTTTTTTTTTTTAGTTTTATTACCTAGGTATCACTAAATAATATGGTTTTGTTTTGCATTTTCGGCTTTGTATAATACAGTCAGACTGAATGTACTACTGTCTTCTTTCAATACTCATGCAAGTTTAGGCTCAAGTTGTATGCAGCCAAGGTCCTTTTTTTTCTTTTAGTGTTTTTTTACTGATTTTAGAAACATTGATGTGAGAAACTTCAATGGGTTGCCTTCCGTACGCACCCTAACCAGGGATCGAACACACAACCTGGGGAGGTACTCCAACTGGAAATCTAACTGGCAGCCTTTCAGTGCGTAAGACAATACTCAGCTGAGCCACATGGGCCAGGGCCAGGTTCATTTTCAATGGCATATAATATTCTTTTAAGACTAGTGCTTTGGACTTGTAAATTCGGATCAGTTTCCAAGCTCAAAATTGAAATAACCGCACCAGAAAGTCCAGGGCACGTGATACCGGTGTTGCTTCTAATAAATGTGGACTATTATTTGAGTAGTAACTACACCTTACATTATCCTGTCTTCAGTCTCCCAGGAACCCTGCAAGGCAGTGATCAGCCCCTGAGTTGGGAGGGAACTCTGGCAGACGGGGAACTTGCCCTAGGGAACAGAGGTCTTGGTCTCATGGCCTTGTGGCTCCAGAGTACTTTCTTCCCTTCGTGCTCCCTAAGTTCATGCTCGGTTCTGTTCCAGACCCCACGCCACAGCTGGATGTGACCGAGGCCAACAAGGAGTTCATGGAGCAGAGCGAGGAGCTGTACGACGCGCTGATGGACTGCCACTGGCAGCCCCTGGACACGGTGTCTTCGGAGATCCCTGCTGTGATGTAGCTACGACAGAGGACAACCCAGAATGGAGGACTGAGGGAGAAAGACTTCTTTAAAAACAATTCAAGAACTTTCACCTTTTGGGAAATGTTTTGTACGATTTTAATAATTAAATTTCCTAAGATTATGAGTATTACTGCAACACTACCGCCTTTATTTGATATAGCCAATTGGGCTGGAAAACAAAGGGACCAACTGAAGAGGGTTGAACAAGGTTCCCATCCATCTTCAAACAATTTTCACTTATCTAGTAGTTATCTACACTCCTGGAGATAACAATTTGGAATCACTTTTTATGGTTTTAAAAATTTAGAACAGCGGGAAGAGGAAGAAACTTTGGTTACCTCCTGTTCTGGTCTGAACCCCTAACCTAGGCATGTGCCCTGACTGGGAACTGAACCTGTGACATGGGATGACACTCAACCACGCCAGACAGGAATTACTAACCAAAGTAGAATTGCAAACCATATGAATCAGTGTAGCCAGAGACCTTTCTCAGATGACATCTAAATCCTTAAGTTCTCTGGGATCAGAATATATGGATTACCTGCTATATATTAAATGAGCATTCCTGCCTGCCATTTAAGCACCACCAACATTGGTTTCAAATGTGGCCACTTAGTCGAATTTGGGGGGGAGGGGGCTGCATCTGCCTAGTCCAGGGTATAAAAGTAATGGGAGTTAGCTAAAATGCATCAGACCTACATCCAAATGAATCAGGAAAGCCCCCTTTCCAACTTCATGTCATGTGGTACCTGAGAAGTCTGGGTCTATGCTAGAAATCTTCAGATTTTAGTTTTGTGAGTAATTTGGGGGATGGCAAATTGGGGGAGATAAATTTTCAAGTTCAAGTGCCTATCCCACAAAAAGCCTTCAAAGATCCAATCTAGGCTTAGCAAAGTGGAAGTATATCTAATTGCAATTATGGAACAGATCATATTGGCCTTTCTGATGTCAGACTTTTTTATATTAAGAAAAAAACTATGAATTAACTTGGGTTTTTATTTAGATAGGAAAAAAAACATCAGAATTTTGAGTGACAAAGAAAATGACATACTTCCAAGTTCTTGTTGGTTACTTGTATACCAGCATTCAAAAACTCATCAGTCGTTTCCATCTAAAATAACCTGTTGGAAAGTCCCCTGGGGCTGAGCCCAAAGAAAAAAGCGGACAACTTCATTACATCACGAATTTATTAAGGGAATGCAGCACAAGACAACCCATGCTGCAGGGCAGGATGAATAAGGAACCTGCCCCACAATAAGGGGGGACAAAAGGCCTATTTCAAAAACCAGCAGTCCTTGGAGCATGGAGGAGCTGAGATGTAAGTAGAACAGTCCCATCACCTTCACACAGTTGTCTTTAGCTTCCTTCTTACCATAGAGCTCTCCTGTAAGGAAGTATGAGCCAGTGTTAGTACCACCCCAATCAATCAATAAATGCCACCCAGGCTGTTTCCTAAGAGCTGGTCTCAGTCCCATATCCGCATTTATCATCCAGAGATGTCCACTCAGATTAGGTTTCATCACAGACCAGTCACCCTAAAAGTAAAACCCAACTAGATGGCATGACTTGTTTATAACCAATTTATAGTACACTATCCCTGGTGAGGGGGATAAGATTGTGATTTAAGGTTATCCCAAATGAGATATTCACAGCAACCCAAACGGACCAAACCATTCTTCTGTAAACATTTATTTCTGTTCCCTGGCCATGAATAGCTAATAAATACAGCACAGAAGGCAGGCCACATGTAAGAGATGTCTGGTGGCCATTCAACTTACCCAACCCTGTAGATCACATGTGTCAAACACAAGGCCCGCGAGCCAAATCTGTCCCGCCAGGCCTTGCAATGTGGCCCGCACCGCGCTGTCATCACTGCACTCCGCTGCGTTTCCATCCCAATGACAGTTTATGACTGTTCAGTAAACCATTCGGCCCGCGATTTAGGCTGGATTTTAGATTTTGGCCCCTTCTCTGATTGAGTTCGACACCCCTACTGTAGATCCTTAATTACAGATAAAGACAGTTTCCTGGTAACAGATCAAAAAACAAAGATGACACTTTTAAGACAGTACACCAACTGCCCAGATTCACATCCATCCTCCCTCCCTTTATCTCATTTCACAGGAAAGGACGAAACAAGTTCAAAGCGAATTCAACCTTGTCTGAAACTGGCCCACAGGTTACAAGCACCATGAGGCCAGCCTCACTGTTACTCTTCCTCCTCTACGACCACCAAGATCGGTGTTCAGATCCGATGGGAAAGGGAACCGGAGGGTCAGGTTGTTTACAACATCTAACTTTACCTTATTCTAAAGCACAGGAGCAGCAACAGGCTGGTATTCTCAGTGATGTCATTATCAGACGCTCCAAGAAACAGGGAGGCAATCTGCAAGAAAAAGGTGTGAAAGCTCTAAATCAGAAAGTTGATTCAGTACATCCACCTGCACGGACCCACGCCCAGGTGCGGAGATATAGGAAAGGCGAGTGGCAGCTGCAGGCACGATGCTCACCTGCACTGTCAAAGTCTCTCCAGGTTGCTCTCGCATGCAGTTGGAGAGCCTATGGCTACAGCCAGCCACAGCCCTTGGGAACATGCTGCCCCGACCCACCAGGCAGCTCTCAAATGAAGCCTCACAAGAAACCTACCAGGTCCTGCAGTGGTTGCGTCCATCACTGTCATGACTCCAGAGTGCTCACCCGGCAGAATCAACTTGAAGCATCCCGCAAGCTTCATCTGGCACCGCGAAGACAAGAACAGAAACTGTCATGAATGATCTTTCTTGGTCTGGAGAATCATATACGTTTTACTGTCCTTTGATCCTGGTATTAACGCCTTTAACTCCCGAGGGCAATGACCTAAAGCATGGCCAAGACCTGTGCTGCTTGCCACTGGGTTTCCCCATATTGATGTCTAAGCCCCCCATACTAGTTTGGTGGGCCTCAACAAGCTACTTCCCAAAAGCCTTATTGTGTTCATTCTATAGGCAAGTCCCTATCACAGCAACATTCAACCTTTCCATCTCATGGCACAGACTAAACCATCTAAGGGTAGAGAGATCAGTGCCCCGGTATTGCATCGTCTTAAAAATTCGTGACACACCGGTTGGAAATCGCTGCACACTACCAACATTTCTGCTGGCCTCTGGAGACATGCCAACTTGAATAAGGACCCGTTTATGTGAGAAACAGCAGATACAACAATGAGAATTGTCTTTTCCTGAAATGTTGCAGATCAGTTACAGCAAACGGAACGGCGACCGTCAAGGAAAACTGTCACTCTGGGCTCCTTTTTGACCGCAGCAGCTACGCGGAAGCAGCTGCAGCTTCGATAAGGGCCACTGCGTCGCACAGGTCAACCCCAGCCGCGGCCCAGCCCCAAGGCCACCAGGCCCGGCCCTGAGCATCATTCCTGCCCACCGGAACCCAGCGTCCAGAGGCCGGAAACAGCCGCCCTTGTAGTCCTCCTTACCACTCAGAACGTGAATGACTAAGTCTATAGCCCACCCCCCAGAACACGTGGCCTCCGTAACGTGTGCGGTGCAGCCATGCAATCTGAAGTCCCTTGATCCAAGTCACGCAGCAGATTCAGGTTCAATTCAAAGTCTGGCTGGCACCACGCGACTCCCCCAAATTAAAACACTGAAGACCCCGCGCGCCCGGCTGCCTGCCCGCGTCCTCACCTGTCACGCCGGAGCGCAGAGCCGCGCGGCCTCCGGCGGGCGAAGGGCGGCTCCGCTCGGGCCTCGGCCCCGCTCCCCGCGCATGCGGCCTACGCGTCCCGAAGGCCCTCGGCCCAGCAGGCGGGGAGGCCGGCTCCTCCAGTCCGCACCTGCCATCCTGCAGCCTCGGAGGCAGCGCAGTGAGTGCGGGGCCGCTGGCGACCGGACTGAGGAGCGAAGGGTGGGAAAGGGGAGGAAGGCGTGGGTGGCAGCAGGCGAGCTGCCCTTAGCACGAGTGACCCGCATCGCGGCGGCCGGGAGAAAGGACGGGTGGGCTCCGGGCGGGAGTATATATAGGCCCCGCCTCTCGCGGCTGCGTCTGACGATTAGAGCAGCGCGCCGCGCCGGCCGCCGGGAGTTGTAGTCCGACGGCCTTCCGGGGCGGGGCGCCGGCTCCCCATCCCAGGAGCGTGAGGCGCGGAGACCTTTCCGCAGGGGATGGAGGAACCCGGTAAACGGTGTATTCAGAGGCCAAGGAGGCTTGTTCGCCGTCTTTCCACACTCACTGCACGCCCTGCACCGGGCGCCGGGCTACTGTGCCCTCGAGTTCAGTCCGGAGACTTTCAAAGCTAGGGTTCCGCTGGCACCGCCGTGGGCTGGAGGAGGAGCCGCGGCCGGGCGGGCTGCGGGCAGGGGCGCTGTGAGGTCTGGGAGAGGGGTCTCGGAGGGGGCGTCTTAAGAAGAGTGATGGAGCCGAAACCGGTTCGGCTCAGCGGATAGAGCTTAGACTGAAGGTCCTGGTTCCATTCCAGTGGAGGGCGCATGCCCGCTTTTGGGGCTCGGTTTTTAGTAAAGGGCGTGCAGGAGTCAGCGGATCAATGTTCTCTCGCAATCTCTCTCCCTTTCCTTTCCTGTCTGAAATCAATAAAAATATTTTTTAAGAAAAAGAAGAGGCTTCTGGAAGATACTGAACATAAACTGTGCACCTATGGATGAGGACAATGGGGTGTGTGGAAAGGGCAGAGGGTGGGATGGGAACCTGGTGGAGGGGAGCAATGGAGGAGAAAAAAATGATCATTTGTAATAATATGAACAGTAAAGATTTATTTTAAAAAATAAAAAAAGAAGAGGCAATTTATTGCTGATATGATGAAAGCATTATTTGCTCAAGGCTTGTCTCTTCCGCTAATCGCATATATAATAATAAAAGCCTAATACCTGTTTGCAAATTGTCCCCTCCACCAAGTTGGACTGCTTGCTATGACGTGTGCTGACCACCAGGGGGCGGCATGGAACATGGTGGTTTTTGGCAATCCAGTGCTGGCACCCCTGATGTGTATGGCAGATGCCTGGCTCCTAGGCATACCGAGGGAGCTGGGCGGGGCCCAATGACTCCTGCAGAGGGACACGTGGGGGCCCAGGTGCTGCCCAGGGCCCAGGGGTCAGCTGGGACCTGCCCTTCCTCGCCAGATGCTCGTGCTTTGATCACCAGCCAGGCGGAGGGACCGCACCCATGTAACAAATTTCCTGTACCGGGCGGGCCTCTAGTAGATAAATAATTTCTCTGAGTGCTTACTAAGTAATTATACTCAATTGTCTTGGCGACTTTTCATAACCCTATGTATAGATATCATAATTATGCCCTTTTATAGATGAGGAAACAGGGCTGTATCACACAGCCAGCAATTGAAGTAAGGACTGGAATCTGGGAGCCCACTCCAGAGACCACAGTCACAATCACTGTGTCCTTTGCATATTTTGTCCTTTGAATGAATAAGCGTCAATATACAAACAAATAGTAACTGTAAAGAATTAAGCATCTTTTCCTAGCTGCTTTGGCTCTGGTTAGAGTGTAGGCCTGCGGATTGAAGGGTCCTGGGTTCGATTTCTACCTCTCCCTCTCTGAAATTAATAAAAAATATAATATTTTTTAAAAATATATATTTATTGATTTTTTACAGAGAGGAAGGGAGAGGGATAGAGTTAGAAACATCGATGAGAGAGAAACATTGACCAGTTGCCACTGGGATGTGCCCTAAACAAAGGTACATGCCCTTGACCGGAATCGAACCTGGGACTCTTGAGTCTGCAGGCCGACGCTTTATCCACTGAGCCAAACCGGTTTTGGCAAAAAAATATATATATATATTAATTTTTTAAAAAAGAATTAAGGACCTATTCTGGGCTTAATCTATTCATTAATTTTTTAAAAAATATAATAAACTCGACAAGGACCCGGCGTAGATCCAAAGCAGGAGTCAAAACAGCATCTTCCTGTTTTCTACTAGCTCCCGTTTTCTTACAGAGGAGGAAGAAGCAGGCACCTCCAGGTAGTGATGGCTCTCCAGAAGACCCTTTCACTGCTTCTGCTCTTGCTGCTGACCCTGCTGGGGCTGAGGCTGGTGAAGCTCTTCTATGGGGAGACCCCATATGAAAAATTCCAGCGGCAACATGTGGACTCTGAAGAGTCAGGTGACACCGACTTGTACTGCAACACGATGATGGAAAAACGGGGGATGACTTCAGGTCATTGCAAGGATTTCAACACCTTCATCCATGAAAACATCAGGACCATTAACAACATCTGCAAGAACCCCCATATCCGGTGCAAGAGGGGCACGATGAACTGCCATGAGGGTGTAGTAAAAGTCACAGACTGCAAACATACACATTTCAAGGCCCCTTACTCCTCAGACAGGGTGATTATGGAACGTTACCAGCCCCCCACATGCAATTATCAGGCCTGGGCCAGCACTAGGCGTGTGGTCATTGCCTGTGAGGATAACCCCCTGGTGCCTGTGCACTTGGACAGTTAAATGCTACCCTGCAGGGGTATTTACTAAAAACAATTCTCACACCGAAATTGGTTTGGCTCAGTGGATAGAGCGTCTGCCTACAGACTGAAAGGTCCCAGGTTCCATTCCGGTCAAGGGCATGTACCTTGGTTGTGGGCACATCCCCAGTGGGGGGTGTGCAGGAGGCAGCTGATCGATGTTAATGAAATAAGACATTAAGAATATGCATCTCAGGTAAAAACTGCTGTTTGAATTTTAACCCTGCTATTCTGGCTTCTGCACTCGCTTACTTGCTTAAACCATAGGGTAGTTGCCTCAGCTTCCAGACTGAGACCTGGAGGCTAAGGCAGTTTTCCTGTGCCTGTGGACCGGGACCACAGGAGATGGATTCCCACTGACTCAGTAGCTTCAGGAGTAGAAAATGTAGATAAAGTTTAGAGATTAACCACTCAGCTCTGCTTCTGTGCTATCTGCTATCACAAGATAGGGCCACATTCCAACGTGCAGCAGGATGTGGCTGGGAATGACCGTGTGGGCTGTTCCCAGCCTTTAGAATTTAGAATTTAGAACAAAGGAAAATTTCTGTGGTTTGGACCTTTGAAAACCTGGAACAGTGCGGTCATGAGTGTGGCCACCTGCATGTGGTGCTCTGGCGGCCGTCCTGGCCAGTTCAGTAAGTCCTTGCCTGTTTTTTTTTAATCAATCATCAGCCTCCAGTGGTCTTATTTTGAACCCAGGCTTCGACCCCACAACAGTTTCTCTCTCATCGATGTTTCTAACTCTCTATCCCTCTCTCTTCCTCTCTGTAAAAAAATCAATAAAATATATTTTAAAAGAAGAAGAAGAAGGAGAAAAAGAAGAAGAAGAAGAACCTGAAATCAGCTGCTGCTCATGGGTAGGAGACCACTTTACCACCGTGACCCAGCTGGTATGTGAGGTTAGGGACAGCGATGCCAAAGAAACATCGTTAGTCCAGAGATCCCACAGCCTGATATGCCTATCTGTACGTCCAGATGCTAAACGTTTACAGAGTGGAGAGTAGGAGATACAATTCAATACTTTATTTCCTGTCAAGGTTGACTTAAGACTGCCAGAGTCAATTCCCATACTCTGATTGTGTGGTCCCAGGATGCACTGCAGATCTCAGCACCTGACCACAGAACCGGGAAGTTGCTTCTTTATGACCAGACAGGGTCACCAGGGCGTCCTTGTTAGTCCCAATTGCTCTGTTTTCTGTTTCTCTTTTGGTTCATTCCCCATGGATTCCTCCATCTCATCTTCTTCATCTTTGGGACCGTAGACCAGATCTTTAGCATCTTATCCCAGGAGCCATGAGAAAATGTAGTTCCTGTGCCGTCGACAGCAATGGAGTCCACACTCCCAGCGTGGCCTCTGCAGCTGTGCAGGGCTTTCACCTTGTTTTGCTCCTCATTCCACTCCCGAAAGAGGATAGTCAGTCCATCAAGGCACTCAGCAGTAGGCAAGACAAGCTGTCTTTATTCATATCTTTTATGACGTCTGTATGTCCCACTATCGTCATTATCAACTTTCCTTCCAAGGACCAGATCCGAGAAGCCTTATCATAAGAACCAGTCAAGATCCATTCCTCTACCCCTTGGATTGAGCTGATCAAGTCATCATGGAATAAGCATTGCCCTGTCTGAGGGGCAGTGTCCTTCTCCACGTATTCTACTACCACAACCTCTTCCGGTGAGAAGTTTTCCAGTTCCATATGCTTGAGCAAGGGCGTTTGTAGAAACTGGCCCTTGACAAGGGAATCAAACTCCACATGTTTGTGGGCCTCATTTTTAGCCTCCAGCAACTTATCAATGATGTTACTAAGGTCAGCAACCTCAGAAGCAACAAGGATTGAGAAGGGAACATTATCGACTGCATAGTTATTCTTGTTGGTGAAGAAGAGTGCCTGGCGCTTGCCCACAGAAACGAGTGGGGTAACAGTGAGACAAGCCCCTCTTCAGAGCTCTGGCCCAAGCACTCTGTCAAGATAATTTGTGAGCACTCACCTCTAGCTTCACGTTTTATTTTTTATTTTATTTTTAAAATATATTTTATTGATTTTTTACATAGAGGAAGGGAGAGAGATAGAGAGCTAGAAACTTCGATGAGAGAGAAACATCGACCAGCTGCCTCTTGCACACCCCCTACTGGGGATGTGCCCGCCACCCAGGTACATGCCCTTGATCAGAATCGAACCTGGGATCTTTCAGTCCGCAGACCGACACTCTACCACTGAGCCAAACCGGTTTCAGCTAGCTTCACGTTTTAAATCCAGATCTATTCATTAATTTTTATTCATACATGTATTGTGGGGTCGAGTCCTGGGTTCAAAATAAGACCACCAGAGGCTGATGATTGATTAAAAAAAGCAGGCAAGGATTTATTGAACTGGCCAGGACGGCCGCCAGAGCACCACATGCAGGTGGAGTCCACACGACTGCATTGTTCCAGGTGTAGGCAGTCCTTTTAAAAGTCTAAACCACAAAAATTTCATTTGTTCCAAATTCTAAAGGCTGGGAACAGCCCACAGGGTCGTTTCCCAGGCACATCCTGCTGGACGTTGGAATGTGGCCCTATCTTGCGATAGCAGATAGTACAGAAGCAGAGCTGAGTGGTTAATCTCTAAACATTATCTACAGTTTCAACTCCTGGAGCTACTGAGTCAGTGGGAATCCATCTCCTGTGGTCCCGGTCCACAGGCACAGGAAAACTGCCTTAGCCTCCAGGTCTCAGTCTGGAAGCTGAGGCAACTACCCTATTGTTTAAGCAAGTAAGCGAGTGCAGAAGCCAGAATAGCAGGGTTAAAATTCAAACAGCAGTTTTTAACCCAAGTATGGTTGCTACCATACTTCACATGCACTTTACAAAGTAGGCATTTCTGTTTTTCCCAGTTTATGGAGAAGGCAACAGACTAAGAGGGCAGGAAGCTTCCTGATGACTTCAAATGTGTTTCTCCAGCCAAAACCGGTTTGGCTCAGTGGATAGAATGTCAGCCTGTGGACTGAAAGGTCCCAGGTTCGATTCTGGTCAAGGACATGTACGGTGGTTGTGGGCACATCCCCAGTGGGGGGTGTGCAGGAGGAAGCTGATCGATGTTTCTCTCTCATCGATGTTTCTAGCTCTCTATCCCTCTCTCTTCCTCTCTGTGAAAAATCAATAAAAGATTAAAAAAAAAAAAAAAGAAGTAAGCAAGAGCCCCAGCCAATTTGTCTCAGTGGACAGAGCATTCGCCCTGGGACTGAAAGGTCCGGGTTTGATTCCAGTCAAGGGCATGTACCTTGGTTTCAGGCTCCATCCTCAGTCCTGCTGGGGCGAATGTGGAAGGCAACCAATCAACATGTCTCTCTCACATCAATGTTTCTCTTTATCTCTTCTTCTCCCTTTCACTCTCTAAAAATCAATGGAAAAACATCCTCAGGTGAGGATTAACAAAAACAAACAAATAAATATAAGCAAGAAAACATATTTTTAAATATATATTTTATTTTTATTGATTTCAGAGAGGAAGGGAGAGGAAGAGAGAGATAAAAACATCAATGATGAAAATCATTGATTGACTGCCTTCTGCATGCCTCCCTACATGGGATCCAGCCTGCAACCTGGGCTTGTGAATTGAATCGGTGACTCTTGGTTCAAGCCACACGGATGAGGCAGCAAGAAAACATTTATATCATGTAATCTGCCTGCCTCCAAATCATTGACCTCTGAACACATTTGACACAAAAGCTTACGTCCTCAGGCTGGCCTCTGAAGCCCTTACAGTTTGCTTCCTCCTCCTCCTCTCTGCCATCATCTCCCACCACTTACTTCCTCCTTTCTGTTCCCTCTTCTAAGTCTGTCAGCTCTTGGAATACTTTTTTTTTAAATCTTCACCTGAGGATATTTTTCCACTTTTTTTTTTTTTTTTACTAGAGGCCCGGTGCACGAATTACGTGCAAAAGTAGACCTTCCTTCCCCCGGTGCCAGCACCAGCTTCCCTCTGGCACCCGGGACCTGGGCTTCCCTCGCTTCATCTGGAAGGTCGTCCAGAAGGATGTCTGGTCTAATTAGCATATTACACTTTTTTTTATTATAGATATATTGATTTCAGAGAGGAAGGGAAAGAGAGAGAAACATCAATAATGAGAGAAAGTCATCAATGGGCTGCCCCCTACTGGAGATCAAGCCAGCAACCGAGGCACGTGCCCTTGACTGGAGCTGAACCTGTGACCCTTCAGTCCACAGACTGATGCTCTCTCTATCCACTGAGCCAAACTGGCCAGGGCTTTCCACTTATTTTTAACGAGAGTAGAAGGGAGAGGGAGAGTCAGAGGAAAATATCAATGAGAGAGACACACACATTGATTGGTTGCTTCCCGTATGTACTCTGACCAGAACTGGGATATGTGCCTGAGCTGGAATTGAACCCAGGACCCTTCAGTCCACAAGCTGACGCTCTATCCACTGAGCTAAACCAGTGAGAGCTGGAGTACTCTTTGCCTGCTTCCACTTCAGGGCCTTTGCTCTTTCTGTTCTTCCTGCCTGGAACGGTCCTCCCTGGACTTCACAGACAGCCTTGTCACTCCCTCACCCTCTCACTTCCCCTGGTTTCTGTCCAGATGTCACTTCAGACCACCCTGTTTTTTTGTAATATATTTTTATTGATTTCAGAGGGAAAGGGAGAGAGAGAGAGAGAGAGAGAGAGAGAGAGAGAGAGAGAGAGAGAGAGAGAGAGAGAGAGAGAGAGAAACATCAATGATGAAAGAGAATCATTGATCAGCTGCCTCTTGCACTTCCCACATTGGAGATCGAGTCCATAGCCCGAGTATGTGCCCCTGACTGGAATCAAAATCAAACCCGGGACCCTTCAGTTCGCAGGCCGATGCTCTATCCACTGAGCCAAACAAGCCAGGGTGCTAGCACTTATTTAAATAATTATTAAGTGAATGAATTAATGAATGAATAAAACTTGACCAAGGCCATATTGGGACTTGAACCCAGATCTGTCTAATGCAAATATGCATACACTTACCTGTTAGGTTACACAGTTCCTCCTGGACTACCCTGTGAGGTGGGCACTGTGATGTGCTTCACTGAGCAGAAGGGGGAGCAGGGATGCGGAGCGGATTCAACTTGCCCTCAGGTCAGCTGACGTCTGGATTCATGTGTCAGGCAGGCACATGACCCCAGCCCACGGGGAGAGGAAATTCAAGGAGCCTGATGCTGACAGTGCACTGCCCATATGTGCTGACCATAAAGTCTTCTGGGAAGACTGGGTTCAAACTGCATTTCAAGCTTGTTCATTCCTCCCTGCCCTTGCTCAGCAGCCCTTCTGCCCTGGCCTCCCAGCTGCCGCTGTCCTTAGAGACCAGTTTCAGCACCCCCTCCTCCCAGGGGTCTTCTCTGACTCTACACCTTCTTGGATCCTGCTCCGTTGTGGTATCTGACTGACTGAGTGACTGAATCAATGAATGAGTGAACAGCACTTAGCCACGTTCATTCATTCATTCAACCATACATATTTACCGAGTTTCTACTTTGTGTCAAGCACTGAGGATACAACCATTGTTCCTGCCCTCAAGGGACTCAAGCCTCGGAGGGAGGGAGACGGACATCGCCGTGGACAAAGTGACATGTGACCTTACTGGCCAGGCACCGAGGGGCTTCTGCGGGCCCCGACCCTGAGGCCTGAGGAAAGGTGCTCAGCGCCCGTGGGAGGTGAAGAAGGGGCTGGGCGCCTAGCAGAGGAGGTGGGAAGAGGTTCCGGTGCAGGAATGGGTGAGGCGGAGGGAGCGGGCAGACTCGCTGGGCAGAGCCAGTGGAGAGGGTCCCTGCCACCCACACACCTTCCTGAGGCGCCTCCCGGTCCCCGGGGCCCCAGCTTCCCCTCCTGCCCCCGGAGGGAGGGGGCGAACAGGGACGGGCTCCTCCAGGCCCTGCTGCGGAGGAGACCCACAGCCCGGAATCCGACCATGTGGCTCCTCGTTGACTTGCTCAGAATCAGCCGGAAGGGAACGTGGGCCTTCTCGGATTCCCAGCCCGTCTAGCCAGAAGCAAACACAGCAAACGTGGCCTTGGCCTTGGGCAGACTTGGGAGGTAGTCTGTCTTCCTTGCTGAGTGGCCTTGGGCTGTGGCTACTTAACTCCTCTGAGCCTCAGTTTCCTCGTTTGTAAAAAAACGGGCAGGATAACAACATCCGCTCACGGGCAGGCGAGGAGGAGACACGACGATGTGATGGTGGCACAGTGAGTACTTTCCCCATCCCACCAGTTTGCCACAAGATAAACCCACTTGTGTGGGACCAGCCGGAACGCCAGCCTTGATGCCCTGCGTGCCAGAAGGCCAGGCTGCAAAGGGTGGAGTGGATCTGGGACGCAGATGTGCCTGCCTGACCCTGGCCCCTAACCCAGGTGGGACCTGACCACCTGGTCCTCTTAGGACCCCCTTTGCGGCCTCCTTTAGTGGCATACCGAGGGGGTTACAAACAGTGAGAAAAACTCAGATGTGAGTCCCAGCTCTGCTATGTGACTTGCAATAAGCCACACATCTGAACTTCACTCTAAAATGGGCACACTCACCCTGACCGGTTTGGCTCAGTGGATGGAGCATCGGCCTACGGACTCAAGGATCCCAGGTTCAATTCTGGTCAAGGACATGTACCCTGGTTGCAGGCGCATCCCCAGTAGGGAGTGTGCAGAAGGCAGCTGATTGATGTTTCTCTCACTGATGTTTCTAACTCTCTATCCCTCTCCCTTCCTCTCTGTAAAGAATCAATAGAATGTATTAAAATGGGCACACTGACCCTCACAAAGGGTTGCTGCCCAGAAAGCATAAGGAACAGCCCACCTGGCCTGGTTAATCTTAGCTGTCCAGTCCACAGGCCAACTGCACTCTGTTGACATACAAAACATTCCGCCCTAGCTGAAACCAGTTTGGCTCAGTGGATAGAGCGTCTGTCTGCAGACTGGGGGGTCTCATGTTCAATTCCGGTCCAGAGCATGTACCCTCGTTGTGGGCACAACCCCAGTGGGGGATGTGCGGGAGGCAGCTGATCGATGTTTCTCACTCATTGATGTTTCTAGCCCTCTATCCCTCTTCCTCTCTGTAAAAAAAAAATCAATAAAATATATATTTTTAAAAACAAAACAAAAACAAAACATTCCGCCCTTGCCAGTTCTCATAACTATAGCTAGTTCCCAATATTCTATTTTTGCCCCTAAAAGTTTGATTCCCAGTCCAGGCATATGCCCCCGGTTTCGGGCTGGATCCCAGTGTGGGGCATGCAGTAGGCAGCAGATCAATGATTGTCTCTCATCATTGATGTTTTTCTCTTTTTTAAAAATTGTTAATGTTTCTGTCTACCTTTCCCTCTCCTGTCCCCTCTGAAAGAAATAAAAATGTGTTAAAAAAGAATAGAATTAGCCTGGCTGGCATGGTTGAACATCGAGCTTTGAACCAGAAGGTTACAGGGCACATGCTGGGGCTGTGGGGCCTAAGGCAGGAGGCAGCTGGTCAGTGACGGTCTCTCATCATTGATGTTTCTGTCTCTCTCTCCCTCTCCCTTCCTCTGGGAAATAAATAAATAACAGCATTTTTAACAGTTTAATTCCAGGCCACTATTTGGTTGCAAAGCCTCCATGCAGATCTTCCCTGAGTCAGTCAGGTCAGCACGTGGCCCCTTTTCGTCCACAACTGCCTATGGAATCACAGTTGTCTGTGACAGACCCTCCCTTCCCCCAACCGATGGACGGAGTATGACGTAACCTGCACCTGGGGGCCGGACATTCCTGAGCGCCTGGCCAGGCACTTTACATGGACTGTACATCGAACCACCAATCAGCACCTGCCAAACACCCTAAGCCCCCCATCCTAAGTCCCTAGGTCCCTAATCATGTGCCTTTCAGGAAACCACCAAACAGCGTGTGCCGAGTGCCGAGCCCCATCCCTTCCCTTTCCTCCCCTCAGAAGGCGCCTTCACCCCGCCATGTGCTCTCTCCCTTCGCGAGGCAGCCCGGCCGGGTCTTCTCCTCCAGCAAAGCCTGTGTCCTGGCCTCCGGCCTCGGCCTCCTCTTTCAGTCTGTCTGTCCTGCCTGTTTCCAGGCCGGTCCCCGCCTCTGCCTGGGCCTGAGGTCCAGCACAGGCCGCAGGAGGAGGCAGCGGGGGCTGTGGAACCTTGAACCCCAACAGGGAGCCGGGAGCCCCCCGGGTCAGGACCAGTGCGGCTCCAGAAAGGCCCCGTCCTCATCCCGTCCTCCCCCTGGGGACAGGAACGAAGCACCTACAACCATCCTCTCTCTGAGTGGGGTCTCCAAACCCAGCAGCAGGGCCCACCCCGGACTAACAGGAGGGGGGGTGGAGAGAGAAACCATCCCAACATACAGAAGAATGAATGGGGTGCCGGCCCAGCACCGCAGCTCAGGGCGGCGCACGCTGGATTGTCTGGATTCTCGCTCCTCCCCAGAAGCGGGGTCCCTCGCACCCCATTTCACAGAGGAGGAGACTGAGGCTGCGGAGGAAGCGGTTGCCCAGGGGTCTTCACCGGCCGGTCTCCTGGGAGGCAGGGCTCCTGGGCGGACAGCACCGGGGGCTCCGGTCTCCGCCCGCGGGTGGCGGGTCGCCCGGAGCCCCGGGGGCGGGTCGCTCGGCCCCGTGGGGGCGGGGCGGGGCGGGGCGGGCGGACCTCCGGGCCCCGGCGCCGGGCGGGACGGGGCCCGGGGCAGAGGCTGCGGCGGACGCGGGCGCGGATGGCGGCGGAGCGCGGGGCGCCGGGCTGCCGCTACCAGTTCCGGGTGGCGGCGCTGGGGGACGCCGCGGTGGGGAAGACCGCGCTGCTGCGGCGCTTCGTGGCGGGCGCGGCGGGCAGCCTGGAGCCGGGCCCGGAGCGCGCGGCGCCCACGGCGGGCCTGGAGTGCTACGGGCGCGCGCTGCGCCTGCCGGCCGGGCCGCGCGTCAAGCTGCAGCTGTGGGACACGGCGGGCCAGGAGCGCTTCAGGTGGGCGGGGAGGGCCAGGAGCGGGGGCCCCTCGGTGAGGGCGCGGGCCTCAGTCCTCCCCTTGGTCCCGCCGCCGGCACCGCCAGCGGGGCGGCCAAGCCCAGCCGGACGCTGAGACCTGTTGCGCCTCCCCCCAGCCCCCACCCCGCACCCCGCCGGGAGGGTCAGGCCTGGGGATGGGGGGCACCCCACACTGAAACCTGGAGGGGATGCCGAAACAGGTTTGGCTCAGTGGATAGAGCGTCGGCCTGCGGACTGAAGGGTCCCGGGTTCGATTCCGGCCAAGGGCGGACACAGCCCCAGTGTGCAGGGATGTTTCTCTCTCATCGATGTCCCTTAGTCTCTCGCCCTCTCCCTTCCTCTGCAAAAAATTAATAAGAAAGAAACCCGTTGGGGTGAATGATGTGGGTGCCCAGGGAGCCCGCAGGAGCGCAGAGAGCCAGGCCCAGGGATGGGGAAGGAGGCGAGGATGCCTGGGAGTTTGCGGGGCACAGAAGGGGGAAGCGCACTCTCGGGCAGGCGAACATCAGGCCGCCTCCGGGGCTGGAGGAGCGGTCCGCACAGGATGTGCATCCAGCTTACAGTACTCCCTGACTGAGCAGAGCGCTCCTGGGGGAGAGACAGGCAGGTGCAATGGGCTCTGTGATGGGGGCAGGGGGGGGGGGCAGTCAGTGGATGCAGGGCAGCTAGCTCCTAAGGTGACCAGACGTCAACAATTTGTCCCGCGGGACAGTTGTTGAAAATCGGGACGTCTGCCGGGACCGGTTTGGCTCAATGGATAGAGCGTGGGCTTGGGGACTGAAGGGTCCCGGGTTCGATTCCAGGCAAAGGCATGTACCTTGGTTGCGGGCATATCCCCAGTGGGGGTTATGCAAGAGGCAGCTGATCAATGACTCTCTCTCATTGATGTTTCTAACTCTCTCTCCCTTCCTCTCTGAACAAAAATCAATAAAATATATTTTAAAAAAAAGAAAAGAAAATTGGGACGTCTGATCACCTTACTCTTTTATATATAAAAGATGTCATTCTTTTTTTTAAAAAAAAATATATATATCTTATTGATTTTTTACAGAGAGGAAGAGAGAGGGATAGAGAGTTAGAAACATGATGAGAGAATCATCGATCAGCTGCCACTTGCACACCCCCCACCAGGGATGTGCCTGCAACCAAGGTACATGCCCTTGACCGGAATCGAACCTGGGACCTTTCAGTCCCCAAGCCGATGCTCTATCCATTGAGCCAAACCGGTTTTGGCTGGTCACCTTACTCTTGCCCCTGGGGGTGTCTAGAAGGTACCAGGCTCTCCCAATTCACTGCTTCCTCCTCGGTCCCACCAGGTGCATCACCAGGTCCTTTTACCGGAACCTGGTGGGTGTCCTGCTGGTCTTCGATGTGACAAACAGGAAGTCCTTTGAACACATCCCGGACTGGCACCAGGAGGTCCTGGCCACCCAGGGCCCCCACAGGGCAATCTTCCTGCTCCTGGGCCACAAGAGCGACCTGGAGAGCGCCCGCTGCGTGTCGGCCCAGGAGGCAGAGGCGCTGGCTGCCTCCCTGGGCATGGCCTTCATGGAAACCTCAGCCGTAAACAACTGCAACGTGGACCTCGCTTTCCAGACTCTTGCCACCGCCATCCAGCAGGCCCTGCAGCAGGGGGACATCAAGATGGAGGAGGGCTGGGGGGGCGTTCGGCTCATCCTCAGGCCTCCAGAGCCCAGGCCCCCCAGCAGGAAGCCGCCTGCGGGCCCATGCCAGTGTTGACTCCGGGAGGAAAAGGGTTATAACAGTGCCAACCTCAGATGCGCTAGTGGGATGGAGACTGTCTTTCCAAAGGGCAGATGGCGGAACCTGCCCAAAGGGTTCATATAAACAATGTCCTGGCATCGTCATGGCTCCTGGATTTTGGGTCTCGGAGCTCAGCCCCTTTGCCCCAGAAATGTCTAGGCTCTGGCCAGGCAGCTCTGCTGGTTAGAGTGTCACCTCCATACAGTTAGATCGTATACAAGTATCAACTAATAGTGGAGCAATAAATCAATGTCTTCCTTCCTCTCTAAAATCAATCCATGAAAGCAAGTTCTAGAGGCAGGTATACAGCTTCCTGTTGAGCCTGCTTCCTCATAAAACACCCTGCCTCGAGGGGGTGGGGGATGGGGAGGTGCAGGAATGAGACGATGGATGGGATATGCTCAGCCAGATCCTGCCACTTGCTGAGAACTAAGTGATAAGAACTGTCATCACCGCTCCTCTTGGCTGGGATGTGGCCATTTCCAGCAGCATTCCGGGGCTGGGACGCTGAGACGCCGAGTCTGTACACGGGCCGCGGGCCACGCAGGTGAGGGTGAGTGCGGGGAATTCCAGGGGGGCCTGGCTCAGAGCCTCCTTAGGCCCTCAGGCTTGGCTGAGTCTGGGCATGGAAATAAGCTGTGGCTGTGGCAGCCCACTGCCCTTGGTCTAAGGCAGGGACTGAATCTGGATCTGGGAGGCAGAGCTGAAGAACCCAGAGCCTCCTCCTCCCCCTTACACCCCCCCCCCCCCCCCCCCCCAGCCCTCCAGCTGCTGTGAGTGCTGAGGAATGAGGAAGACACTCTGGAAACTCCCAACCCCTCAGGGCAGCCCACATCCAGTGTGGATCTGATGGGGGCAGGGTATTCAGAGGGCAGGCCTTCTTGTCCCAATGCTGAACAACTCTGAAGATCAAGCCTTGCTTTATCACTCACTAGAGGCTGGTGCACAAAATTCATGCACTCTGTGGGGGGCGGGGGGTCCCCTCAGCCCAGCCTGCACCCTCTCAGCCTGGGAGCCCTTGGGGGATGTCCAATCGATGGCTTAGGCCTGCTTCCAGCCTTCAGTCGGACATCCTTAGCGCTGCCACGGAGGTGGGAGAGGCTCCTGACATTGCCACTGTGCTCGCCAGCAGTGAGCCTGGCTTCTGGCAGAGCGGAACGCCCCCTGTGGGAGTGCACCGACCACCAGGCGCAGGTCCTGTGCTGAGCGTCATAGAGACCAGTGGTTCTGTCGTTTGGCCAATTTGCATATTAGCCTTTTATTATGTAGATAGGCTTATGGAGTCCACTGAAGCCATTGTTGTCACATCACAGATAGATCCTCCCACTGCTCAGTCCTGCTTCCCTTCTTTTCTCCCCCAAACAGGTTTATTTTTTTAGATATGTTTTTATTGATTTTCAGAGAGAGGGAGAAAGCGAGATAGAAACATCAGTGATGAGAGAACCATCAATTGGCTGCCTCCTACATGCTCCCTATTGGTGACTGAGCCCACAACCTGGGCATGTGCCCTGACCTGGAATCCAGCAGCAACCTCCTGGTTCATGGGTCAACCACTGAGCAATACCAGCTAGGCCCGAGCAGTTATTGATCTCAATAATGCCCTTCTACAGATGACCCTTCAATAGCATGATTTTGAACTATTTGAACTGTGCAGGTCCGCTTATACGTGGATTTTTCCAATTGACCCATGTAGTTCAAACCCGTTATTCAGGGTGAATTCCATGGATGGGTCTGTGGGGATGAAGGAGGTCAGGTATAGTTACACCCAGATTTTCTTGTTTTCTTTTAAAAAATATATATTTTATTGGTTTTGTACAGAGAGGAAGGGAGAGAGATAGAGAGTTAGAAGCATCGATGAGAGAGAGTCATTGATCAGCTGCCTCTTGCACACCCCCTTATGGGGATATGCCCACAACCAAGGTACATGCCCTTGATCGGAATCGAACCGGGACCTTTCAGTCCCCAAGCCGATGCTCTATCCATTGAGCCAAACCGGTTTCAGCTACACCCAGATTTTCTATTGCACAAGTCAGCCCCCTTAACCCCAGAGTTGTTCAAGATCAAATGTAAATGTTTACACACTAATCTCAGAATTTGCCTCCTGTGGACAAGGCAGGGCATGTCCTGGAGCAATCAAAGATGACTTCACAGAGGAGACGGTGCTTGTGTTGGGAAGAATCTCAGCAGGTGTAGAGGGGGTGTCTTGAGGATGTCTTTGGGCCAGTGGGCATGAGAAGGGCATGGACAGTTGCCATAGCAAAAAGAGCACTCACTGCCCTGACCGGTTTGGCTCAGTGGATGGAGCGTCGACCTGTGGACTAGGGGGTCCCAGGCTCGATTCCGGTCAGGGGCATGTGCCTTGGTTGCGGGTAGGTCCCCAGTGGCGGGTGTGCAGGAGGCGGCTGATCCATGTTTCTCTCTCATCAATGTTTCTAACTCTCTGCCCCTCTCCCTTCCTCTCTGTAGAAATCAATAAAATATATTAAATAACAACAACAAAAAAGAGCACTGACTACTTAATTTTGTGACTTGGAGACAGTTACTGCACCTCTTTGAGCCTGTTTCTTTCTCAGTAACGGGTGGCTGACACTCCCTCCATCCTAGGGTTCTTGGGAGGTTTTCAGTCAGGATGAGTTTCTTAGCTTCCTCCCTATGACAACTGGAACAGGTGGTGTCTCCCTGTGCACTGCTTTCTCCCTGCCTCCTCTTCCAAAAAGGTCTTCACTGATCCTTATGACAATCTTGCAAGACTGACACAATTATCCCCATTTCAAAGATGGGAAAGCTGGGGCTAGAAAAGGGACATGATTTGCTTTAGAGCATATTATTATTCCTTCATCAGATTTTTGAAAATGAACATCCACTCTGTTCTGGGCTCTGGGGATACAGAATTGCCTCTGGGGCTGACATTCTAATGGGAGAGAGAGAGAAAAAAGAGTAAATAAGTGAACCAAACTATTTCTAGTTGTGGTGTCATAAAGAGCACAGATAAGGGAGATGGGACAGAGTGATGTGGTCCTTTAGAGCAGATCTCTCATCTCTGAGGAGATGACCTGTGAGCGGAAACCTGGAGGAGAAAGAGCAAGCGCCGAGAGATCTGGGCAGAAGGAACAGCTGCCAGCACAAACTGAGCACTTATTTTATTTTTTTTACTTTTATTCATTGACGTAAGAGAGAGAGGGGAATGTTGATTTGTTCTTATTTATGCATTCATTTGTTGCTTCTTGTATGTGTCCAAACCTGCAACCTTGGTGTATCCTAGGTTGCAAATAGACCGAAGGGCAGAACAACCAAACAACTGGTTGCTAATACGTGCGCTGACCATCCCATGTGGAACATGGTGGGCATTGCTGCAGTGGGATGGTGGAACAGGTGAGGTGGGGCACCAGACCAAAGCAGGACGCAGGTCGCTGTCATTGGGGTGAGCCTCTGGTGTTTACTGAAAATTCTTTGCTCCCACATGCTGCAGTCCCACCCAGCGCTCTCACCTGCAACCAGCGTCAGAGACACCACTCACACCAGGTCCAGATCGCTTGGCACCATCAGCGGGTGTGAGTGGCTGCTGCCAGCCCCCGTCACCCCTGAGGGCTTCTCCAACTCCCCCTGCTCCTGAGGGGTGATCGGGGCAGCAGCCACTGCTCGCACCCACTGACAGCTCCAGCCCTGCTCATGCCTGCTGCTGGTGCCAGCCCCAATTGCTCTGTGCCATCAGTGGGTGCACGTGGGGCTGAGCGTGTGGGAGTGGTGGCGGCGAGATTGGCGCTGCCAGCAGACAGGGACTAGGGGCCATAGTTGGAGGGGCTGGGCAGGGGTGGAGGTTGGTGTCACCCAGTGAGCTGCAACCCGCCCTGTGCCCACCAAAGCCTCGAAGCCCACAGTATCTTTCAAGGTGCACAGACTCGTGCACTGGGCCCCTAGTGTAATGTATAAGGTAGTTACTTTAATTTTCCCTTTTACTGATGTGGAGAACGAGGCCCATAGAGGTTAAGAAGCCAGTAAGGTCTGGCTGGTGGGGCTCAGTGGTTGAGCATCAATCCATGAACCAAGAGGTCATAGGTTTGATTCCTAGTCAAGGCATATGCTCAGTTGAGGGCCTAATACCCAGTAGGGGACATGCAGAAGGCAGCCAATTGATCCTTTCATCAATGTTTCTATCTAGCCTTCTCCCTTCCTCTCTAAAATAAAATTAAAAATCAATCAATAAATAAAAATTAAAAAAGCAGCAGCCAGTAAGTACAGGGAGAGCCTGGAGTAGGGGTGTCGAACTCAATCAGAGAAGGGGCCAAAATCTAAAATCCAGCCTAAATCGCGGGCCGAATGGTTTACTGAACAGTCATAAACTGTCATTGTGATGGAAACGCAGCGGAGTGCAGTGATGACAGCGCGGTGTGGGCCACATTGCAAGGCCTGGCGGGACGGATTTGGCCCGCGGGCCTTGTGTTTGACACATGTGGCCTGGAGGCTAGCTGGAGCCCTAGCGCTAGAATGAAGCGAAGCAGCCGGGAGTGCCCTTAACTTGCTGTGGTTTTTAGTCTCCAGGAGCTTCCCGCCCAGGATATAGGTCCACACGGGAGCTTGCCTGTGGGCTAAGCAGCTAATCCTGGGGATGGAGGTGGGATTTGACTGTCAGTTGCTCAAAACAAAGCCCCACATCCCTGGAGGAGGAAGAAAAAAATGTCCATTCCCTCTCAAAATCCTGGCCAAGTATTGAAGAACCAGCAGGAAGCCTGCCACCCAGGCCAGGGGCTACCTCTAAGGCAGAGAAAATGTCAGGTTTCCCCTCTGTAAAGAGGGGATAATAGCAGCTTTTATCTCACAGTTATGAGGATTAAATGATTATATGAACCCCTCAGGGAGGGGCTGCTGCTCTGTGAGCCACTCCTTTTGCTTGTTGCTTATTATCAACCCTGCAGCGACCCTGTGAGGTTACTTAGCTTAGAGGGCAGAAGGCCGCATGCCCAGGGTGGGGCGGAACTGCACCAGAGATGGACACTCCAAGCCAGAGGATTCCTTACAGCTCACTGGGTGATACCCTCTCCTAAACCCTCAATCCTGTCACCCAGGCCCGTGAGGGCACCGCTTCCTTTTTATTTTTTATTTTTTTATTAAATTATTATCTGTGTACATATACCATACATGCCATCCCTCCCCAGAGTTTTGTGTCCATTGGTTGTACTTATATGCATTATACAAGTCCTTCAGTTGATCTCTTATCTTCCTCAGATCTCCCTCCCCTCCCTGACACCGCTTCCTTTTCAAACGTAGCCCTCTCTCTCTCCACTTTACCGCCCACCTCCACTCCAACCAGGCAGCAGCCTTCTGATGAATTTCTGCTTTTACAGTTTCTCCCTCTCTTCCTCTCCAGTCTGTCTGTTCTCCACTGCCTGGCCAGTGATCTTTTCAAAATGCAAAGCAGACCATGTCCACGCTCCTGCTTAAAATCCTTCAGTGTTAGTTTTTGGATCAGGACTCCCTTTGCTGGGGCCGACAAGGCCCACCATGGCCTGGCCCACCACATGCCTCAGGGATGGCACACATGCATACGAGAGATCCTTTGGTTCAGCGGACAGAGTGTTGGCTTGCGGACCGAACCCCACCTCCCGCCGTTCAATTCCAGTCAAGGGCACGTCCCTTGGTTACAGGCAGGTGCTGCAGGAGGCAACCAATTGATGTGTTTCTCTCACATCAATATTTTTCTGTCTTTGCCTCACTCTTTCACTCTCTCTAAAAATCAATGGAAAAATATCCTCAGGTGAGGATCAAAAAAAAAAGATTATGGCTCAACTGGTCAGACCCCCTCCCCCGGGCCCTGTGAACTTCTCCTTTGTAGTGTATCACAATGAGTTTTTTAAAATTACATATTTTTATTGATTTTTTTTTTTTTTTTTTTTTTTTTTTTTTTTTTTTTTTTTTTTACAGAGAGGAAGGGAGAGGGATAGAGAGTTAGAAACATCAATGGGAGAGAATAATCGATCAGCCGCCTCCTGCACACCTCCCATTGGGGATGTGTCCGCAGCCAAGGTACATGCTCTTGACTGGAATCAAACCCGGGACCCTTCAGTACACAGGCCGACGCTCTATCCACTGAGCCAAACCGGTTTCGGCCACAGTGAGTTTTATATTTACCCAATCACAGGATTGCTCCCTGCGTTTTTATTTTACTCATCACATAACCCAGTGCCAGGCCCGGGCCCGGGCCTGGGCCCAGCTCACAAATGCGTGTTGAGTAACAAGGTCCTTCCACATGCAGATGGAACAGAACTCAGGTGAAGCTACTTACTTACCTGTCACACACCTGACTGAGAATTGAGGTCTCTTGGCTCTATCCCAGCTCTTTCCACTAAACTGCCTGAATGCTCCATCCCCTTCTGTCCTCAATGGAGGATTTAACACTAATTCTGGACTCCTTGGCTCCCGAGGTCAGTGACTGGCTCCTACTATCAAAACGTGGCGGGAGGCCTTCTGCTCTTTGATGTCACCAACAGGACATGGCATCCAGGGATTCTGGAGAAAGCGAACCCTTCGGCATCCTCTTCCTGGCGGCAGGTAAGAATGACCTGGTGGCTGACGGATGGCGCTAGGAGAAGGGGAGAAGCTGGTTGCCTCTTCTTTGGGGGCTCACTATGTTGAGGCTTCAGCCAAGAGCAAGAGTACCAGCAGCACAGCCTTTGAGCTGCTCACTCAAGAGATCTATGAGGATGTGGAGAGAGGGGTCATGGGGCCAAACTAAATGAGAGTGAAAAGCAGGATCCCACTGCAGGCCAACCTCAGGAGACAGAGAACCAAAGCAGGGCAAGGAGGATGTGCTTGTGCTGGTGTTCTCTGAGCAGAACAGCCACACCCCCTGAAGCCGTGAAACCGTCAGGACCCACCAGGGCTCTGCAGGGCCCAGGACAGGAGGATGCTAAGTGAGCCCGGTTTCCTCTATGGGGTGGTGAAAACTCCAGGACCAGGGATACCAACAACAGAGAGCAGACAGGCCTTTCCCCGTCCCTTCTTCGGGCTCAGGATGAGCACAACTTTCTCTAGGAATTCCAGAAGAGCAGGCTTTGCCCAAGCCAGGATGCCTCTTCAGCTGGGGGCTCAGGAGAGGTCATCCTACCCAATTCTATGGCAGAGAAACCGAACTCAAATTTCGACTAACAGTGTAGCCTTCCTTAGAGAACCATAATGGGAACCTGTGGTTTTTTCTTAACCACAGAAATGGCTAACATTGCTGCCACCTGCTGACTGGGGCGCTGCATCAGACTTGCTGCTGCTCCTGACTCCCTCTGGGATTTCCAAGGCTGTAAGCCATGCATCCTGTGTCTCTCAATTAATAACATTTTTATTCTGGAAAAGCAAATGAAAGTCGTATTCATATAAACACTGACATTACAAAGTACAGGGGAAAGAGGAAGGGAGAAGGAAACAAAAACCTCTACCAATCCTGCTAATACTGTCTCACCAAACAAGACGATACTGCTTTGTTCCAGATTCAATCACTTATATAATAAACCACAAATAAAATCTTCTCTGGAAGATAAATCGCTCCTCTTTGAGACGGCAGGGAAAGGGGCCAAAGTGGGGGCAGGAGGCTTTATTCTTTTGGCAGATCCTCTCAGTCATTATAGATATTGCTGCACTGTTAATAAAAAATATATGCTTCTCTGTAAAGCATTAAAAAAAAAATCCAAAGGTGAGATGGCTGAGGTCTCAGCTCAAGTATCTCCAAATACAATGTTGTCCATTCCCTGATCTCTCCATGTGTTATTTCTTGGTTGTTTTCCGGATCAATGCCATTCTCTGGAAGGAGAGAGAAAGAGGCAACGCACGGGTTAGAGTCAGGAACTTTCTGGGATGCTCATCAGCAAGCTCCACCTAATCTGAGGACCATCTGCAGGGCCCCAGGCTGGCAGGATGGCAAAAGGTGAAAAGGTGACAGCTCCTGCCTTTTGGGGACTTAAGGGGAAGAGCCATCAAAGCCGGTGAGTTCTCGGCTCCCCACCCACACCAAACTCTCCTCTGATGGTGGAGAAACAGGAAAGGGGCCTTTGTTTGAAGCCTGCTGCCATTTATCACTTGATGACCTGCAATGAAGGAAACTGACACCAACAACTTCTACCACAACCCATCAGGGAAACAGTCAGATCATGGACTTCAAATTTTACTACAGTACTACCACCATGGCCAAATTACTGATTTGCTTGGCTCACTCTTTTTGACCAAGAGATTGTTCAAACATTATATTTGTTGGTAAGACTACATATATATATATATATATATATATATATATATATATATATATATATATATAATTTTTAGCCGTATATATATATATATATGGCTAAAAAGTGGATAATTTGGGAAGAGACCAAATGACCATCTGGTATCTGGAGGGACTCCTTTCTGAAGAACACCGTGGTCCTTCGATTTGGGCTATTGACCGCTTCCTTTGCAGGGCTTCCTCCGTGAGCTCTGGAAACATACCCTCCAGAGATCCACTCTATGGAAAAGCAAGGGACAGAGGCTCCAGGTATGCCTGTCAAGCTTAGATGAAGCTCACTTTTCTTTTCTTTTTTTAAAATATATTTTTATTGATTTCAGAGAGGAAAGGAGGAGCTAGAAACATCAATGATGGGAGAGAATCACTGATTGGCTGCCTCCTGCACGCCCCTATTGAGGATCAGGTCCACAACCTGGGCATGTGCCTTGGCCGGAATCGAACCCGGGACCCTTCAGTCCCCAGGTCGATGCTTTATTCACTGAGCCAAACCAGCCAGGGCAAGCTCACTTTTCAATTCCGAGTAGCCAGTTAAATTAAGACAAGCATGACAGCCTTGCCAAGGGATGCCACCATTGCCACGAGACTGACCAATGACAGGGACAACCTGCTCCACAGCAGAGGTGGGGTTAGATTCTCACACTGACTACTCAGTTCCATGGTAGGAGAGGCGGAGAACAAAGGTTAAGCTAGGATGGAGATCAGAATGCCTGGCAGAGAGTCTGAGTGCTACCTCTCACCACAAGCACAGGTATTTCTGCTTTCCTTAACCTGTCCTCAGTCATGGAACCATTTGTATGTTCAAAGTACCAACAATGAAGGAAGACTTCATTAAGGAGATGGCAGGTTAATATGGATGGAACGATATATCCATAAGGTTCCATCCATATTAAAGAAGCTGGATTCAACAGCTTTAAGCAATGCCCATCAGAGTTGAGAGACAAACCAGAGACAGGTCCCCTGTCCCCCCCACCCCACCCCCCACCCCGTGTGGGAACAGATAATCATCAAGGACATATCTGACTGATCTGCCATGGAGCGCTGCTCTGTGAGAGGGAGCCATAACTGCAGTGGTGGGAGCTGTGGCCTGCACAAATGGTAGCTCAAGGGATCAGCTGTGGCCGCCCTGGGCTCTGATGACTCCTCACCTGTTTGTGAGCCTCTGTGGTGCAAGCTTTTTTGTAGGGTCGGATTTCTTCAGAGCCAAATCCTGGGATCCACATGTTCCACTGGCGCTCTGCAAGGAAGAGGCCAGCACAGAGATAAGGGGACTGGGCGGGCAGGGGCAGCTGCAGTGTGACCCTCAGACAAGGGTCAGGGGGGATGAATCTAAGCAGTCAGCTAAGCTAAGTAACAGTAACCCTGCAGAGGGATTCTATGGAATACAAATGGGGGAATCTCGTGTCTCGTGCCAAAGTTCAATGGCTACCATTTGACTTTCTTGCAAAGTAAATGGGTCAAAGCCATGGACGCTGAGTCCTAAGGTTTCCATGCAGCTCCACAGAAAGGGAGTCGTTTTTCAGTTGTCTTACTCCTATCAAATCTGCAACTGAGGTACTTGCCCTTGATCGGGAATCGAACCCGCGACCGTTTGGTCCGAGGGCTGTCCACTGAGAACACCTGTCAGGGCTATGTATAACTTTTGACTTCCCCAAAAGTTTACTAATAGTCTACTGTTGACCCAAAGCCTTACCGATAACATAAACAGTTAACAGACATAATTTTGTGTGTTACATGTATTGCATACTTATTCTTACAATAAAGTAAGCTAGAGAAAAGAAAATGTTAAGAAAATCATAAGGAAGAAAAAATACATGTACAGTTCTATAAATGTAAAAAAATAAATGTGTTAGATGAGTATCTCCCAGAAAAACGCAAGCTCAAATTTAGTGTCTGTTATGTAGAAAAGCAGAATACAAATTTATATACACGTTATAATTATAATTTTCTTGGAAAAATGCATAAATAAGCTAAAAACTGGAAGGGAAACACGGGACCTTGAGCCAGGTCCTGTGCCAGTCATTTTACAAACCTAATTCATAATCCTCACAATTACCCTGTAAGGAGGATATTATGATCTCCACTTTACAAATGAGGAAATGGACTCTCAGAGACACTAAGTAAGAAAGATAAAGTGACACAGGCAGAGAGTGGCAAACCCAATGCCTGGGAATACGTAAATACCAGAGCCTGAAAGTCTGATCCTGGCACAAAGGTTCCTCCGACCACACTTTCCATGATGGTCCTGAAGGAGGAACCCTGGGGACACCTTGGGGAGAAAGGGGACCACGTACCTAGGTGCAGCTGGACATCCTTCACCTCCAGGGTGCTGGACTTGCGATGCCGAGCAAGCTGGCAGGCTGCTGTCACTACACTCTCGATAAAATCATCAGCAATCTGCAGCAGCATCTGGGGAGAAGCGGGAGAGAGGACCATGTCATTGGCACGTTCAGCTCCTGTTGCTGGGACAAGTTTATCTGCCTGAACCACATATTCAGTCAGGCTCCCGGTCAGAGGGCCTCTAGTCAGCATTGGCCTAAGAGAGAGGAAGCGTGAGGATGGCGACAGAAACACACAACTCGTTAACCAGCTGGAGTGCAGCTCACACCTTCCTGAGGATGAGCTTTCTGTACTTCCTACCTAGCAGGCACCAACCAGCCCAATCCCTCACCCCCATATCGTTTTATGAATTAGGTGGGAAAACAAAAGTTAATTATTATTATTATCTCCTCACTCACAGTCTCTTAAAGCCTTTTTACTTCCATTATCTTATCCAGTCCCTATAATAATCCTGTGAAAAAAATGGGGCATGGATTTTACCCTGATTCTACAGCAGCGGATGCTGTCACTCAAGGAGACTATCTTGCTCATGGCTATGTAACTACTAAGCAGTGGTACCAGGTTTCAACCTCAAGGTTCTGAGTCCAAATCCTGGGTTCTTTCCACTTCATTATATTAATCCTGGAGTGTGTGATGAACAAAATCAGAATTCCAAAGCTAAAAATCTACATGAAGAAACTGAAATTTTAAGTCAATGCCTTCCCATGGCTTCCTTTGCTGACCAAAAATTAAAATAAAATTACTATCATAGATGTAGACATTCCTTGTTCTGCTGGGCCATTAATGCGTTGTCATCTTTTCCTATGGAACCAAATGGATACCATCTAAAGGAAATACTTATGATTAAACATGCCAGGTCAACTCTCAAAATGACCTCTTCTCCTTCCCTAAATTCATGAAAATAACAGTAAAGAAAAAGACATATATAAATCCTCAACAGGAAAGAAAACCTAATGAAAAGAAATTCCAATAAACTTTTAAAGTAAATTTTTGCTATAGAGATAACAGATTGAGAGGGAGAACTGAACTTGCATACAGAAGTTACAAACCAAGTGCCTATAGAGAGGACACCAATGAGAATTAAACTGATTCCCTTCACAACCCCTAAGAGAATCAGGATTTTGAAGTTCCATTTATCATCGAAGACTAAGCTGAGGTGTGGAACTAAAAATTGGGGAATTGTTACATGTTAATACACCCAGCAGTCCACTGAACCTGCACCCCAAAAGCAGCCACACTTACCTGACCCAGAACACAGTAGGCTTATTCCCCAGGGAAAATGAAGGGATGTGGCTCTGGATTAGAATATTCCAGACAGCCGAAACCAGTTTGGCTCAGTGGATAGAGCATCAGTCTGAGGACCAAAAGGTCCTAGGTTCGATTACAGTTACGGGCACATCTCCAGTAGGGAGTATGCAAGAGGCAGCTGATCGATGATTCTCTCTCATCGATGTTTCTAATTCTCTCTCCCTCTCTGTAAAAAATCAATTAAAAAAAATATACCAGACATAGCAGAGCAAGGGGAGAGACACAGCCCCTTTCTCTTTTCTTGCTTCCAGAATGTTAGAAGCTAGGGATAAGCCCTCCAGATAGAAATCTGGAGGATTTTTCTCTAGAGATGTTAAATGACTCCAGAGAAAAGATTTACAGATACTGATATTTAGAAAGCCCCCAATAAAAGGTCGATTTGTGGATCAATTATTCTGAAGTGGAGCCAATGGTACCCTAGAGCCAGCTGAGATGAGCTCATGAAAGTCAATTTTTGCACTTTTACCAATTTTGCATTCAGCAACAATATGTCGATAACTTAAAATAGGGCATAGTGGGAATTTTACATCCCAGAAATCCGAAAATGCTGAAAACCAGGGTCATTTTCTTTACAGAGCCTGTTGTTAAACATTTCCCAGCACATTACTGGACAAAGCCTATTAGTCAATAAGTTCTGATTCAAATCAGCTTTTTAATGGCTCATTATTTAAGAACTAGGGGCCTGGTGCAAGAAATTTATGTGTGTGTGGGGGTTCCCTCAGCCCAGCCTGCACCCTCTCCAATCCAGGACCCCTCAGGGGATGTCCGACTGCTGGTTTCGGCCTGACCCCCACAGGCTAGGCTGAGGGGCCCCGATGGCGCACGAATCTGTGCACCAGGCCTCTAGTGTCCACATAATGAAGTGTTTATTCAGCCATAACAAGGAATGAAGTAATAATGTCCTCTGCAACATGGATGACCTTTAGACTCATTATGCTAACTGAAAGAAGGCAGTCACAAAGACCAAACATTATGATTCCATATATTTGAAATGTCTAGAATAGGCACATCTATTGATACAAAGATAGAAAATATATTGGTAGTTGGTTGCCTAGGGCAGTGGGGGCTGGGAAAAAATGGGAAATGACTGCTAATGGGTATGGGTTTCTTTTAGGGATGACAAAAATGTTCCAAAATTGATTGTGTTGACAGTTGCACAACTCTGTAAAACCCACCGAATTATAGATTTCAAATGGATGAATTTTATGATACAGGAATTACATCTCAATAAAGGTGCTATTCCAAATGACCACACATATACAAAAAAGGCAAATATTTTCCCTCTGGTTAAAACAAACAATGGAGTTATACTGTCTTTATAACCTGCATTTTCTTTTTTTTTCTTTTTTTAAATATATTTTATTGATTTTGTAAAGAGAGGAAGGGAGAGAGATAGAGTTAGAAACATCAGTGAGAGAGAGTCATTGATCAGCTGCCTTGTGCACACCCCCTACTGGGGATATGCCCGCAACCAAGGTACATGCCCTTGACTGGAATCGAACCCGGGACCTTTCAGTCCGCAAGCCGAGGCTCTATCCATTGAGCCTAACCAGTTTCGGCTGCATTTTCTTTTTTTTAATATATTTTATTAATTTTTTTACAGAGCGGAAGGGAGAGATAGAGAGCTAGAAACATTGATGAGAAAGAAACATCAACCAGCTGCCTCCTGCACACCCCACACTGGGGATGTGCCCGCAACTAATGTACATGGCCCTGACCGGAATCGAACCTAGGACCCTTCAGTCTGCAGACCGACACTCTACCACTGAGCCAAACCGGTTTCAGCATAATCTGCAATTTCTTTCTCTATCATTACATATTACTCACAAAGGCAAAACAAAAACATCCCAAAAAATATACAAAATCATCCCAGCATTAAGGCACAGAAGTTTCTAGAGTAAAAGAAGCCTCCAAAAAGAGCACAACAGATGAAAAAAAGAGATATACTAAGGTACATATAAAAATTGAGAATAGGAAAAAGACTCTAAAATTGTCATCTACCACAGTAGGAAGTCAATAGACTATTATAAAATTAATAAATCAGCCCTGGCTGATGTGGATCAGTTAGTTGGGCATTATCCCATGTACCACAGAAAAGAAAGGTTGCCAGTTTGAGTCCTGATCAGAGAACATGCATGGGTTGCAGGCTTGATTCTCGGTGGGAGGCTTGCAGGAGGCAGCCAATCAATGTTTCACTTTCACATTGATGTTTGCTCTCTCTCTTTCTCTCTCTCAATTGAAAAATCTTTTAAGCCTGGCCAGAGTGACTCAGTTTGTTGAGTGTCATCCCATGGACTGAGGGGTCAATCCCTGGTTTGATGCCTGGTCAGAGCATATGCCTGGGTTCTGGGGCAGATACCCAGTAGGGGGTGTGCAAGCTCGCTCTCTACCTCTACCTTCCCCTCTCTCTAAAAATTTAATTAAAAAAAAATTTTTTTTTAATATATTTTTTATTGATTTTTCACAGAGAGGAAGAGAGAGGGATAGAGAGTTAGAAACATCGATGAGAGAGAATCATCGATTAGCTGCCTCTTGCACAGCTCCCACTGGGGACATACCCGCAACCAAGGTACATGCCCTTGCCCGAAATCGAACCCAGGACCTTTCAGTCCACAGGCCGACGCTCTATCCACTGAGCCAAACCGGTCCCGGCTAAAAAAAAAACAACACTTTTTTTTAGCCAAAACCGGTTTGGCTCAGTGGTAGAGCGTCGGTCTGCGGACTGAAAGGTCCCAGGTTCGATTCCGGTCAGGGGCATGTACGTTGGTTGCGGGCACATCCCTGGTAGGGGGTGTGCAAGAGGCAGCTGGTCGGTGTTTCTCTCTCATCGACGTTTCTAGCACTCTATCTCTCTCCCTTCCTCTCTGTAAAAAATCAATAAAATATATTTAAAAATATATATTTTTTTAAATCTTAAAAATATTAATGAGTCAAAGAGTATATGTTTAAGTATATTACTTAGAAATTCGGAGGAATAATCTAAGAACAACTAAAACTATTGTGATTGCCTATGAGAAGGAGACTCTGTTCTTTTTGACAGGCAAAAGTAGCAGCAGGTGTTAAGTATAAAGTGTCTTGTATAATTATTCCATGGGACTTTCATAATAATCATGTAGATTAGGGGTGTCGAACTCAATCAGAGAAGGGGCCAAAATCTAAAATCCAGCCTAAATCGCGGGCCGAATGGTTTACTGAACAGTCATAAACTGTCATTGTGATGGAAACGCAGCGGAGTGCAGTGATGACAGCGCGGTGCGGGCCACATTGCAAGGCCTGGCGGGACGGATTTGGCCCGCGGGCCTTGTGTTTGACACATGTGATGTAGATAAATAATGTCATAACCCTCCCAGCACAGGAGGAAGCTGAGTCTCAAAAAGCCTAAGTAATTTATCCACAGCAACAAAGCTGTTAACTGGCAGAGCCAAGATACAAATTCAGGTTTGTCTGCCTCTAAAGCCTATGCTCTTCCCCACTATTATATACTAGCTCTCAGGGACACACCCCCTGTGGTACCCAGTCCCTTCTTACCTCCTCTACATCTTCATCCAACTGCTCGTTAGGATCCACTTCTCTTACTAAGTCTTGTAACTTCTTCTTAGTCAATACCTAAAGTTAATTAGGAGAAGATTTTCAGCCACGTATCAAGACAACAAACAAAAGGACTCGTTATGCTATGATGCAGAAAGGTTGTAAATTCGATGGTTTTAGTTTTCTGATTTCCAAAGAGTTAACAGTCTGGCCTACCAGGTGACATTGCTGTAAGATTACACTCTCCAGACAGAAGTAGCCTCCGCCCTAGCCAGTTTGGCTCAGTGGATAGAGTGGACCAAAGGGTCCCAGGTTCCATTCTGGTCAAGGGTACGTACCTTGGTTGCAGGCTCCTCCCCAGCCTGGGCCCTGATCGGGGGCAACTAACTGATGTGTTTCTCTCACATCGATGTTTCTGTCTTTCCCTCTCTCTTCCACTCTCTCTAAAAGATCAATGAAAAATATCCTCAGGTGAGGATTAACAACAACAAAAAAAGACAGAAGTAGCCTAGGGAAAGGCAGAAAGAGCAGCTTGGAAGAGAGGCCAACATCTGTCAATTTACTTCAGTCTCATCTCTTTTTCTCACTGTGCCTCATTTGCCCTCTACAGTAAATAATTTGCCATTTTCTGACCACACAAATCATGCAGTGCCTCTGCTGTTTTGGACATGCTCTTCCATCCTTCTTTCTACCTGCTTGGCTCATGGTACCTCCTTTTATTTTATTTTATTTTATTTTATTTTATTTATTTTTCTTTAAATATATTTCTATTGATTTCAAAGAGGAAGGGAGAGGAAGGAAGAGAGAGAAACATCAATGATGGAACATTGATTGGCTGCTTCCTGTGCATTCCACACTGGGGATCGAACCCATAACCCGGATATGTGTCCTGACCAGGAATTGAACCACGATTTCCTGGTTCCACCACTGAGCCGCACCGGCTGGGCCAATATAGAACTTCAGAAGTCCAAGGAGGGAAAAGAGCTTTTTCAGGGAGAGGAAGAGGCAGCATCTGAGATGGGCATCTCTCAAAGCATTACTGGTTCAAATAAGAAAAGACTGCAGAGAGCAGAGTAAGAGGATTATACCTGATTGTTTTCAGGGCTGAGACGCCCTCCAGGCCCAGGCGTGCCTGGTATCTTTACCACTGTAGTGCTGTTTGCCATGGAACCTTGTGGAGGGGTGCTGGCTGGTTCCGGTTTTATGGATGAGAAATTGGACAGGTTGATGAGGGCTGAGGGGCCAAACTGGTTCATAATCTGCCGAGCTTTGGACTTCAGCTCATAGAGCTTATCGAGATCCTGTTTCTTCCTGGAGGTATGAGGACCAAGACCAATCAACTGTGGAAGCAAACACAAAGATTAGCTCCAGAGGACCTGCAATAAAGGGTGAGTTTTGAAAGTAAAATAATAGATCTACCAGACTTTGAAAGATCTTCAGTATTTCAGGAATAGTGACTATTTGATACCTGCACATTAAAAATGTAATGAATGGCCGAAACCAGTTTGACTCAGTGGACAGAGTGTCGGCCTGGGGACTGAAAGGTCCCGGGTTCGATTCCGGCCAAGGGCATGTACCTTGGTTGCGGGCACATCCCTGGTGGGGAGTGTGCAAGAGGCAGCTGATCGATGACTCTCTCTCATCGATGTTTCTAACTCTCTTCCTCTCTGTAAAAAATCAATAAAATATATTAAAAAAAGAAAGAAAAAGAAGTGTTCCTTTTAAAAAAATAAAATAAAATAAAAATGTAAGGTATGCCAAAACCAGTTTGGCTCAGTGGATAGAGCGTCAGCCTGCAGACTGAAAGGTCCCAGGTTCGATTCCAGTCAAGGGCATGTACCTTGGTTGTGGGCACATCCCCAGTAGGGGGTGTGCAAGAGGCAGGTGATCGATGACTCTCTCTCATCGATGTTTCTCTCTATCCCTCTCTCTTCCTCTCTGTAAAAAAATCAATAAAATATATTTAAAAAATAATAATAAATAAAAATAAATAAAAATAAAAATGTAAGGAATGAAGAATATTCATTACTCTCACCTGATATTTAGAAACCGTCTCTTCTCCAAAAACTTAATGAAATAGTCCACAAAATTGAAATAAGTAAATGAAACGAGGAATCTCATGTGCAAAAATAAACTAGAATGAGCAAGACATTTTTGAAGACTTTGTAAAAATAGAACACATGGTTAAGTACTACATGCATTATTTTTGAGCATCAAATAATGTTAACTTCAAATAAATCATGGCACAGTCACATACTTAAAACCCAACCACAAAACTTCAAAAAAACAGATTAGTTCATTTTGGCATTTCCAAACATGCTTAACTCTATGTCAGGGTTATACCTAGTCAACACAATTTTTAGCCATTGTGAGAACCTTTTTTGTCATCAAGAGCAAACTTCCTCTGAGTGTTAGCAATCTTTAAGTACATGCAGAGTCCCTAGCCTGGAGCAGCTGGGACTCCCACATTTTAGAGCCAGGAGCTTGAATCTGTGACATCAGCTGTTGTGTCACCAAGATCAGAAGCACATTCACCACGTTCCTTTCACAGTGGCTTCAAAGAACTTACTTACAGCTATCTGAGTGTCTAGATCTTTAATTACATCAGCAACAGCTGTGAGCCCGGTGAAATGAGAGGCAGCCATTTTCAAAAGCTACCTGTAAATGAACAACTGACATCAAGCACCACCCTTTGCCAGAGAACCATGTCAGTCCCACAGCCTGGCACACCTTTGTCAACCAGGAACCAGGCAAACTGAATGCGGAGAAACATCTCCTTATCCCTTCTGGGCACCAAGAAAAACATCTCCTCTTTCATATGCAGCTTTTTAAATTCATTCATAATTAGAATAACATAGACTCTCTTCCTATAAAATGAGTGCTCTATTGTTAGGGAAAAACTAGCAGCAAAGGAAATACATTACTAGCCAAAATGGTGGAATTTTAACTTGCAGAAAGCTTGGAAATGGTTTCAGAGCTTGGGAATGCTGCTTAGCAACCTGAATGAATATTTGCATCTGTTCTACTGTTGCCCCTATTGCTGAGTTCTTCCCCAACGCACCCCTTTGATATGACACCTTCTCCTGGCTTACCCTTAAAAAAAGCAACTAACTGCACTGGTTAAATGATAAAGAGAAACTTGTTGGTCAGAGCCGGCTGAGGGGGGCAGCAGAGTATCAGTATCACTGACAGCCCATGCCTTCTCCCTTGCCCAGAAATGCTACCAGGGGAAGAATCATGTTAGAAAAAGATGGTTAACGTGGAAGTAATACAGTTCTCCCATCGCCCCCTTACCCAAGGTTTCACTTGTCAGCGGAAAATATTAAGTGGAAAGTTCCAGAAATAAGCAATTCATACATTTAAAATTACCTGCCCTTCTGCGTAGTGTAATGAAGTCTCGTGCAACCCCACTCAATTGTAGCTAGGTCATGAATTATCCCCTTGTCCAGCATATCCACACTGTATATGCTACCTGCACTTACTCACTTGGTAGTCATCTGGGTTATAAGATCAATTGTTACAGTATCGCAGTGCTTATGTTCAGGTTACCCTAGAGTAGCCTAATGCTATGTCAGTGCTTATGTCATTCACCTCACTCCATCTCATCACGTACGCATTGTATCATCACCTCATCTCACATCATCACAAGAAGATAAGTACAAGACAAAAAGATATTTTGAGAGAGTGACCACATTCACATAATTTTTATTATAATTATCCTAATTATTAGTTATTGTTTTTAATGTCTTATTGTGTCTAATTTATAAATTATACTTTAGCATAGGAAAGGATGTATAGGAAAAGCCATTGTATGTATAGGGGCGTGCAGGAGGCAGCTGATCAATGATTCTCTCTCCTCATTGATGTTTCTCTTTTTTCCTCTCCCTCTCTGAAATCAATAAATATATATATTTTTAAAAAGAACCAAAATATTTATATATACAACTTGGATAAACCTCTAGAGAGTTACGCAGAGCAAAAGCCAATCCAAAAAGAATACATATTGAACATTTTTGAAATGACAAAATTTTAGAAATAGAGGACATATTAGTGAGGTTGTCAGAGGCTGGGTGAGAGGGAAGTGGGAATGGTTATAAAAGGGCAATTCCAGGGGTCCTTGTGGAAATGGATTTGCTCAGTATCTTGACTGTAATGATGAATAAATAGTGATTAAATTGTATGAGATAATATACACACACAAACAAAAGTGTATAACTAAGACTGGGGAAATCTGAGTAAAATTGCTAGGTTGTATCAATGTCAATATCCGGTTGTCATATTACATAACAGTTTGCAAAATGTTACCATTGGGGAAAACTGGGCAAAGTGTACAAGGGATCTCTCTGCATTAGTTCTTGCAACTGCATATAAATCTAAAATTACTTCACTTTTTTATAATTAGGGGGAAAATTCTCAAGAATATTTATAGATACCTCAAAGTTTTAAGATGACCCAAAATTCAGGCGCCATAAAAGAAATTACTATGTTCAATTATATAAAAATCTAAATGTCTAGCCCAGCTGGCGTCCAATGGCTGAGCATAGACCTAAGAACCAGGAGGTCACGGTTCAAATGCCAGTCAGGGCACATGCCTGGGTTGCAGGCTCGGTCCGTAGTGGGAGATGTGCAGGAGGAAAGCGATCAATGATTCTCTCTCATCATTGAAGTTTCTATGTCTCCCTTCCTCTCCCTTCTTCTCTGAAATCAATAAAAATATATTTTAAAAATGAACCCAGGCTGGTTAGGCTCAGTGGATAGAATGTCTGCCTGCAGACTGAAGGGTCTCAGGTTCGATTCCAATCAGGGGCACATGCATGGGTTGCGGGCTCAATCCCCAGTAGGAAGCATGCAAAAGGCAATCGATCAATGATTCTCTCTCATCATTCATGTTTCAATCTCTCCCTCTCCCTTCCTCTCTGAAATCAATTAAAAAACAAAAAAACTAGAATAATAAAAACTTTTTAAAAAATGAGAGGACGCTCATGAACTTATCTGCAATGAACATTGTTCAATGAGAATGCAAGGTATAGAACAGTGAGAATCATTTGCTATCATTTACTATTGTAAAATACAGACACACAATTGTAAACGCATAAATTATTCCCGGAAAGATACATAAGAAATGGATAAAAGTGGTTGCCTGGGGAGGTGGAGGAATGGTATCATAGTTTCTGGGTGGCCTATGGGTCCACAGTGGAAGAAAACTTACTTTTCATTGTACACCCTAAATTCTGTACGAAGTGCATATATGTTACCTATAAGAAAGATTTTTTTAAATTATTATTTTTTTTCCCTCTGAAGAAACAGGTAATACTGATCTCTATTTTTATTTTATATTTTAAAAGTATGTTTTTATTGATTTCAGAGAGGAAGGGAGAAGCATAGAGAGACAGAAACATCAATGATAAGAGAGAATCATTGATCGGCTGCCTTCTGCACACCCCCTACTAGGGATTGAGCCCACAACCCAAGAATGTGACCTGACAAGGAATTGAACCATGATCTCCTGGTTCATAATTTTATGCTCAACCACTGAGCCACATAAGTCGGGCATGATTCCTATTTTTAAAATATAACAAAAAATATAGTGGTAACCAGAAAAATGAACTTGACCTACACCTCACACTTTTACAAAAATAAATTCAAAACTGATAATAAATTTAGATGTAATAATATAAAAATATAATAACTTTAGAAGAAAATTTAAGAGAACATTTTCATGACTTTGGGTCCGGAAGTTCTTAGATACAACACCAAAAGCACAATTCACAAAAGAAACTGATAAAGTGGACTTAAACCAATAAAGTAGTTACAAGACCTGGCCTTCTCTGAGCATCTGTTCCATTAACAAATTTTTATTTTAATAAAGAAAATAGGAGACTAGAAGGCTAGAATGCCTTAAGCACCCTTTTACCTTTGAAATGTTTGAAAATGTATTACTTAAACAAAAGTGGACTTAAGTTTTGTGTAAAACTTCTGCTCTGCAAAGGAAAATAAATCATGTATCTGACAAAGAATTTGTAACCAGGGTATACAAAGAACTCTTAAAATCCAACAATAAGAGAACAAAAACATACAATTAAAAAATGGGCAAAAGATCTGAAGAGACCTACACCAAAGAAGATATACAGATAGCAAATAGATACAGAAAATGATGTTCAATATCATTAGTCATTAGGGAAATGCAGAGTAAAACCACAATGAGATACCAATAAATCCTTATTAGAATAGCTAAAATTAAAAAATTAAAATAAACAAGTGCTGGAGAGGATGTGGAGCAACGGAAACCCATGAACATCTCTGCTGTGAATGTAAAATGGTACAGTCTATTTGGAAAAGTTTGGCAGCTCCTTATAGTAAAATATATACTAACTAGAGGTCTGGTACACGAAATCCACGCTCTTGGGGGGCCGTTGCCAGGGACTGGATGGGAGAGGGTTTATCTACAAAGAAGCAGCAGGAGGGAAATTTTGAGGTGGTGGAACTGAGAGGTAACCAGAGAGCTATGGTGCTCACATGACAAAATGTACTTGTAACAACTCACAGAACCATGCCCCCCAAAGGGAGAGTTTTATGGTACATAAATTTAAAAAACAAAGTATCACGACCTCATCAGAATGGTCAATGGCTCCCCAAATGATCTGTATACTGACCACTTTCATTAAGACCCATGTGGATGAGGTTGACCAAGTATAATGGAATGAAGTGACCAATAATAATCTGAATTCCATTATGTAATGGACCATGATTGCCTCTGGGCTACTCAAATTTCTAACTCTTGTGTCCTTAAAATGCCAAGAGATAGGAATGTACTGCTGTGTGAAAACAGGCATTAACTCTGGTAGAGTTTGAGAGAACAGTTATAATAGTAAATCCTTACTAGCACCTATGGGATTCAAAGTCCAGAAAAGTTCTTTTTTTTTTTAAGTTATTCTTTAAAAAAAAATTTTTTTTTTAGAAAAGTTCATTATTAAAGTAGTTAATAATTTTATCAAAACAGGATTACATGGCTACGACTAACCCTTTAACATTTAAACTGTTGTTAATCAATTGAGGATCAAAAGCCCTATTCCTGTTCCTTAAACAGGAATCCAATTGTAATGCTATTATTCTATTAAACGGATCTGATTCTTCAGAAGGTAGGAAACCAGTGTTGACTTTGCAGTAGTCACAAGACCTGGCCTCCTCATGGAGGGGGAATAAAAAAAGACCTAGCCTTCTCTCTGGCATCTGTTCCATTAATAGAATTTTTTTTTTAATGAAGACAATAGGAGACTAGAAGGCCAAATTGGGTGTTACACAATTTTACCTTAGAAATGCTTAGAAAGTTACTATTTAAACAAAATGCGGAGACAAGGGGACTATCAGCCTGATAGCATAAAAGCCCTATTACTGTGATGCATGACTTGACTTAATGTCTGGATTTTCTACTTGGTTGTTTATTTCCTCACTGGCTTCTAGATGTAACCAAATGAGCTCAGATTTCCCAGCCTAAATGAACCAAAAGGAATCAATTAATTACAGTCTGAGAGACTGGAGAGCAAGAGAAATATAGGTTTTCCCTCACCAGTTTTTGGACTAGTTAGATCCTATTTAGGTGATTTTGACTTAATACAAAGGCAGTATAGTACAGTGGAAAAGGGCGTGGACTCTGATGACTGTGTCTGGGTTCAGGTACCAATTCTGATACATACTAACTTTATGTCCTTGAGCAACTTACCTAATCTCTTTCTGTTTCAATTTCCTCAACTCTAAAATGAAATTAATCATAAAGTATACCTTATGGGATTGTTGTGAGAATTCACTAAGTTTATGTATCTAAAGCAGTTCAAGTGTGTGTTACAAAGGAGAACATGTTTTAAACATGTTTGCTAATCTATGCTCTCCTCTTCTAAATGTTAGTTATAAAGATCAGAGTGTTAAAGCTAAAAAGCATCCTGTAACTATTTTATGACTATAGACAGTAGAAGAAGGAAGTGGATTGAAATAAAACAGTAGTGCTAAATGGTTACAAGGAGACTTGTATGAGGTGCTGGATACCATCCTACTTCTGCCACTTAGTTGAGCTCCCTGTGACCAGAGTTTCTATTGGCAAATTCTAAAGTTCATTCTAGCTCTAAAATTAGTGAGAAAGATTTTATTTTATTTATTTATTTATATAAAAATATATCTTATTGATTTCTTACAGAGAGGAAGGAAGAGAGAGAGCTAGAAACGTCGATGAGAGAAAAACATCGACCAGCTGCCTCTTGCACACCCCCTACCGGGGATGTGCCCGCAACTGATGTACATGCCCTTGACTAGAATCAAACCTGGGACCCTTCAATCCGCAGACCGACGCTCTACCACTGAGCCAAACCGACCTCGGCAGTGAGTAAGATTTTAAATTAAGCTATATGTACAGAGTTCAAAGTTTGTCTTCTGCCTCCAACACACCTGTTTTGCTGTGCAGACTGTAAGTACTGTTGATATGTCCCTTCCAACTTTCCACAAAAATCTCTGGTCAAAAGTAATATGTTCAACATTCATATCTGCACTAACACAATGATTTTCTGATCAGGTACTTTGAAATCCTATTATAATAACTCAATCAATACTAGAGCCACCAATGAGTGAAATAAGTACATTTTATAAATACAGATGAGGATATTAACCCAGTAATAAATTATCATTAAACAGTTAAGTACCTTGCTTGAAATGGTGGCATGGCATACTTATTAATCTTACTAGAGGCCCGGTGCATGAAATTTGTGCATGGGGGGGTAGGGGGTTGTAGTTGGGGCGGTGTCCCTCAGCCCATCCTGCACCCTCTCGCAGTCCAGAAGCCCTCTGGGAGCCGGCCTACGCTGTCAGTCAGACATCCTTAGCTCTGGCACCACGGCCACTGCGCTTGCCAGCTGTGAGCTTGGCTTCTGGCTGAGCAGCACTCCCCCTATGAGAGCTCAATGACCACCAGGGGGCAGCTCCTGTGTTGAGTGTCTGCCCCCTGGTGGCCAGTGTGTGTCATGGTGACCGGTTGTTCACTGTTCAGTTGATTTGCATATTAGTCTTTTATTAATAATCTTATAATTTGATGTAAGTTTTGATCACTGACATACAGGCACTTGCAAATAGCACAGGCTAACTCACTGGGGGAAAATAGTTTCAACTAAGTTAGCCCAATTTCCCCGATCATCTAGTTCATGTTATAATTGTAAAGCTAATCCAGTTTAAGCCCTTATTTCAAATTGGCCTTTGTTGGCCTCCCAAAATGTTCTAGTCAAGTCCTATTTTTCCACCTTGAATATCTATGCTTCTTTAAAGCATACAAATTTAAAAAGGAAAACGAGATAAAAACAAAAAATAATACAGATTAATTTCGGTCAAGGGCATGTACTGTGGTTGCGGGCACATCCCCAGTAGGAGGTGTGCAAGAGGCAGCTGATCAATGATTCTCTCTCATCGATGTTTCTCTCCATCCCTCTTCCTTCCTCTCTGTAAAAAATCAATAAAATATATATATTTTTTAAATAATAATAATACAGATTAAAACACAGGGATTTCAATGTTAAATACCACACTACATAAGTACCCTAGTAAGTTATAGTACTTGAAACTGAGTCTTAAGGAGGAAAAGTGCTTTCATTCAATATGCTTTGTAGAACTATTCCTTCTATTTTGATGATGGGCAAACGCAGACATGAAGAGGAATCCACTTAGAAAAGTAGAAAAAAGTTTTAGTCAAACACATAACTGGGTTTGACTGGGGCTGGACCTTGTGATTTCAGGCAAGGTACTGAACCTCTCTGAACTAATTTCCTTATCTGTACAGCGGGACTAACAATATCTAACGTGTGGGGCTGTAAGTGGTAATTAAATGGCATCCTACTTGAAAGTGCTTTTATGATGGTGCCTGGTTAGTCTGAGTAGGTTTCAGTCCAAGATACTGTTGAAGAAGATAAGTGATATTGGTCCACGTCTCCCTGCCCACCTTATCTAAAAGCAGCCATCTCCAGTGAGTGCTTATGCTAAAACTACAGGGTACAGCTTATGTATCTGCAACTTTCTAAATAGCTTACGATGTATTTTGAGGGAGGGATGAGCTTCACTTAAAGGTTTCTTAACAGGTAGTGAGTGACATTCACTGTATCAATGTCAATACAGTAACAAGACTAAAAAAAAAAAAAAGTAGCAAAAATCTGGGAAAATTCCCTCTGAGGTTTGAAGTTAGAGCAGCTAGATTCCAGAAGCATGTTTTTTCAAGGGATATTAACCAAGCGTTTCCTATTTGCTAGGTACAGTAGGGTACTGCTCCAAAATCATGATCTAATCAAAACTGCTTCACTGTGATTTTAAGCCCTCTTTACATGTCAAATAGGAATTATATATATATATATATATATATATATATATATATATATATATATATATATATATAATCTTTTGGGCCCTCCCTTCCATCTCTGAGATCAAGGGGTTGAGTGGAATGGAATTTAAAGCGCTTGTCAAGTATATAACTTGAGTTCAAACTGCTTCAACTTCACATCAGAGTTTCGGAAGATTGATGCGGAAAACAAAGATGCTGGCAAGTGGGCTTCCTAGATTAAGTATCTGATACAAGAAAAGCCTGGCAAAAGCCAAGTAGGCAGAGCGAAGGAGGCGTCTTCCCACGAACACATCCTTCGCCACGCTGGGCTCAGAGACTAGGAGGGGTGGGGAATGGATCGCTCTATCTTTTCCGAACTCTCTCCTTTTCCCTCAGAGGCTGTTCTTACAGCCAGGGCCCCCCGAACCTGTCCGCTTTTAGAAAAGTTCGGGTTCTCACGGTTGTGTTCCCTCAGCTACTTCGGAGCCTCCAAGCCCCGATCGTGTGTACCCAGGGAAGCCCGACTTCACTGGCCGCTCCTGTTCCTCCCAAACCCCAATGTTCTCTTACTTTTTCCGCCCCTCAACGATCTAAGTCTTTGCTGGTCCGTTTCTGAGTCCGCAGGCGCATGGGTTCTTCACTGTCTGTCCCGCTTCTGCCTCTTAGGAGTCCAAGTGCTCACAGCTCCGCGTTTACCTCTCGGGAGCCCGGCTCCTCACGCCCGGTTCCGTTCCGACCCCTCTCGGCTCAGGAGCGCGGGTCCTCACGATCCTGTCCCTCTCAGGCTGCTCTCCCTCGGGGGCCGGAGAACTCACATCTGTCCCCGTCCCCTAAGTCCCGCCTGGAGCCCGGGTCCCTGCAGCCGCCTCTTCTCCGGTCCCCGATCCCCTCAAGTCCCGTCCCAGGAACCTGATGCCTCACAGTCCCGTCTCCGCCACAATCTGCCGCTTCAGACACGGACCCACTGTGGGTCTGGGTGCTGACTCCCTCCTCCCGCTCTTCTTCCTCAACTGCCAGGGCCCAAGACTCACAGGCAGCAGGTCTATCTCCCCATGATATGCGGAGACTGCCCCCGTGAAGCGATCGTCTCGGCAGCCGGTCCGACTGCTCGGCCCTCCCCGAGTACTTCCGGCACCGCTCCCCGCCTCCAACCCGGAAACGCGCGGCTCTTCCGGCCGGCGGGCGCGCGCCTGGCCCGCGCAGGCGCAGAGGGGCCTGGGACACGTGGTCGCCGGGCCGGGCTGTGGCGGAGCTCCGCCGCTTCGGCTTTTCCCCCCGCTGGTGTCGGCTGAAGTCTGGGCAGCCTCGGCGCCTTCCACAAGCTTTAGGAACCCTGACCTAGTTGTTTCTAGCCGGCTCCGCCTGCCGTGTATATCGCTGCCATGACCGGTAATTGGCGCCCTCTTGTGGGCTCGAGGCCGCCATTTTTGTACGGTGCCTTTGTAGCGCTAGCGGGACCGGGATAATCACCCGGGACAGCAGTACCCCGTGGGTATCCTGTTGGACCCGTGTGTGTGTGTGTGGCGTTGTGGGGGGAGTTGGCAGGAGAACCTAAGGATCGGACAGACCGATTGTGCCTGTGAATTGGCAATAATAATGATGATGATGGAGCGCTGTCAGGACTTTGCCAAGCCCTTCACCTCTGGTAAATAAGGAAACTTTTTAAGATATATTGATTTCAGAGAGGAAAGGGGTGGGAGAGATAGAAACATCAATGATGAAAGAGAATCATGGGTGGGCTGGCCCGGCAGGTGCCCCATAAGAATCCCACCGTGACCTCCTGGTTCCTAGGCTGAGGCTCAACCACTGAGCCACACCGGGGCTCCGGGTAAACCTTTTAATGGTTTAAAGGGAACCTGTGAGGCCGGTGGAGGTGGAAGAGGGGATAGGGCATAAATGGTCATGGAAAATAAAATAAGGAGTAGAGGAAACCAGTGAGAGATAAAGTAAGGTCCTAGCTAATACGTTTTGAGTCTCTGTTTGAACTCGGAATTCTCCAAACCCTGTCCTCTAACCACTCAACTGATTGTTTCCGTTAGTTCATCCGTCAAATGCTTGGTGAGAAATGCTGCATTTAGCAGATGCTAGGCTTGGTTCCAGCCTAAGTGCTTCTGGAGCCCAGGTCCCCCGCTAAGATGGTGAAACATAAAGGAATGTAAGAAGGGCTGCGACAGTCCAGAGCAAGTGACTGTGACTGCCCGCAGGAATTATTAGTACCATAACCTGCCTTGCCAGTCTTTATAGTTTCCCATCCTCGTCCTACCAAATTTCTAATCCACCTATCCAAATTTACAGGATCTTCGTCTTTCTAGTCTTACTTTCCTGCCATTGCTGTCTTCATTCTAATAGTCTAGCATACCATTTTTATTTTTATTTTTGTACTCCTATCCATCTTTTTAAAACCCCGTTTAAAAGTATATTCATTCAACAATTACATTGTTTATTGTGCACCCAGCTTTTTGCTAGGGGCTGGGTGTCAGTAAATAAGACAGACAATATCCTTAACCTTAGAGATTTTACAGTCTGAAGTGGGGAAACATTACTACCCTGTTTCCCCCAAAATAAGACTGTCTTATGTTAATTTTTTCTCCCAAAGTTGCGCTAGGTCTTATTTTCAGGGGATGGATGTATTATCTTTCCATGCACTAGGCCTTATTTTCAGAGGATGTCTTATTTTCGGGGAAACACGGTAGCAAGGACAAAGAAATTTAAAATGAGAGAATGCTAGAATAAACTAGATTTATCCCTCTGGATGATGCCCTGAGCTATGAAACAGCTTCTTCAAGGACCAAGTTGGCTGGAGATTAATGGGTGATGGGGAGGCAGGCAATGAGGTTGGACTGGCAGGCAACGGGGTCAGCTTAGGCAGGACCTTGTAGGCTGTAGTGGGGATACAAGATTTTATTTATTGTGCAATGGGAAGGCATTGGAGGGTTGAGCAGAAGTCATTTTTTTTGGGGGGGGAGGATGACTGGTGGAGTCCCCAGCAGACACAGTTGACAGCTCCTGTGTCTAGGCTTCCACTAGTTTATACTACACATCTGCTTCCTTTTATAGTGTAAGCTGTTTACATGACTCCTCTTTCAGCTTCTGCTTTGTAGAGATCAGGGACCTCCACATATTATATTAAGGAAAGTAAAAGGCCTAACAGTCTATATTATTCGTTTTTTAAAAACCTATGTGATAGCCCTGCTGGTTTGGCTCAGTGGAAAGAGTGTCAGCATGCAGACTGAAAGGTCCTGGGTTCGATTCTGGTCAAGGGCACATGCCTGGGTTGTGGGCTTGACCCCCAGTAGGGGTCGTGCAGGAGGTAGCTGATCAGATGATGATCTTTCATCATTAATGTTTCTATCTCTCCCTCTCCCTCTGAAATCAATAAAAAATGTATATATTTTAAAAAATCTATGTGATGGCCCTAACCAGTATGGTTCAGTGGGTAAAGCATCCTCCTGTAGACTGAAGGGTTCCAGGTTTGATTCTGGTCAAGGGCATATGCCCAGGTTTCAGGCTTGAATCCCAGTAGGGGGCATGTAGGAGGCAGGCGGTCAATGATTCTCATCAGTGAAGTTTCTATCATTCCCTCTTCCTTCCTCTCTAAAATCAATAAAAATATATATATTTTAAAATAAAATCTTTAAAAAAATCTAGATGATGTATACATAGAAAATAGTGTGGCAAGATGAACACTAAACTGTCAATAGTAGTTTGGGGAAAGCATTCTTAAAATTCTGTACTGTTTTGATTTCTTTACAATTACCACATACCTATTGTTTCTATATTAAAAATGAAGTGCTTGTGAATGATTCCATTAAAAAAATTTTTTTCTATTAGACTTGGGATTCAGTATTATACTAGTTTCAGGTGTACAGTGTAGTGGTTAGATGTTTATACGACTTATGAAGTGATTCTGCTCCCCCGTAAACCTAGTACCTGCCTAACACCGTACATAGCATTAGAATAGCCTAAACCGGTTTGGCTCAGTGGATAGAGCATCGGCCTGTGAACTGAAAGGTCCCAGGTTTGATTCCTGTCAAGGGCATGTACCTTGATTGCTGGCACATCCCCAGTAGGGGGTGTGCAAGAGGCAGCTGATCAATGATTCTCCCTCATTGATGTTTCTAATTCTCTATCCCTCTCTCTTCCTCTCTGTAAAAATTCAACAAAATATATTTTAAAAAAATATTATTGACTATATTCCCTATACAGTCCTTTACATCCCTAGGACTGTTTTGTAACTGCCAATTTGCACTTAGCCAAATTGCACATCTTAATCCCTTCACCTTTTTCACCCAAGACCCCATGTGCCCCTCCCCTCTGGTAACCATCAGTTTGTTCTATGTATGATTTTGTTTCTGTTTTCTTTGTTCACTTGTTTTTCCGATTCCATATAAAAGTGTAATTATATGATATTTGTCTTTCTCTGACTTATTTCACTTAGCATAATATTTATCCTATAGGTCCATCTATGTTGCAAATGGTGGTTTCATTCTTTGAATGTTTATGCCATTCTGGAAAAGGCAAAACTACAAGGCCAGCCGAAACCGGTTTGGCTCAGTGGATGGAGCATCGGCCTGCGGACTGAAAGGTCCCAGGTTCGATTCCAGTCAAGGGCATGTATCTTGGTTGCGGGCACATCCTCAGTAGGGGGTGTGCAGGAGGCAGCTGATCGATTATTCTCATCGATGTTTCTAACTCTCTATCCCTCTCTCTTCCTCTCTGTAAAAAATCAATAAAGTATATTTAAAAAAAAAACAAACCACAAAACTACAGGGCCAGAGAAGAACAGTGGGTATCAGGATTAGGAATAAGGGGAGGGGGTGACTAGAAACGGAGACAAAGGAACTTTTTGAGGGATGTAAATGTTTGATATTTTGATTTATTGTGATAACAGACAAATGTCTATGAGTTTGTTAAAACTCACTGAATTATAAGATAAAAAAAAGTGAAGGCCCTGGCTCGATGGGTCAGTTGGTTAGTGTTTCTATACACCAAGGTTACAGTTCAATTCTCTGGTCAAGGCACATACAGTAATCAACCAATGAATGTATAATTAACTGGAACAACAAATAGATGTGTGTGTGTCTCTTAAAAAATAAATAATTAAAAAAAATGAATTTACTGTATGTAAATTATACCTCAATAAATCTAACTTCAAAAAATGAAATATGGCCAAAACCCGTTGCATCAGTCTGCAGACTGAAAGGTCCCAGGTTTGATTCCAATCAAGGGCATGTACCTTGGTTGCGGGCACATCCTCGGTGGGGGGTGTGCAGGAGGCAGCTGGTCGATGTTTCTCTCATCAATGTTTCTGGCTCTTTATCCTTCTCTTTTCTTCTCTGTAAAAAATCAATAAAATACATTTTTTAAAAAAATGAAATATGCAGATAAAATAAAGTAGGAATTACATTTTTAAAGTACACAATAATCATTATGCTTTTAAAAATTGGAACATTACAGGTTAATCTAAAGCAGTGGTCGGCCAACTCATTAGTCAACAGAGCCAGATATCAACCGTACAACGATTGAAATTTCTTTTGAGAGCCAAATTTTTTAAACTTAAACTTCCTCTAAAGCCACTTCTTCAAAACAGACTCGCCTAAGCCGTGGTATTTTATGGAAGAGCCACACTCAAGGAGCCAAAGAGCCGCATGTGGCTCGAGAGCCGCAGTTTACCGACCACGGATCTAAAGTCTTGTGTGTCATTGGCCCCCATCCTGAGTCCCCTGTTTCCTCCTCAGGGGTAATCACTGATGTTTATTTTTCCAGATCTTTTTTTTTTTAATACACAAACATGGACCATAGAAAACATACAACACACATATATATATATATATATACACATGTGTATGCTCTTATTACATTAACGGTATCATGCAGTACCTGATACTCCATTCAACACCTTTTTCACTATTTTTATACCTGTTGATAAAGACCTACTTCACATTCCAAGTACAGTATTGCTTTTTTCTTTCTATCATGCTGTACCTTATTCTGCACCTGCCATCAGTGTGGTTTTTTTAAATCCTCACTTGAGAATTATGCAATAAAAAAAATAAAATAGCCAGGGCCTGTTTGGCTCAATGGATAGAGCGTTGGCTTGGGAACTGAAGGGACCCGGGTTCGATTCTGGTCAGGGGCATGTGCCTTGGTTGCGAGCATATCCCCGATGGGGGGTGTGCAGGAGGCGGCTGATCGATGACTCTCATCGATGTTTCTGGCTCTCTGTCTCTCTCCCTTCCTCTCTGTACAAAATCAATAAAATATATTTAAAAAATAAATAAATAAATAAATAAATAAATAAAATTTATTTTAGAGAGCGGAAGGGGGAGCTCGAGAGAACATGGATATGGGTATGTTGCCTCTCTTACCTGCCCGCCGGGGATCAAACCACAACCTAGGTATGTGCCCTGATCTGGAATGGAACCCACAACCTTTGGTGTACAAGAGGATGCTCTGTCAGTGTTTTTTTATATTTAACTCCTTGAAAGGGCAGCAGATTGCATTCTATTTTATGAACACACCGCATTCTACTAATCCATTGTAATGAAGGTTAGGCTGCTCCACGATGATCACGTGCCTTTGGTGCTCGCGTGCCGGGGCTGGCACACGTTTGTGCTTTTTCAGTTTTAATAAGTGTAGGACTTGTGTTTTCCCAGTCAGGTACCTATAGACCCTGAGAAGCAGAGGGGGCAGGCACGCGACCCCGCTCCGTTCCCCCTTCTCCCTCCGCAACCGATCTCCTCCGCCCCTTCCTCTGTGCCCAGGGCACCTTCCCAGCAAGCACTGCGGTATTTGCATATCGACTGTTTTTGCCTTTGCTTCTAAATAAAAAAAGGCAAATCAGAATCTCCTGGTAAAGCATTCCATCTGACTCATAAGATCTTGAAATTTCCTCCGCAGTTTCTGGAGCATAGAATAGGAGTTTGTAAATAGGGTTTTTTCCCCCCACTTTTAACAAAATGGGGCTTCGCTAACACTGCCTCCCTGCTTTCAGGCCGGTCTGGCAAAAAGGGCTTCTGTCGTGAGTGGCACATGTAGAGCAGCCTGATTGCTCTACGTGCGGAATCGACATCAAGAGATTTCGGAAGCATAATTTTTTGGTACCTGGGCAGCTGGTGATCGTTGGTCCTGGCGCCCGTGCTGTGAAGTATAACGGAAGTTCTTTGTGACTTTGTTGTTGTGTAGCCCCAAAAAGAATCTCCTAAACTTGTATCCTCCTGAGTAAGGTTATGTTTAAGATATTTAGCCATAAGGCTTCGTTCATTCTATAGTTTATTTTTAATACATTTTTATTGGTTTCAGAAAGGGAGAGAGATTCATTCTAACAGTAAATGTGTATTGTACTCCAAGGGACCCAGTTCAGGGCCTGACTACACAAGGCTTAGATTTAGTAAGGGGAGAGAATAGCGAAGGGAGGGTAACACTGAACGGGGCTCTGAGTGGGATGTCTGGGAAAGCTTTCCTAAGGCAAATTACTTGGAAGCTAAAACCTAAAGAATAAATACCGTGTTTCCCCGAAAATAAGACATCCTCCGAAAATAAGACCTAGCGCATGGAAAGATAAGACATCCCCTGAAAATAAGACCTAGCGCATCTTTGGGAGCAAAAATTAATATAAGACACTGTCTTATTTTCGGGGAAACAGGGTAGGAGGCAAGAGCTGTTTAAGTAGAGCCAAAGCCTTGAGGGAAAATGTGCTGCAGTCCGAGAAAGGCCAAGATGTTTAGAGTGAAACCATCCACTTGGCAAGACAGAGCGAAGTCCGAAGACTCCGCTGAGGACTGGTCTCACAAGTCTGGGAAATTAATTACTATATATATATATTACAGATGTCTCCTATCCCCCCCTTTACTTCTCTCCGCTCAGCCTCTACCCACCCCCCAGGTCTTTAGCACCCTATTGCTTGTGTCCATGGGCTATGCATATAAGTATGTAAGTATTTTGGCTTATCTTTCCTTGTCCCTCCATCCTCACATTGAGTTATCAGTCTGCTCCATGCTTCCAAATGCTTCAGGTCTTATTTTGTTGGTCAATTAATTTTGTTCATTAGATTCCATGCAGTGTTTCTTATAAAGCAGAAGAAATGAAAAATTACCCACAACAGGTATCAGCAAACTTTTTCTGCAAAGGGCCAGATAGTACATACTTTAGATTTTGTGACCTTATAGTCTTTGCTAGCCACTCAACTCTACTGTTGCAAAATGATGAAAAATGTCACTCCTCTTGGTCAGAACAGTGTCTTTTTGTATAACATATACTAGAGGTCCGGTGATCAGGTTCCCCAACTCCCCGCCTCCCCGCCTCCTCCTTCCCTGGCTCCCTCAGCACTCTGCTGCTGCAGCTGGTCACCTGCCATATTTCTCGCTGCCCCCTGGTGGTCAGCGTATGTCATAGAGAGCAATCGAACTTTGGGTCTCCCTAGGGGACAATTTGTTAGCCTTTTATTATATAGGATGATTTGGAACAGAATTTGTTCACAGATCAGGCACATGTTTCCATAACACCTTTATTCCTGTTGTTTTTATCTCATTTCAGTAAGTCCTGCCCCAAGGATGACCAAAGATATGCTGGACCTGAAGTATGGTAGCAACAATATTTAGGTAAAAACTGCTGTTTGAATTTTAACCCTGCTCTTCTGGCTTCTGCACTCATTTACTTGCTTAAACAATATGGTAGTTACCTCAGCTTCCAGACTGAGACCTGGAGGCTAAGGCAGTTTTCCTGTGCCTGTGGACCGGGACCACAGGAGATGGATTCTCACGGACTCAGTAGCTCCAGGAGTTGAAACTGTAGAAAACCTTTAGAGATTATTAACTCTGCTTGATTCTGCTTCTGTAAAAACTGCTTGCGCAAGATAGGTCCACATTCCAGCGTCCAGCAGGATGTAGCTGGGAACCCTGCTAGCTGTTCCCAGACTTTAGAATTTAGAATTTAGAACAAAGGAAATTTTTGTGGTTTAGACCTTTAAAAGGACTGCCTACACCTGGAACAGCGTAGTCATGAGAGTGGACTCCACCTGCGTGTGGTGCTCTTGTAGCCATCGCTGGCCAGCTCAATAAATCCTTGCCTGCTTTTTTAAAGCAATTAGCAGCCTCTGGTGGTCTTATTTTTGACTTCATGGTTAGACCCCACAACACTGATGGAATTCTGTTCTTTCAGATACTGCAGGTACCTGTTGGGGACCAGGTGTTGAGGGAGCCCCCAGTCTTGATAGGGCCAGGGAAGCAGGAACTGGCTCACCAGCGCCAGCTAGTGACTGGAAGCAGAGGGGGTAGGATGCAGGAATGTCTTGCCAGGTAGGCACTTCAGGAGAGAGCAGTAGTTGTGTGTGAGGGGAAACCTTATTTATTTATTCATGTATTTTATTAGGGGAAAATTTATGTAACAAAGTGAAATGCCACTCTCTCTGATTCTATCTTAACTCTGACCTGCATTTGCCCCACGGCCTTCAGGCAAATAGCTCCTGCTATAGATATGCTAATTTTAGAGAAGTTTGGCTTGAGGCTTGAATTTTTGGCAAAGATTTTTAGGAGCCTCCAGACCGGACTCAGATTAGCAGGGACTGGAAACAATGAGACTTAGAGATTCCCTGTTCTTCCTTAGGTCCCTAGATGTCTGAGGTCTCACACTTCTTACTCCACCTCTTCTCCCTTCCCTTAAAATAAAAGCCTGAATTCTGGACTCTTTTTTTAAAAAAATATATTTTATTTTTAATATATTTTATTTTAATATATTTTATTTTTACACAGAGAGGAATTGAGAGGGACAGAGAGTTAGAAACGTTGATGAGAGAGATACATCAAACAGCTGCATCTTGCACACCTCCCCCGCCCCCCCACTGGGGATGTGCCCTAAACCAAGGTACGTGCCGTGCCCTTGACCAGAATCCAACTGGGGCCTTTCAGTCCGCAGGCCGACACTCTATCCACTGAGCCAAACCGGTTTCGGCTGAATTCTGGACTCTTGAGATAGATTTGAGAAAACTCTAAGGTCCCCCATCTTTTTCAGCTGACACCTTCTCAATCAATAAAACTTTCCTTACTCTAAACTCTGATGTTTTGAATATTGGCATCTGAAGCATAGGCCACATGTACCTTGAACCAGTAACACTTAAGCTTGTTCTATTGTATGTAGAGATACCAAAATAGCAAGGGTGGTACATAGTGAGAAGCTCTGAAGAGAGGGCATTTATTTACAATGTACCTTCTTGATGGGGGATAGGGAGCAAAGCTGGTAGCAACTACCCCGAGGAGAGTGACAGGTGCCCTGCCCATCTGTCCCCACTGGACTCAGAGGTATGGGCATGGCGAGGGTAAGCAGTGAGTTGCACCCTCTCCACTTCTGAGTCTGAGCCCAAGGTGTGGGACCTCTTGTTTTCCCTCCTCACTGTGAATCCTACTTGTGTCTGGGTGGTCTATGTGGTGCAGGCAGAGCATAAGATGAGAAAAAGGTTTCTACCAAGCCCCCAGAACCTGTCTACTCACATCCCAACACCATGGGAGGTCAGGCCAACCCCCGGGTGATGGACTCCAGACCACGGCGTTTCAGGACCTGCCCTGTTCCCTGTCTCCTTTCACGTCTCCTTTTCAAAACGGGCCTGTCTGTGTGAGGACTTCCTTCTAAAGCTGCCTCAGCCTCCTGATCCAGAAGGCAAAACTAGTCTGCTTTTGGTATTTTTTTCCTGCTATCTATTTAAAAATGTGAAAACATTCTTAGGTTCTCAGGCAACAGCAGGGAAGCTATAGTTTACTGGCCCCTGGACTACAAATTCAACAGCAAAAAGGACCTGGTCAAACCAAATATGGGATAGCCACACACTAGAATACCGTGTACTCATTAAAATTTTGAAACATACCCTAGCTGGTTTGGCTCAGTGGATAGAGTGTCAGCCTGCTAACTGAAAGGTCCCAGGTTTGATTCCAGTCAAAGGCACATGCTCGGGTTGTGGGCTCCTTCCCCAGGGGGGGACTTGCAGGAGTCAGCCGATCCATGATTCTCTCATCACAGATGTTTCTATCTCTCCCTCTCCCTTCCTCTCTAAAATCAATTAAAAAAATATTTAAAAATAAAAAATAAGCCCTAGCCGGTTTGGCTCAGTGGCTAGAGTGTCAGCCTGCAGACTGAAGGGTCCCAGGTTCGATTCTGGCCAAGGGCACATGCCTGGGTTGTGGGCTCAATTCCCAGTGGGGGTCGTGCGGGAGGCAGCCAATCAATGATTCTCTCTCATCATTGATATTTCTGTCTCTCTCCTCCCTTCCTCTCTGAAATCAATAAAGAAATACATATTTTTAAAAATGTTGAAATAGCTCAGGTGGTGTGGTTCAGTGGTTGAGCATCAACCCAGGAACCAGAAGGTTGCTGGATCAATTTCCTGTCAGGACACATGCCTGGGTTGTGGGCTCAGTCTCCAGTAGGGAGCTTACAATAGTCAGCCAACGATTCTTTCTTATTGATGTCTCTCTCTCTCTCCCTTTCCCTTCCTATCTATGAAATCAATAAAAATACTTAAAAAAAAAAAAAGGAAACAGAAGTGTTTATGATAATGGTTCACTTCTATGGAACGCTTACAAAGTGCCAGACTCTGTTTTATGCTCTTAGATATATTAACTCCCATAAATCATCACATAAGCCAATGAGGTAAGTGCTAGTATCATATTCACTTCATAGAAGAAAACAGAAGCTCTGTGAGGCCCAGATCACATAGAAAGTAGCCAGAGGTGAGCCCAGGTCTTTTGATAGGAATGAGTTGTCCCGACTGTACAGAATGTCTAAGGGGAGTGTCAGCTATAGTGGAATCTGTTAGGGAAGACTCATTGGAAAAGTGAAGCTTTTTTTCCTTTGGTTTTTCCATATTTCCTTATTAAATATGGAGTGCATCAACAGGTTAGAGAAATTGTGAGGAACACAAATGAGAATAAAATCAGACTAGAGGCAGAGAGAGAAAGAGAGGGGCATCGATTTGTTATTCCACTTATTTATACATTCATTGGTTGATTCTTGTTCATGCCCTGCCTGACGAGATAGAAGCCGCAACCTTGGTGTGGTGGGACAACACTAACCACTGAGCGACCTGGCCAGGGTAAAGCTTTTGCATTTTGAAGGCTGGAAGGAAGAGGTTGTCCGTTGGTTAATAGAGAAGAGGAAGTTTCTTTCTTTTTTTTTTTTTTTAAAGTATATTTTATTGATTTTTTTTTACAGAGAGGAAGGGAGAGAAATAGAGAGCTAGAAACATAGATGAGAGAGAAACATCAACCAGCTGCCTCTTGCACACCCCCTACCGGGGATATGCCCGCAACCAAGTACATGCCCCTGACCGGAATTGAACCTGGGACCTTTCAGTCCGCAGACTGACGCTCTACCACCGAGCCAAACCGGTTTCGGCAGAGAAGAGGAAGTTTCCATCCTTCAGGTGGTTAGATAAGCATGGCTCCTTCATTAAAAACCAACAAAACCTGATTACTGAGTTCGCTTATTAGTCTATATCTGAGATACTGGGATTAGGGACTACAGAGAGGGAATGATGGTCACACAAAATTTTAAGAAAATTCCATTTATAATAACATAAAAGTGAATAAAATACTTAGGAATAAATTTATCCAAGGGATGTGAAACTTAACTGAGGAGGAGTATAACTTGAATACTGAAAACAATGAAACATTGCTGAAAGAAATTAGACACAAATATAATAAATGGGAAGACGTTCCATGCTCATCGATTGGAAGACTTAGTATTGGTAAGATGTCAATACTAGCCGAAGTGATGGGTGAATTCAATGCAATTCTATAAAAATCCTAAACATGTTTTTTAAAAATCAGAAATAGAAAGACCCATTCTAAAATTCATGTGGGATCTCAAGGGATCCTGAATAGCCAAAAAAGAACAAAGAACTTGAAAAAGAACAAAGTTGGAAGAATTCACTTCCTGATTTAAAAACTTATTAGAAAGAGTAACTAAAACAGTGTGATGGTTTTATAAAGACATATATGTAGGCTAATGGAATAGAGAGCCCAGAAATAAATCCTGGCATCGAATGATTAGAAGACCACCCTGGCTGATATGGCTCAATTAGTTGGAGTGTTTTCCCATGCACCAAAATTTTAAATGAATAAAATAAAATAATGTGCCGGGACCGGTTTGGCTTAAGGGATAGAGTGTCGGCTTGGGGACTGAAGGGTCCCGGGTTCGAGTCTGGTCAAGGGCATGTACCTTGGTTGTGGGCATGTCCCCAGTGGGGGGTGTGCAAGAGGCAGCTGATCGATGACTCTCTCTCATCGATGTTTCTAACTCTCTATCTCTCTCCCTTCCTCTCTGTACAAAATCAATAAAATATATTTAAATAAAAATAAATAAATAAAATAATGTAAAGAAAAGGTGAGGAGCAAGATTTGGGGCATGCCTATGATGTCACTGGCACTGGGCTGGAAGCTGGTACCAACTCAGGAGATTTACCCTCTAATTGACAAAACAGTGCAGCGGACCTTCACTGAGGTCCCGTAACCAAGCAGGCAGCTGACTGGACTCTGTTCTATCAGGAGGCGGATGGTGCCAGTTAGAATATTAACAGGAATACCAGCTGGCATTTCTTGAGTGCTTACTACATTCCAGACATTATTCTAAGTCCTCATTTACTCTTCGCAACCCCTGGTGAGGTATCATTAACCATCTTCCTTTCACAGATTAACAAACTGATGCAGCCGAAACCGGTTTGGCTCAGTGGTAGAGCGTCGGTCTGCGGACTGAAAGGTCCCAGGTTCGATTCCAATCAGGGGCATGTACATTGGTTGCGGGCACATCCCCGGTGGGGGGTGTGCAAGAGGCAGCTGGTCAATGTTTTTCTCTCATCGACGTTTCTAGCTCTATCCCTCTCTCCTTTCCTCTCTGTAAAAAATCAATAAAATATATTTTTTTAAAAACCAAACTAATGCAGAAACAGATTGATCCACAGTCACAGAGCCAGCAGGGCTTGCATCTTGTCCTCTCTGACTCCAAAACCAGAAAGCCAGCCTTTTATGTTGGTCCTGGTAGCAGACAGTGGACAAGGGTGGGGCGGGGTGAAGGAGGCGGTGATTCACTTCACTGTGTCCAGATTTAGTCCAGACTTTTTCCCTTGCACCCACTGGCAGAACTCCTTTTTCTCCTTTTGCCTCCTTTTCTGATTCACACCCCATCTGTTAGGGCTTCTGGCTCCCGAGAATGTGATGCAGAGGGTGGGGGTTGGGGAGGCAGACCCTTAACTGCAGGCAATCCTTAATAGCACACAGTTTGTTTTTTTTTTAAATTATTGTTCTGTATGTACCAGGCAATGATTAGGAGCTGGAGTCCTGCCATGAATAAAAATAGACCTTGTGCCGAAACCGGTTTGGCTCAGTGGTAGAGCGTTGGTCTGCGGACTGAAGGGTCCCAGGTTCGATTCCAGTCAAGGGCATGTACCTTGGTTGTGGGCACATCCCCGGTAGGGGGTGTGCAAGTGACAGCTAGTCGATATTTCTCTCTCATCGATGTTTCTGGCTCTCTGGCTCTCTCCTTTCCTCTCTGTAAAAAACCAATAATAAAAAAAATAGACCTTGTACCTGCGCTCCAGGATATTTCATTGCAGAGTGTATATATGTGTGTCTGGGTGGGGGATGAAGGTAGAGAAGAGGATGGGGAAGAAAGGGAGAGGGAATGAAGGAGGAGAGGGGAGTAGATACAGATAAGGAACAAGATAGGTCAGGTGTCAGTAAGGATTGTAAAGGAAGCCCTAGTTGGTTTGGGTCAATGGATAGAATGTTGGCCTGCGACTGAAGAGACCCAGGTTTGATTCTGATCAAGGGCACATGCCTCCACTGCAGGCTCTTCCGGGCTCAGGCACTGGTCTGGGCTCATGCAGGAGGCAACCAATTGATGTGTTCTCACATTGCTATTTTTCTCTGTCTTTCCCTCTCTTTCACTTGCTCTAAAAATCAATGGAAAAATATCCTCGGGTGAGGATTAAAAAAAAGAAAAGATTATAAAGGAAATGTGAGAGAGTGACTGAGAGGGGACACACTGAAGACAGAACAGAAAAGGCCTAGCTCAGGAGCTAAGACCTGGAGCGAGCATATCAAACCTGTGGCCCAGGGGCTGCATGTGGCCCCCACAATGAATATTTTTGCAGCCCAGCCAACATAACGGTATGTAAGAAATTAAAAAAAAAAAAAAATATATATATATATATATATATTATTGATTTTTTTACAGAGAGGAAGGGAGAGAGATAGAGAGCTAGAAACGTCGATGAGAGAGAAACATCGACCAGCTGCCTACTGCACACCCCCCACTGGGGATGTGCCCACAACCAAGGTACATGCCCTTCCCCGGAATCGAACCTGGGACCTTTCAGTCTGCAGGCCGACGCTCCACCACTGAGCCAAACCGGTTTCGGCCTGTAAGAAATGTTTTAATAAAAATTTCATAATTTAATTTTTGCAATATCCTGTTTTACATAATTATTAATAATGAACTATAACATTCGCTAATGACTGATTACTATAAACTTGTTGCATTCATTTCCCTTACCCACTTTACATGCAAGCACACCATTTCTCTTCACTAATATTAGCAGGGAATATTTTAGCAGCCGATTGCCATGTCATTAGTCTTGGATTAACTTGTTTGGTGTGAGCAACAGGAAATATTTCACTTTCAGAGAACAAGAAAAATAGGTTTATTCGTCCGAAACTGGTTTGGCTCAGTGGATAGAGCGTCAGTCTGCGGACTGAAGGGTCCCCAGGTTCAATTCTGGTCAAGGGCATGTACCTTGGTTGTGGGCACATCCCCAGTGGGGGGTGTGCAGAAGGCAGCTGGTTGATGATTCTCTCTCATTGACGTTTCTAACTCTCTATACCTCTCCCTTCCTCTCTGTGAAAAATCAATAAAATATATTTAAAAATAGGTTTATTTGCGTTATGCTTATTTGTGTAGTTATTCAGTGTAAGTTCAATAAAAAAATAATTTTTATTAAAATGTTCTATTATTTTATGTTAACGATTACTCATTTACTTCAGCCCTTTGTATTCAGCATGTCTCTATAGAAATAAATCCACATTTCTATAAAAATTGAAGCTTTTGTTTATTTGCAGCCCACATAAACTTAAACCTTGTTTATTTGGCTCGTGTTAGCATTTGAGTTTGCCATGCTTGACCCAGAGGATGAGAAAGAGCCAGTTGAAGATCTGGAAGAAGTTCAACATGGGGAAATGGCAAGGTCAAAGGCCATGAAATAAATCTGTGTTTTTCAGGAATTTGGAGGCTAGAGAGGCTGGGCCAGAGGGACAGAAAGAAAAGGACTTAAGAGAAGATCCAAGGGCCAGCTCATGTAAGGTCTTGTGAGGAGTTCAAGGTTAATTCTAAGGCCATTGGAAGATACATGAATGAAGTCTGGTAAAAAGAACAGAAAAAAGTATGAAGACTGGAAGGCAGAATGACAGAAAGTGGGGAGACCTAGGAAATTCTCGCTCTAAGTAACAGGCAGGCAATGATGGTGGCCCAGATCAAGTGGGTTTTCAGAGAGGAGGTGGTGGTAGGGGGTTCTTGGTAGAGGACTTAGTGATGAAGGTGATAGTCTCTGAGGTGGGAGAACAAGAGGAGAAGCAGGTTTCGTGGTTGGGGGAATCTAAGGAAAGGAAAGGATAGAAATTATGAATTCAGTTGTGGACATGTTGAGTTTGCAGAATCAGTGGCTAGCCAGGCATCTGGCAACACTGTTCCAGGTTAGAGGCAGATACCTGGAGAGACCGGAGGCTGCCACCTGAGAACTCATAGGCCACACTTTAAAAAAAAAAAAAAAAAAAAAAAAAATATATATATATATATATATATATATATATATATATATATATATATATCTTATTGATTTGTTACAGAGAGGAAGGGGGAGGGATAGAGAGCTAGAAACATCGATGAGAGAGAAATATCGATCAGCCGCCTCCTGCACCCCCACCCCCTCAGGGGATGTGCCCGCAACCAAGGTGCATGCCCTTGACTGGAATTGAACCTGGGACCCTTGAGTCCACAGGATGATGCTCTATCCACTGAGCCAAACTGGTTTCAGCAGGCCACACTTATTCATAGAAGGATAATGTAGAGTCCAGAGATGCTTTAAGTTTTTTTTGTGTGTGTGTGTTTTTTTAATTGGTTATCAACCAATTAAACAAACTCAGAATTTCTACCTCCTCTTCCAAATTGGATGCTCTGGCCAATTAGGCCAACATCCGGGGAAGGCCACGGCAGGCTGGCAGAGGAGGTGCCGCCCCTCCAGATGGGGCATGGACCCCCATGGCTGGTCTGACCCCAGCAGGACTGCTCAGATTTCATTCAAGGCCTGGTCCTGGCAGCACTGGAGTTCCAAACTCTGACTGGACAGAAGGTGGCACCCTAGAAAAGGAAAAAATTGATCTGGCACAGAGCCTTGACTTTGGACAACTCCACTGGGAGTGGCAGCTCAGCGCCTTCTCAGCCATGTAACTCAGGGCGTGCCATTTAATTTCACCGAGCCTGTCTTGCTTCGTTCGAAAAATGGTGATAACACACCCTTCCCAGGAAGCAAATTCTCTACCTGGAACTTCATCTATGGGAAAGCTCCTAGCACGGTGGCAGGCACAGAGAAGGGGCTCAATAGTCTTTTCTTTTCACTTTAACCTGGTGAGCAGCTGGTCTCAGGAAATCAGAATGGCTAGGTCATAGTACTTACCAGCTATGCAAATTATTTTACAGTCTGTGAGATGGGAACACTACTAGTACTACCTTATGGGATTACATAAATTATGTGTTTTTCATTATTTCTTATCATTGACTTCTGGTTTCATACCAGTATTAAATAAGTTTACAATGGCATGGCAGTCCTGGCTGGATGGCTCTGTTGGTTGGAGCAGCATCCCATATATCAAAAGGATGCAGGATGCCGAAACCGGTTTGGTTCAGTGGATAGAGTATCGGTCTGCGGACTGAAGGGGCCCAGGTTCGATTCCAGTCAAGGGCATGTACATTGGTTGTGGGCACATCCCCGGTGGGGGTTGTGCAGGAGGCAGCTGGTCAATGTTTCTCTCTCATTGATGTTTCTAAGCTCTCTATCCCTCTCCCTTCCTCTATGTAAAAAAAAAAAATCAATAAAATATATTTTAAAAAATGCAGGTTTGATTTCCAGTCAAGGTACATGCCTAGGTTGCGGGTTTCTCTCCTGATCAAGGTGCATAAAGGAGGCAACGATCAATGTTTCTCTTTCACATAGATTTTTTTTTCTCTCTTTCTTCCTTTCTCTATAACCAAAAACAACATATCTTCAGGTGAGGATTAAAAAACTGAAAAATGGCCCAACAAGCATGGCTCAGTGGTTGAGCATCGACCTATGAACCAGAAGGTCACGGTTTGACTCCAGGTAAGGACACATGCCTTGGTTGTGGGATGTGCAAGAGGCAGCCAATCAATGATTCTCATCATGGATATTTCTCTTTCTCTCTCTCTCTCTCTCCCCTCCTCTCTGAAATCAATAAAAAAAAAATGGCATGGCATTCAGTAAGTGATAGCCATTATGCTGCTGTTCTTACTAAGCATAGAATAAATATACTGAAGAGCCAGCAAAACCATAGTTCTTATCCTGGGCTAGCCATCAGAGTCATCAATGGACATTTTAGAAAATATTAATGTCTGGGCTCTACCCTCAGAGATTCCACTTGAATTCATCTGGGGCAGGCCCCTGCTAACGGGGTTTTAGAGAATTTCCCCAAGTGATTCTACACGGAGCCGGGGACAGAAGATCCACCGTGGAGGAGCCAGGAGCATGAGCTCTAAGTACAGCTGCATGTGTCCAAATCAAACCAAGCCAACAAGCAGATGTATGAACTTGGGAAAATTCATACCCTCTCACATTAAAATGGGTTAATAATAGGACCTGGGAGGTTGTAGAAGTCTAAACTGCTGCTTGGCTGGTGTGGCTCAGTGGTTGAGCAACGACCTATGAACCAGGAGGTCATGGTTTGATTCACAGTCAGGGCACATGCTCGTGTTGTGGGCTTGATCCTCAGTGGGGGGTGTGCAGGGGGCAGCCAGTCAATGATTCTCTGTCATCATTGATGTTTCTTTCTCTCCCTCTCCCTTCCTCTCTGAAATCAATAAAAATATATTTTAAAAAAATCTAAAGTGCTTTGAGCAATGCCTGTCAGCTAGTAAACTCTCAGCAGGCCTAGGCATCACCAGCTTTCAGTTTCCCTGCTGTTTCCAAACTTATTGCAGCCACTGTGGGCCTATCCCCAGCTCAGACCCAGAATCTCCCCAAGGGGGGGCCTGGTTGTCTTGAACATCCCACACTGCCAGCTGCCCCCAAAATTATTTTTGGCCCTTCCATTGTTCAACGTTTTTATTTGCCAAAATGAACAGAATTATTTTCCAAACAAAATTTGTTTGCTCAGATATCAGAGAGACTCCAAGAATGCTAAAAGGGAGGATGTAACCAGACTGGCCATTCAACTGTCTCTCATATTTATTTGTTAATTCTACCCCAAGGACATTTTTCCCCCATTGCTTTTCAGAGAGAGTGGAAAGGAGGGAGGAAGAGAGGCAGAGAGAAACATTAATGTGAGAGAGACACATAGACTGGTTGCCTCCTGCACATTCCCTGACTGGGGTTCGGGAGCGAACCTGCAACCAAGGTACATGCCGTTACTTAACCAGGAATTGAACCCAGGACCCTTCCGTGTAGCCAACACTCTAACCACTGAGAAACCATGGTCAACCAACCATGGTTGACTCTCAAATTTAAAGAAAGAAGTAGAAGAAGTAAAAAAAGAATTCTTTTCTTTTATTTTTAATTTATATTTTATTGATTTTTTACAAAGAGGAAGAGAGAGGGATAGAGTTAGAAACATACATGAGAGAGAATCATCGATCAGCTGCCTCTTGCACATCCCCTACTGGAGATGTGCCCACAACCAAGGTGCATGCCCCTGACGGGAATTGAACCTGGGACCTTTCAGTCCGCAGCCCCATGCTCTATCCACTGAGCCAAACCGGTTTCAGCAAGAATTCTTTTCAATGCTTAGGACACAGCATTTAGTAGGGAAAAGAAGTATAACATGGAATTGTACTTTCAAGATAATTCGTCTAGGTAAAGGGGGAAAAATGCAGAGAAAAAAGATTGAAAGGAAATATGACAGATGTTAAATACAAGTGTGTTTCCCCCCCCCCATTTCTCCATCTTTTTATGCACTTTATAATTTTCTACAGTGAACATGAAATTAACAGGAAAAACAATTAAGGGGGGGAATTTCAAAAGGAAAATCTTCACATGATTTTTCTCTCAAAATAATTATATTGCTTTGTCCTAGTTCCTTCTTTCTATAAAAAAAAATTTTTTTTTTTTTAAAGAATTGTACCTACTTACTGTTTCTGCCACTTCCCTTCCCTATTTGATCCACCACAGCCTGGCCTCCTCCCGCACCCCCAGGTGATCACTCTGGAGGGATCAGGGATGACCTCTGAGCTGCCAAACCCAGTGGCTTGTTCTTCCTTGCCAGATCTTTGAAATATTTGACCTTGTTGGCACCATCCCCTCCTCCTGAAGGCTTCCTGACTTCTCTTGGTTACCTCTCTCCCTTTGTTCAGGGACCTAATCTTTCTGACCACTTCTGGTTAGTCCCTGCAGGTTTCTCAAGGCTTGCTATTCTCCAGGTTTGGGCCCCTAGCCCCCTCTCTCTGCACATTTTTCTTGGACCACACTTCTTCACAGATGGATAATGTAGAGCCCAAGAGTGACTCATTCACTTTTTAAAAAATATCTACTGCCGAAACCGGTTTGGCTCAGTGGTAGAGTATTGGTCTGCGGACTTAAAGGTCCCAGGTTCGATTCCGGTCAGGGGCATGTACATTGGTTGCGGGCACATCCCCGGTTGGGGGTGTGCAAGAGGCAGCTGGTCGATGTTTCTCTCTCGACATTTCTAGCTCTCTATCTCTCTCCCTTCCTCTCTGTAAAAATCAATAAAATATATTTTAATATATATATAACTACATATGTTTTATAGATTTCAGAGATGAAGGGGGAGGGAGGGAAAGAGAGACAGAAGCATCAGTGATGGGAATTGATCTGTGACCACCAGGTTCATAGGTTGACACTCAACCACTGAGCCTTGCCAGCCTGGTTATCTCATCCACTCTTGTCCTCTGTGGTTCCATCCCAAATTCCAGCACTGGCCTCTTGCTGCAGACAAGTCAATCCCACTTCCTTCTGAACACGCTCGTTTGGATGTTCCTCAAACACCTAAGACTTAAGTCTAAATGGACTTATTTCTATTTTCCCTCAATCCCCAACCAACTCTCCCTGCTTTGTTCCTTCACTGGGGGCCATTCTTGTCCCTTTCTCTTTCTCACCCCCTACATTCCACTGTCACTAACACTTGTTGCTTCCACATCAAGGCTGCTGATGCGTTTCCTCTGGCTCTGGCTCTGCCCTGCTTGAGGCCCTTCTTCTCTCTGGCCCGGGTAATCAGAGCAGTTCCCCCACAGCTTTCTTTTCCTGGTCTTTCTCCTGTTTACTCCTTATAATTTTTCCCTGATCATTCATTCAATCAATACATATTAGCTGCACGCTAAACTCTGCTCCAAATGCTATGTGATGTAAACCAAAGGCACAAACTAGATAAGCAAATCATCTAGGGGATTTCAAATTGTGGGAACTGCTATGAAGGTAAGCAGAGGGATTGATTAAGCAGAGGGCTTGGGGAGGAGAGGTCTCAGATGTGGTCTTTGCCCGGAAATAGTCCACCAAACGAACATAACAGGTGCCTTGATAGAACAGGGGTGGTGATGATGGAGAAGAATGTGGCTGGGAACCCCACTATCAGTTGGGAATCAGGGGAGGTATAGTGAATGAGGGGCACAGAAGCAGCAGCTGGAAGGAGATCATGCATGGGGCCCTGGAGGGGAGAAGTCTGGGTTTTATTCCAAGTGCAATGGGAGGTTATTAAAAGGTTCTTAACAGGCCGAGACCGGTTTGGCTCAGTGGATAGAGCATCGGTCTGTAGACTGAAGGGTCCCAGATTCGATTCCGGTGAAGGGCATGTACATTGGTTGCAGGCACATCCCCAGTGGGGGGTGTGCAGGAGGCAGCTGGTCGATGTTTCTCTCTCATCGACCTTTCTAGCTCTCTATCCCTCTCCCTTCCTCTCTGTGAAAAACCAATAAAATACATTAAAAAAAAAAAAAAAAAGGTTCTTAACAGGGACATCACATTTTTTATTTTTTATTTTTTTTATTTTTCACATTTAACTTTAATTATTCAGACGAGATCGGGCGCATTCAGGGTGGTATGGCCGTAGACAACTTAAATTATTCAGGAGATTACTCTAGGTGCCTAAGGTGAATAGCGATTGAGGATCGGGTGGATAGGGTTGCTAACTACTGGGAAATTGCTACAGCGGTCCAGGCAAGTCCCGTGGGCTGGGGCTGGGTGTCAGCAGTGCAGTTGGAGAGCACTTAACCCTCCTTTGGCTCTCTACCCTCTTCAGGGTGGCTCCTTATCCCTTATGCCAACCATCTGGTTCCAGCCTCCCGCTTCAGTCCCATCTCCTGTCAGTTCTTACTTCTTTGTCTCTGCTCATGCACTTTTTTGAATGCTCTTCCTCACTTTTCCCTGTAATGAACTCCTGCTTATGCTGGAGACCAGGTTCAAATACCCCCTTCTCTGTGAAGCCTGTCACGAATTCTCCAGGGAGGGTCCTTTGTAGATGTTCAGTGCTTCGTTTGTAACTCAGGATAACACCTATCACACTGACCTGTCCTGTGTGTCTACAATTCTGTCCACAGAAGGTGAACTCAGAGCCTATGAAAGCAGGGCCAGGGCTTGAGTAAATGTTCAATGAATGTTTGATACATAATCAAAAGATATAAATGGCCCCACTAAGAATAAATAGTTCACATAGGTCAACAGTCCAGTCATGACCAGCCCCCATTATATTCAGAATCATCTGCTGATGTCTAAGTCCTTGATCGTAACAGCAGACACTAAAACGGATACTAAGTCTCCTCATTTGATCCTGGAAACAGCACTGAGAAGTGGGCACAGTAGGAAAAAAATCATCTCTATTTTATTAAGAAATCATGGCTTAAGAGACCTGCTAAAGTCAAGTCTAGAATCCAGCTTGTCTGACCTCCCCTGCCCCCCAATTCCGTTCTATTGTTTACTACTGGCTGCCTCACTTGTTCTTTTTTAAAAAAATATATTTTATTGATTTTTTACAGAGAGGAAGAGAGAGGGATAGAGAGCTAGAAACATCGATGATAGAGAAACATTGACCAGCTGCCTCCTGCACACCCCCTACCGGGGATGTGCCCGCAACCGCAACCAAGGTACATGCCCCTGACCAGAATCGAACCTGGAACCTTTCAGTCTGCAGGCCGATGGATGCTCTATCCACTGAGCCAAACCGGTTTCGGCACTTGTTCTTTTTTTAAAAAATAAATGTATTGTATTAGAATATTATTAATTGGCATATATATATATATATATATATATATATATATATATATATATGGTTTATGTACCATATACAATATATTGCTTATGTGCCATATATATATATATCTTTTATAAACTTCAGAGAGGAAGGGAGAGGGAGAGAGAAATAGAAACATCAATGATGAGAGAGAATCATTAATTAGCTGCCTCCTGCACGCTCCCCACTGGGGATGGAACCCATAACCCCCGGCATGTACTCTTGGCCGGAATTGAACCCAGGACCCTTCAGTCCGCAGGCCAACGCTCTATCCACCGAGCCAAACTGACTAGGGCTGTCTCCCTTGTTCTTGAATCAGTAACTTGTAAAACTCCCTGTCACCCCTTCAAGACAAAGGGGACAGAGCAGAGGTCTGACTCACAGGAAGAGGCAAGATGGGGAAGCAATTCTCCTTCCCCTCCCTACACACCCCGTCCCATGCCTCCATGTCTCTGGATCCACGCCGTTCATCAGCTTATTTTGTTGATTGGATTCCACAGAGGAGATCATTCGTATCATCTCGTTTCACACTCACAACCTCAAGCCTTATGTAAAATAGAGGCTTTGAGCTGTTGAATAACTCCCACAAAGAAGTTAATACTTGAACCTAGTGCCTCCCAACTAGGAAAGCTTGGCAAATGTGCGTAGGTCAGAGAATGCAGTAAGCAGCTTGATCAAAGGTCTGATCAAGACCAGATCTTTTGATTCCAAATTGATAGTTGGCTCATAATTTGTGGGGGTCTAGTAAGAGGTAAGCTTTAGAACAGGATTTGGGAGGGGAAGGGGGCAAAGTCCTCCAGAGGAGTGGAGAGACCTGTCTTTGCCCCCGACAGTGGATGAGGTGATTCTTTCATTTTCCTCATCCATGAAATGGGGGTAGAAGAGTTATCAGGGTCCACGGCGTCCTTCCCCAAACTGATTTCCCAGAGAAGACCCCTGCTCCGTTGTGAAGCCTCACTCAAATCCCACCGGCTGAGGTTCGTCTTCCGCGGGCTCGACAAGAGGGACGCGGCCCCTTTAAGGCGCCAGCTCGCTGGCGGCGGCGGCCGGAAGTGTTGAAGTCCGGCCTGGCGGCGGCGGTGGCGGTAGCAGCCGTGGCGGCCTCTGCGCATGCTCCGTCGCCCGCCCGCTCTGGCCGCCCGCCGCCCGCCTGCCCGACGGAGACGGTGAGGAGGGGGAGGGGTGGGCGCGCGGGCGCGGGCGCGGGGTGGGGTGGGGGCGGGGGGGGCGGGCGCGGGGGCCGCGCGGCGGCCGGCGAGGGCGGGCGGGCGCACAGGGGGCGGGGGGCTGCTGCCTCCGCGGGCGCCTCCCCACGCCCTGTGCGTGCCGCCGCCGCCGCCGGGGAGCGAGCGGACGTCGCGGCGCCGCGGGGGGGTGGGGGGACGCTGCCGCTGGGTCCGCCCGAACTGCCGGGCCGCCCCCAGCGCGGCCGGTCGCGCCGCCGGAGCTCGGCCCCCGGCCGAGGGCGGCGGCGGGCCGGCGAGCCCGGCACTGGGGGGCCCTGGCGCCTCCGGACCGAGGGGCCCGGAAGTCCTTGGCCGAGGGGCCCGGAGGGGCCGGAGGACTCCGGACTGACAGGCCCGGACGCCCAGGACCCTGGCGAGGGGGCCGGGATCCCGGGGTGTCCCCAGAGGCGGGGTCCGGGGAGCCCCGGGCCCCTGGACAAAGCGCTGGGGCGCGGCCTGTGTGGGGCTGGGAGTGGGATTGCGGGAGGGGCGACAGGTGAGGGGAGCCTGGGCGCCGGCCCGGGAGGAGCCCTCGGAGCCCGGCGGGAGAGCGGGCGCTCGGGGCGGCTTCCGCTGAGGAGAGGAGGGTCCGGCTTCACCTGAGGGCGCGTCAGGAGCCCCGGTCTCTCAGTCCGGGGGGCACAGGGGCGGGTGCTGTTCCGGGGCGAGGTGGACAGGTCTGGGCGGGAGCAGGGGACCAGGAGGAAGAGCCCCACGGAGAGCGAGCAGGCCCCTGCCTCCCCGTAGAGGTGTGGGCGGCAGGAACACACCTCGGCCTCCTGAAGTAGGAAGGAGAAGGTCCAAATCTGAGCAAAGGAGAGATTTGAGTACCTCCCGCCGTGTAGGTAGAGAAGGGGGCACCCTGGTTTCTGAGGACCGGGAAGGAGATATTTGAGGGGAAGAAGCTGAGTGCTCCCACCTTCTGAAATGTCAGGGGGACCTGACCTGATGAAGGGTCCAGATGAAGGCGTGTCAAGCTTTGACTGGAGGACCAGGCAGATCCCAGTAGCAGGAGACCTGAAATACCCTCTCAAGATGAAATAAATATCAAAACCACTTTAATAGCAGATATAAAAGGGGCTTTGATGTCTGCTTTTAGGAGAACCAAGAAGTGGGTTTTTGTTTTCTCAACCTGGAAGATTAGAGAAAGGGATGAACAGATAATTCTAGTCTTCACGGAAGGATTATTCCCTTCCACCCCCACCCCTACCCCTTGCATCTGTCAATGGTTATTAGTAAAGTGCCTTCGGAGGACTTTTTCATTAAATGTTTGGTCAGTCTCCCCTAATATGTTAGCCTTTTATTAATTATGTGTATTTAGTATCTACTGACTTGATGACTTTCATTAACCAACCATTTATATTTATTTCGCCAAATATATCCAATAGCTAACGTGTACACACAACTTCCTTGGGTTAGTTTGGGCTCTATTTTGGTCTTGTCCTAAGTCCCCTAGACTCTAGTAGGATGATTCTTCAAATAACGCTTTTATCCTATTGGTTCCTCAAGTTCCTATATAGTGATCTCCAATAATAGTGAGTTATCCTGAACTTCATTTGCTCTGGCTGTTTCCCTCACAGTGGTCCTGTGCAGCCTTCCTATTGGCTTCAATTACATCTGGAAGTACTCTGAATCACCTACTAAATACATGAGAAAGAATAAAGAAGGGAGGAAAAAAGTCAAGGAATTTTGGCCTCAAATTTAACTTGGAAATTTCTTAAGACTAGACTACACAGTCTACAAAAATTACACTACAGTATGCAATACATAGTTTTTGGGGTTGGAAAATTTCAGGATATCTGGTATTTCTGTTATTTCTTTATCAGTTACCAACTCACATGTTCCTGTGATCAAGTGACACTCATACTTAATCCTTTGACATGCTTTAAACATTAGTTTTCAGTACAAAAAAATGATTTTAATTCAGAGTAGGTCAGTTGTCATTAGTTTTCCAATAGCCTATGTAAGCAGTTGTGAATTTACTTTCAAGGTGTCTTTTTTTTTTTTGTCTTTGAAAATAAGTACAAAATAATTTGAACTTTTCACATAAATTTGTACAAATAAGTACAAAATAATTACAAAATAAAAATAATTTGAACTTTTCACATAAATTTGACATCTTTATCTTTCACATAAATTTGACATCTATAATTCTTCCCAAATTATAGGAAGTGTGTGATTCCACAATGAATAAGGCCCTTTCCATTAAATACCTGAAAGATCAACGAACACACTCGCTTGCCTCAGGAGTTTTTATTAACATAAACAAGAGCTGTTTTTCAGTTTACACTCAGCTCAAAGAGATGACCTTGCAGTTAGCCAGTGTAGTCTGAAGAGCTGGTTTCGGGTTACTTGCTAGGAATATGGTATTTACAGTAATAGAGTGAGCTCAAACTAGCTTCTCTAAAGAATGTCAACATGGTTCTCTAAAGAACGCCATGTTGACTGAATCAGACCTGTGTCTCTGACTGACACTTTATGGATAATTATAATTATCATCTTTGATAAACTCTTAGAAAGTTAGAGAAGCAGCCAGAACGTTCCTCTTGAGTGCCAAGTTGTGGATAGGGGTAAGGAATAAAGTATGAGTTTCTACTGAGGGAAAGTATTAATCAAGTTGTTAGTCAACCACTTGCTCTGTTGTAGGGAGGGCTCAACCATAGGGTAGAAGGTTGAAATTAGAAGCATCCTTCTAATTCTGTTTATCTAACCCATTAATTCACCTAAACTATTAATTTAAAAAATTTTAAGTCACCTTTTTGGGATAGTAAATTCCATAAGTTTAACACATGGTTAAGATATTACATCTTTTAAATTCATTAAATATGTAATAGAATAGTGCTTGACAGCAAATGTTAGTGGTGATTATTTTTTTTTAAAGAATATCTTTTTTTTTAAACATTTTTATTGACTTTAGAGAAGAAGACAGAAACATCAATGATGAGAGAGAATCATTGATTGGCTGCCTTCTGCACACCCCTACTGGGGATTAAGCTGCCAGGCATGTGCCCTTAATCAGAGTTGAGGAAGAACCCTTCAGTCTGCAGGCCAACGCTCTATCCACTGAGCAAAACCGGCTAAGGCTAGCTGTGATTATTTTCATTTATCCTATATTTTTATAGTTTAAACTTTGAATATATCTATTGGTTCAATTCCAGGGCTTGGTGGTATGTATATATATACTTCATCATATCCCTTTTTGGCTTTTTCTAGACTCACAGAGCCAAATTGCTTTGGTTCTACTGCCAGAAGCCAGCCACACTAGTCCATTGATTCTCTTCTCTTTTTCTTTTTCTTTTCTTTTTTTTAATTTTTATTGATTTTTTTTACAGTGAGGAAGAGAGAGTTAGAAACATCCATGAGAGAAAATCATCGATCAGCTGCCTCCTGCACACCCCCTACTGGGGATGTGCCCGCAACCAAGGTACATGCCCCTGACCGGAATCGAACCTGGGACCTTTCAGTCCACAGGCTGATGCTCTATCCACCGAACCAAACCGGTTTTGGCTTCTTCTCTTTCTTATTTTAAACCTTTGATTTACAGAAGTGCATAAATCAGTTTCTTTTTTCCTCTAGTATATGATAGTATCATGCATCTTTCCCTTTCGTAGTTCCTTAAGAACAGGCATGTCTCTTTTCGGGTCCAAGGAGCCTAACTATGCTGGTGTGGAGTAGAAACTTAGTAAATATTTGGTGAACTAGCCATAATGATGGGGCAATAAGCCAGACAGCTTGGGCTAGGTGCCTAAGCAAATTTATATTCCCTAAGTTAGAAATAGAAAATTCTACAAGTCTTTTGGGTTAAAAATGTATTACATACTTGCTATGTGCCAGATTTCCTTAGACAGTTTTAGGTGGGAGTTTGTTTTTTTTTAAATATTTTATTGATTTTGTACAGAGAGGAAGGGAGAGAGATAGAGAGTTAGAAACATCGATGAGAGAGAGTCATCGATCAGCTGCCTCTTGCACACCCCCTACTGGGGATATGCCCGCAACCAAGGTACATGCTCTTGACCGGAATCGAACCCGGGACCTTTCAGTCCCCAAGCCGACGCTCTGTCCATTGAGCCAAACCGGTCTTGGCAGTTTTAGGTAGGAGTTTTATAGATAGAAGTCTGATATTTGAAAACTACTATACTCCTGTGTCCTGAGCACTGAGATAGGCACAGGGTAGCTGTTGAAAAAGAAAAGCAATCCTTGTTCTTCAAGGATGTTGTCTGGTGGAGAGAGACTGACAAAGTGGGATGATGGTTGTGACAAGGGTGCACTGGGGGAGCAAGAACACAAGCTCAAATCTAGTAAAGGAAGTCACTAAAAATCTGTCCAAGGAAGTGATGTTTTAAATAAGTCACAAAAATTTAGCAGTGACTCGTCAAAGAGGAAGAAAAAAAGAATTCCGGGTAGAGGAAACAAATGTGAAGGCTCAGGTGAGAAAATATGGTATGTTTGAGAAATTGGGAAAAATTCAATAATAGGAACCCATATTGTGAGAGGAAGAACTATGAGAAATGAGGCTAATAAGTGGTTGCTCAGAATATGATGGTGGCAGCACAGATGGAGAATGGGAGATGATTAAAAAAAATTACATATATATAATAAAATGGATAGGATTTATTGGTTAATTTTAGAGAAGAAAGAGAGAAGTCAAAAATAACTCCTTAGTTTCTGGTTGGAGAATTGGGTGGAGACTAGGGCCATTTACTGAAACAGAAAATAGGAGCAAGTTTAAGGTGCCAAAAGATATTTTAGGTTACTTTTGGATATAGAAGGTATAAAATTCAGGTATAAAAGTTGAATGTGAGATCATAAAGGGCAGAAATAAAAGTCAGATATGAGAAATTTTCAAATACAAAAATAGGTAAAATACAAACATTGATTGAACCAATATATGTCAGTGTCTGATGAGCAGGTCTCTGAGAAAGAAAATTATTTTTATATAAACAGCCTGTGTCCTGATAGTACAGTTTAGTTATGAGTATAGATGAGCATTTAATTAACTGCAATACATGGCACTGGGTGGTAAACACTAGAGGACAGCTACAAGTCAAGTATTGGGGCACTGCAGAAAAGAAAATGGTTTGTCGGGGACTCTTTCCCCCTCCCCTGGTGGGAGTCTGTATTCTTCAATAAATCTCCACCTTTGCTATACAAAAAAGAAGAAGAAGAAGAAAGAAAATGGTTTGTCAATGACTGTGTGGAGGAATGGGCTTTCAACTGGGCCTGAAAGGGAGAAAGGTGTTTTGGACTTAAGGAATAACAAAGTAAAAAAATAAAATAAAAATAAAGTACAAAAATCTGCAAGTTCATATGATAGGTTCAGAATACAATGGGTTGATGGTATGGCTGGAGTTTAAGATTCTTAGGGTATTAGAGTTACAGATAAGACTGAAAAAGTTTTTTGGGGCCAAATAGACAGTACCATGCTTAAGTATGTGTATTACAGGCAAACAAAGGCTGTGGCAGAGCTGAAATAAGTTTCGATCATCTGACTACCAGTTACATATTCAAACTTTCATCCATTGTGTGCCTGCTCCATTCAGCATAGCTCTAATAATCCTCACATATGTGTCTAACTAAGTAAATACAGTCCTCTTATTTATTCTCTCTTAAATTACTCTCTCCTTCCTTTTCAACTGTGAAGATTAACTGCAGAATATGAACATCCCATGGTCTTTTGAGTTTTCATTAAGGCTGGGACAATGCTTTGAGTTACTTTAGAGTTGAGGAACACTGGTTTCCTCAACATCTCTGCAAGGGAGATGTCAGGTGAGATTATTTCTCCATTCAGTATGAGGAAGAAAAATATTAAGAAGTTCTAGCTTCAGAGAGGGCACCCAAAAAAAAAAAAATGTTCTAGCGTTCATAAAATTGGATTCAGCATTTTAAAAAAATATATATTTTATTGATATTTTACAGAGAGGAAGGGAGAGATAGAGAGCTAGAAACGTCGATGAGAGAGAAACATCGACCAGTTGCCTCTTGCACACCTCCCACCGGGGATGTGCCCGCAATCAGTGTACATGCCCCTGACCGGAATCGAACCTGGGACCTTTCAGTCTGCAGACCGACGCTCTACCACTGAGCCAAACCGGTTTCAGCGGATTCAGCATTTATTAAACAACTACATACTGCAAGTTACCTTTTTCTTCTTATAAGCTTAGTTCAGTTAGTCAGCAGATACTTATTTTTTAAAAACATTTCTATTGATTTTAGAGAGGAAGGGATAGGGAGAGAGAGATAGAAACATCAATGATGAGAGAGAATCATTGATGGCTGCCTTCTGCACACCCCTATTGGAGATCAAGCTTGCAACCCAGGCATATGCCCTTGACCGGAATCAAACCCGGGACTTTAAGTCCGCAGGCTGATACTCTATCTACTGAGCCAATCGGCTAGGGCAGCAGATACTTATTAAGTACTCACAAAAGACAGAGCACTTGATGAAGTATAAGGGCTGCTAGTAAGGAAAATAGATTTCTGCTGAAACCAGTTTGGCTCAGTGGATAGAGCGTCAGCCTGCGGACTGGAAGTTCCCAGGTTTGATTCCTGTCAAGGGCCTGTACCTTGGTTCGGGCACATCCCCGGTAGGGGTTGTGCAGGAGGCGGCTGGTCGGTATTTCTCTCTCATCGATGTTTCTAGCTCTCTATCCCTCTCTCTTCCTCTCTGTGAAAAATCAATAAAATATATTTTTAAAAAAGAAAAGAAAATAGATTCCTGCCCTAACTGGTTTGGGATGGAACTAGTGGCGTGCTATAAATCAGCTCTCTTGGAAAAACACACACTCTAATTTATAGTGCTTGCCAATTTCTGTGGTGTATATACTTCTAGCATCACTGGTTTTAAGTTATCAACTTAAAATGTCACTAAACATGGAGTTGGAAAGTTATATGCACAATTGGTTCTTAGGAACTTGTAGAGCTGATAGAGCATACCATTGAATGAGTCATTCATACTTAAGAAAGCCTACAACAGCCAGTGAATACTGGGACATTTCTAAAATGGTTAGAGCCTATGTCAGCACCATATCATGTTCCCATTCTTTTCAGAGGACTATGATCTCCACCGTGCCCTTGGATTTGGTAGTTATCTTGATGTTTTTTTCCTGTGGTTGCCCTCTTTTCAAACCAGATGAAGTTACTAGTGCTTCTTGTTTCTGACAGCAGCTGCAGCTACCTGACTTCATGTGAAAGATGGCTAATGCAGAAGTGAGTGTCCCAGTGGGGGATGTGGTTGTGGTACCCACTGAAGGAAATGATGGGGAGAACCCTGAAGACACTAAAACCCAAGTCATCTTGCAGTTACAGCCTGTGCAACAAGGGTAAGTGACTAAGGATTTGGATATTCTGAAAAATTGGAGAAATTTAAAGAGTGGGAAAAGTATAACTTTATGCTTGTTTAGCACAATAGAACATTCAACATTAATCTCAGAGTTGGCCAAATTTTCATCTCTATAATAATGTATTGAGTGCTCTATTTGTCATTTCAGTACTTATTACGATTAGCTATTTCCTTGTCTTTCCCCTCTTTTCCACTGTTAGCTTTTTGAGGGTAAGTTACATGGCTCCCTCATTTTATTTATTCACACTATTTAGCACAGGGCCCTGGTATATGTTTACCAAAAGACAGTAGTTAGAGTCAGAGGAGATTAGGCAAGGCAACTATAAAAGTACTAGAGGTCTGGTGCACAAAATGTATGCTCTTGGTAATGAGGGGGTCCCTCAATCCTGCGCCCTCTCGCAGTCCGGGAGCCATCAGTCAGATGTCCTTAGTGCTGCTGTGGAGGCAGGAGAGGCTCCTGCCACCACTTCCCACCTCCACCCCATGCTCACCAGCCAGTGAGCCCCACTTCTGGCTGAGGGTGCTCCCCCTGTGGAAGTGCACTGACCACCAGGGGTAGCTCCTGCATTGAGCATCTGCCCCCTAATGGTTATTGTGCATCATTCCCTTCTGCCGATTTACGTATTAGCTTTTTATTATGTAGGATTCCTATTAGAAGCTGTCTGGACTGTCATGGGTGGACAAATTATCAAGTTTAATTGATAAAAAATACATATTAACTATCTAATCTTTTGTGTGTATGTGTGCTTTTTTATCTTTATTGTTAAAAATTTATCTTTATTATGACCTCACTCATTTATGGATAATAAAGAACATTATAAACTGATGAACCAAAAGATAGATATAGAGACAGTAAAGCAACAAGCAGACTGTCAAATTACAGCAGGGAGAGTAGGGAGATCTGGGGGAGATAAGAGATCAACCGAAGGACTTGTATACATGCATATAAGTACAACCAATGGACACAAAACTCTGGGAAGGAAGGGTATGTATGGGAGGGGGGGCAATGTTAAAATATGTACACAGATAATAAATAAAAAAATGTAAAAAAAAATTATCTTTATTGTTGAAAGTATTATAGGTATCCTCTTCCCCCCACATTGACTGTTTCCCTCCCCAGGTCTTCACCCTGTGTCCATGGTTTATACATATATGCATATCCTATATAATAAAACCCTAATATGCAAATCAACCAAATGGTGGAACAACTGGTGGAACGACCAGTTGTTATGACATGCATTTACCACCAATTGAGTGTCTTTCCCCTCCTTCCTCTCCCCTGCCCCCCCGAGAGGGAGGTTACTGGCTGCAGTGATGGGGGCAGGGCCAGCGAGCAGATGGCACCAAGCCTCCAGCCAAGGCAGGTGCCAGCAGGAGCCCCCCCAATTGCCCAGCCCACCAGTTGCCCCACAGAGATGGTCGTGATCACCGGCCAGGCCTAGGGACCCTACCCTGTATATTGGGAACAGTCAGATTTAAAAATTAAAACCTGGCAAGGCTACTCTAACACTGAAAACACGCTGATGCAGCGATGACATGCATGGACTGGCTTGCACATTTTGTGGTCAGCCCTGATTCTGATACTTATAACTGTGTGACAAAGCCCATTACTTAACTTCTCTCTGCTTCAGTTTTTCCACCCTAAGGTGGGGAAAATGGTACTAATGCATCAGAAGGATCATGTTATGTACTACTTTTTACAATCAGGGCAAAAAAATGTAGCTGCCCATACAACAGCAAGATGCCTTTCACCTGTATGAAAAGTATGGTCACTGGTGCATGCAGTGCCTGGATTGTGAGAGGGATGTCCGACTGCTGGTTTAGGCCTGACATCCCCCGGGGTGTCCTGGATTACAAGATGATGCAGGCCAGGCTGAGAGATACCCCCACCCTTGTGCATGAATTTCATGCACTGGGCTTCTAGTGTGTGTGTGTGTGTGTGTGTGTGTGTGTATATATATATATATGTGTATATATATATATATATATATATATATAAAATTCTTTGATTAATCTCTCCCTGCCCCAATTCCCTCAGAAATATGTCAGTCTGTTGCATGCTTCAATGTCTCTGGGTCTTATTTTGTCTGTCAGTTTATTTTGCTCATTAGAGTCCACATATAAATGAGATCACATGATACTTATCTTTCTCTGATGGACTTATTTCACTTAGCAAAGTTATCTCCAGGTCCCTTTATGCTATCTCACAGGGTAAGAGATACTTCTTTTTTAGTTGCATAGTTTTCTATTGATGGGCACTTGGTTGTTTCCAGATCTTAGCTATCCTATCTAATAAAAGAGTAATATGCAAATTGACCATCACTCCAACACACAAGATGGCTGTCCCCATGTGGACACAGGATGGCCACCACAAGATGGCCAGCAGGGGAGGGCAGTTAAGAGGGACCAGGTCTATAAGAGAGGGCAGTTGTAAGCAATCAGGCCAGCAGGGGAGGGCAGTTGGGAGGGACCAGGCCTGCAAGGGAGGGCAATTGGGGGTGATCAAACCTGCAGGGGAGGGCAGTTAGGGGTGACTAGGCCAGCAGAGAGGGAAGTTGGGGGCAACTGGGCCTGCAGGGAAGGGCAGTTAGGGGTGACCAGGTCTGCAGGTGAGGGCAGTTAGGGACAAACAGGCTGGCAGGGGAGCATTGTGCATCAATCAGGCTGGCAGGGGAGTGGTTAGGGGGTGATGAGGTTGGCAGGCAGAAGCAGTTAGGGGCCATCAGTAAGACAGGCAGGCGAGCAGTTGGGAGCCAGCAGTGCTAGATTGTCCTGGATTGTGAGGGGGACGTCTGACTGCCCGTTTAGGCCCGATCTCGAGATCATACCTAAATAGGCAGTTGGACATCCCTCGAGGTGTCCCAGATTGGAGAGGGTGCAGGCTGGGCTGAGGGACACATACTCTCATGCATGAATTTCATGCACTGGGCCTCTAGTTGTAAATAACACTGCTGTGAACATAAGGGTGCACATATTCTTTCTGATTAGTGTTTCAGGCATCTTAGGTTATATTCCTAGAAGTGGGATCACTGAGTCAAATGGCATTAACAATCTATTTTTATACAATGTATTCTAAAGGTGTTGGAAGAAATATAGCACATTGTTACCATTACCATAGAGCTTACAGTCTAGCTGTGCAAACCAAAAATACATATTCTATCTTAGGTAATAAAAGTCTAACATGCAGCCGAAACCGGTTTGGCTCAGTGGTAGAGCGTCGGTCTGCGGACTGAAAGGTCCCAGGTTCGATTCTGGCCAAGGGCATGTACATTGGTTGCGGGCACATCCCCGGTAGGGGGTGTGCAAGAAGCAGCTAGTCGATGTTTCTCTCTCATTGACATTTCTAGCTCTCTATCTCTCTCCCTTCCTTTCTGTAAGAAAATCAATAAAATATATTTTTAAAAAAAGTCTAATATGCAAATAGACTGAGTGGTGGAACAACCAGTCACTATGACACGCACTGACCACCAGGGGGCAGATGCTCAACATAGGAACTGTCCCCTGGTGGTCAATGTGCTCCCACAGGGGGGACACCACTCAACCAGAAGCCGGTCACATTGCTGGGGCATAGAGCGGCGGACATCCCTCAAGGGGGTCCCAGAGAATGAGAGAGTGCAGGATAGTCCCCCTGCCCCCCAGTGCAGGAACATCATACACTGGGCCAAAAGCCTACACTAATAAAAGAGAAACATGCAAATTGACCATCACTTCTCTATACCTACCAGCGAATCAGGAGCGAGTATGCAAATTAACCCAACAAAGATAGCGGCAGCCACGGAGCTGGAGGGAGCAGGAGGCTTGGATTGCCCCTTGTAATGGAGAAAGCCAAGCTTCCTGTCTGCCCTGGCCTCTGTTCAAGGCTATAAAGTTTCAATTATAGAAGATAAATCCCAGATACCTGTTTCCAGCGGGCCCTGGCCTCCACTCAAGGAGGTGCTGAGAAGAAAAAAGAGGGGCTGGGAGCTTGGGTTGCCGGGGTGTGTGGCCAGTCTGCAAACAGCCATCAGCCCCGCACCCAGGCTGGCCACAACCCATGGCCTGATCCCTGTAAACAGGCAGTCGAATATCCCTCGAGAGGACCCAGATTGGGGAAAGTGCTGGCTGGGCTGAGGGACACATCCCCCCTTCACGAATTTCGAACTCCAGGCCTCTAGTCCTACCTTATAAAAGAGTAATATGCAAATTAAACATCACTCAGCTCAAGCCATGCCCACCAGCCACGCTCACCAGCCAGTCAGAGCAAGTATGTAAATTAACCCCAGCCAAGATGGCTGCAGCCACAGAGAGCAGTTGAGAAAGGCTTAGGTTTCCCCGGCAACAGAAGCCAAGCTTTCCACATACTCTGGCCAGCCTAGGCCTCCACTCAAGGATACAAAGTTTCAATTATAGAAGATACATAAAACCAAACAAATGGTGGCAGCTGGAGCAGCAGGAGGCTTGGCTCCATTCCAGGTTACAAAGTTTCAATTGTAGAAGGTAAATAAATTTCAGATACCAGGGCCTCCGCTTGGGTTGCCAGGGGGCATGGCTGGCCTGCAAACCACTATAGGCCCCTCGCCCAGGCCACCCCACGCCCCAAGGGAACCCCCACCCTGATCCAGGACACCTTTCAGGGCAAACTAGCTGGCTCCCACCCATGCATCAGGCCTCTATCCTGTCTAATAAGAGTAATAATATGCAGATTGACCACTCCAACACACCAGCTGACTTCCCATGTGGTCAAAGATCCTGCCCCTATGTGGACACAAGATGGCCAGCAGGGGAGGGTAGTTGGGAGGCATCAGGCCTGTAAGGAAGGGCATTTGGAAGCAATCAACCCTGCAGGGGAGGGCAGTTAGGGGTGGTCAGGCTGGCAGAGGAGGGAAGTTGGGGTAAACAGGCCGGTAGGGGAGCAGTTAGACATCAATCAGGCTTGCAAGGGAGTGATTAGGGGGTGATCAGGCTGACAGCAGAAGTGGTTAGGGGCAATCAGGAAGGAAGGCAGGAGAGCAGTTGGGAGCCAGCAGTCCTGGATTGTGAGAGGGATGTCCGACTGCCTGTTTAGACCCGATCCCCAGCAGTTTAACATCCCTCGAGGTGTCCCAGATTGGAGAGGGTGCAGGCTGGGCTGACGACACCCCCCAACCTCCCATGCATCTTTTGGTCCTCAGGCCAATGCTCTATCCACTGAGCAAAACTGGCAAGGGCTCTTGAAAGATTTTAAGGAGAGAGTGACATGATTATGCTGGTGGGAATATAGAAGATCAGGTAGCTGCAAGGAAAGATGTTCAGACTAACAGTTATGCAGCCTGAATGCAGTAGCAGTAGAAGCAGAGATAAGGAGGATGGCTAGTGCTAAACATGCATCTGGCAGGATGTGGTGACTGGCTATGTGGGAGTTGAGGAGGAGGAAAGGGAGGAATCTAATGTAATTCCCAGACTTCTGTGTTAGGCTCCGGTGTTCTGGGTGGTGTCATGAGCAAGGATAGGGAGAATAGGAAGAAGAGTAGTTTGGGAGGTGAGGGAAGGAAGAGAGCTTGCTTGTTTTAGACTTAACAAATTGAACAAAGTCCTATGGGACATCTAGATGTATTTATTCACTGATCAGTTAACTTCTGGTGTGAAATTCCGAAGGGAGGCCTGTGCTAAAGGTGTAACTGTGGGCTGGGTAATCACTGATGCAAAGGAAATTATTCAGGAAGTGCTTTTAAGTAACAAGATGCGATAATTAACACATCAGGTTTATTATAGAAATTAAAGGATATTGCTGTATCATATAAGGTAACTTTGAGCCCATTTCTTAGAATGTATAATAGAAACATTTTAGAAAGACACTTTCCCTAAGTAGTACCCCTAGTTATTGCTAGTCACTTTGGGCATAGTCTAGCTCTTCCTTTTTTTTTTTTTTTTTTTACTATACTCTGATCATGTCAATAGTTTGGTTATGGGCCCCCGGCGGCAAGAGCCCAGGATGCGAGAGGAGACGGCATCCGACCAGGTGTGAGGCTGCAGGAGACCTCGGGCAGGTGCACGAGTGGCTGTAGTAGTCCTACTGTGGCTACCTCACCTGGCACAGCTGCCTGGCCGCCTTCCCAGCCTACTGCAGCCTGCAGTTACCCCAGCTGAGCTACCCCTGTGAGAGTGGATGGGGGGAGTGGGAGATTGGGAGGGGGCGCCCCCCTAGGCCTGGAAGATGCAGGCCCTGCAGCTGGGCTACTACAGCCCCTTCTATTTCCTGAGCGCCGGACCTGGGGGCCCTACCTGGTAGTGGCTTCTGGCAGCACTGCCCATGCTCCAGTCCCAAGCCTGGGACCCCGGGCTCCTCATATTCAGGGGGCTGTGCGGGCCACCCCAGTAAGGAGGGGTGAGGTCTGCTGCTCCTCGAACTGCACCAGGAAGACAGTATTATTCCATCCTTGGCCCACAGATTTATGGCAGAGATGGTAGATTTCTTCATTCTCCTCTTTATAAAAGTAACTATTGTGTTAAGCATTATGCACCTCCATGGAATAAAGTTTGCTATGCCTTATATAATAGAAGAAATAGATGAAGACACATCAATGGAAGACGTGCAGAAAATGATGGCGTGGCTCTTATATACAGATCACTAATTTGTTTCTTTGAGATAATTTGCATTTGGGGAGCAGGCAGAGCTACCCCAGGGAAGTTCCTGATGGGGCTTCGAGTTGTGACATGTGACACGTCAGTGCTTATTGCACCAAGTCGGGTTTTAGTGATTCCTTTCTCAAATGTTAGCATTAAAACGTCCACTATATGAGCATGGACCAAGAATTTTTCTATTGCTTCTTTTTCCCCTGCTTTCATCACACTGCTGTTTTTTCAGCATAATTGAACAGCCTATATGACATTGTAGCAGGAACCATTGTGGTAAAAAGAAATGGGGTCAGATGATGCCCCGAAAGCCCTGAATTCCATATTTTCTGGAATGATGACAAGACTGAATTAAATATCAAGACCATCAGTATCCCTGGGTTACGTTAATTGATGATTTAGAAATTAAAGCAGTCATTTCAGTATGATATAGGTGAAAAAAGAAAAAGAAAAAAAATAGTTTAAAAAATGCTAAAGTGCTTAAAAATACTTCAGTGCCTAGATTCCAACAAGAGCCATCAACTTCTATGCTCAACATTTGCTTTTGGAACTGTCTAGCAGTATTACTTTTTATTCTTGTTAGAATAATTCTTTACTATGACTTACCCTTATTATACTTGAAGCAACACTATCTCGTGAGTGTTTCTTTTTAATTTATTTTTTATTGATTATTTTAGAGAGAGGGGAAAGGGAGATGGATAGAAAGATAGAAATATCAATAAGAGGAACATTGATCGACGGCCTCCTGCACGCCCCCTACTGGGGATTGCGTCAACAACTCAGGCATGTGCCCTTACTGGGAATCAAACCAGTGATCTTAGTTCATGGGTCGATACTCAACACTGAACCACACCTGCTGGGCTATCATGAGGTTTTAAGGTTATGAAGGGAAAAGTGGTGTAAATAAGTAGCAAGAGGGCCCTGATCGGTTTGGCTCAGTGGATAGGTCGTCAGCCTGTGGACTGAAGGGTCCTAGGTTCAATTCTGGTCAGGGGCATGTGCCTTGGTTGCGGGCACATCCTCAGGGGGTGGTATGCAGGAGGCAGCTGATCGATGTTTCTCTCTCTCTCTCTCTCTCTCTCTCTCTCTCTCTCTCTCTCTCTTTTAAAATATATTTTATTGATTTTGCACAGAGAGGAAGGGAGAGAGACAGAGAGTCAGAAACATCAATGAGATTGAGTCATCAATCAGCTGCCTCTTGCACACCCCCTACCAAGGTACATGCCCTTAACCGGAATCGAACCCGGGACCCTTCAGTCCCCAAGCCAACGCTCTATCCATTGAGCCAAACCGGTTTCGGCTGATGTTTCTCTCTTATTGATGTTTCTAAATTTCTCTCTCTCTGTAAAAAATCAATAAAATATATTTTAAAAAATAAGTAGCAAGAGGAACTTTGCTTTGAAGTGAAGGAAGTTATTGATTCATTTCCATAGTAGTAGCTGCTAAGCAGCCATGGGCAGCTTAGAGTTTAAAAACAATGGGGAACTAGTCAAAGCACTAACATACAGTTGTAAAATATATTTATTTTAGTCTTTTTGAGGTAAGTTAAAAGAAATTTCTTAACCTATGCTGTGAATATTAATTTTTTCATGATTTATGTAGTTTGTTTATCGATGGACACTTTTACAATAGGATTTATGAAGCTGGGTCCGAGAACAACACAGCAGTTGTGGCAGTAGAAACTCACACGATACACAAAATTGAAGAAGGGATTGGTGAGTCTTTTTGTTATTTTAGTACATTTGACCTTAGTTTCCTTAGCTAAGATTTCTTGACTTTGTGCCTTTTTCAGGAAGAAAGAGGGAGAGAGACAGAACATCAATGATTAGAGAGAATCATTGATAAGTTGCCTCCTGCACATCTCCCACTCAGGATCGAGCCTGCAACCCAGGCATATGCCTCAACCAGAAATCAAACCATGACCTGAGACATAGGTCGAGGCTCAACCACTGATCTACGCCGGTCAAGCAAAAAGATTTTTCATCTATAAAAATCCACAAAGAAATTGGAGCCTCAAGGTTGATTCTTGTCAGTAGGGAAGTTGCTGATGAAGACTGATAAAGTGTTCAGTGGAAGGCAATCAGTGGAAAAGAAATTTTGAAATTAGGCAAACCTAAATTTGGAGCCTACTTTCCCATTTCTTAACTGTATCCTTGAGAAAGTCACTTTACTTTTGGAGTCCCACATTACAGATATGTAAAACATAGAAAACAATCACTATCTCCCAGGGTTGTTGCAAGAACTAAATAAGATTAAGCACATTAAAGCATATAGCAGTGTCTGGTGCATAGTGGTAGTTCAGTAAGATAATTGTTATGCCTAACTTTTTCCAAAGGGTTTCTAAATAATACCAGCCAATGTAAACTGTTAACCCATGAGAGGAACCAGGAGACTAAAGATTTTTGAATTAAGCTTTGGGAAAGAGTGTTCATATAATACCTTAGTAAAAAAATGAAGAAGAAAAAAGAGTGTTCAATAAATCACTGGTATTTTTTTCATTTTTAGATGCAAGCACTATAGAAGCAAATGAGGATATGGAAATTGCTTACCCCATAACTTGTGGGGAGAGCAAAGCCATTCTTCTCTGGAAGAAGTTTGTATGTCCAGGAATAAATGTAAAGTGTGTCAAGGTAATTGTCTTTTCTCCTTGCTGGAACCTATTTTGGGGCTCCTTGTTTTCAAAGGGCATGATTTCACTGCCTAATCTCTCTTTCCGTCATATCAGTATTTTTAAAAATATATATTTTTATTGATTTCAGAGAGGAAAGAGGGAGAGAGAGAAACATCAATGATGAGAAAGAATCATTGATTGGCTGCCTCCTGCACATCCCCTAATGGGATCAGGCCCACAACCTGGGCATGTGCCCTTGACTGGAATTGAAACCAGGACCCTTCAGTCCACAGGCTGATGCTTCATCACTGAGCCAAATCTGCCAGAGCCATATCAGTATTTTTAATTTTGTGGCTATAGTCTTATTGTATCATAGTAAGTAAAAATAACTTGGGAGTAAAATTGTATTCTGAGGGGACCTGGTTTCAAGTACCATCAGAATACAAGTTTGGCTCAGTGGATAGAGCATTGAAGGGTCCTGGGTTCTATTCTGGTCAAGGGTGCATGCCAGGGTTGTGGCTTGATCCCCAGTAGGGGGCGTGCAGGAGGCAGCTGATTGATGATTCTCTCATTATTAATGTTTCTATCTGTCCCCTCCTTTCTGAAATCAATACACACACAAAAAAAAGACTATAAGTTCCATGAAAGCTGAGAACTTGTCTCTCTCTCTTTTTTTTTTTTTTTTTTTGAGAACTTGTCTATCTTGTTCATTAATGTATCCCCAGCACTTAGGAATGGTACTTGGTGTATTTATCAATAAATATTTGTTGAATGAATGAATGGAGTCCCATCTCTATCAATGCCTTACCCTGGTGTTCACTTATGGTAGAGTTTATTGAAAATTATTACTGACTAAAAACACATAATCATGAGAGCACAGTGTGGAAATTATTGCTTATTTCATCCCCATTGATAGCCACAACTATACACATAGATGATAGAAGTCACCATCAATGGCACAATCCTAGAATCATTAAAGATTACATAGTTTTGTGTGTGTGTGTGTGTGTGTGTGTGTGTGTGTGTGTGTGTTTTTTATATATATTTTATTGATTTTTTACGGAGAGGAAGGGAGAGAGATAGAGAGCTATTGTAGAAACATCGATGAGAGAGAAACATCGACCAGCTGCCTCTTGTACACCCCCTACTGGGGATGTGCCCGCAACCAATGTACGTGCCCTTGACCGGAATCGAACCTGGGACCCCTCAGTCCGCAGACCGACGCTCTACCACTGAGCCAAACTGGTTTTGGCTGTGTGTTTTTGTTTTTTAAATATATTTTTGTTATTTCAGAAAGGGAGAGGGAGAGAGAGATGGAAACGTCAATGATGAGAGAGAATCATTGATCTGCTGCCTCCTGCATGTCACACACTGGGGAGCAAGCCTGAACCCTGGCATGTGCCCCAACCAAGAATCAAATCGTGACCTCTGGTTCGTAGGTCAACACTCAACCACTGAGCCATGCCTGCCAGGCAAGATTACATAGTTTTGATGTTCTGCAGTGCTCTTGGTTCCTATTGTACTTATTCTTTCTACCACATCCTGAATCTTGTCATTAGGGCTAGATAGATCACTTCAGTTTATTTAAATAGCCTTTGTGACATTGGATCCAACTACTGATTTGGGGCATAAAGGTTTTGTTTTGTTAAACTTTGCTGAGGTGGGTTTTTCCCCTATTGCTTTTCCAGAGAGAGTGAAAGGGGAGGGAAGGTGAAGGAGCAGGAAGAGGGGGGCTAAAAGAGTTATTAGGGGGTGGGGGAGAGAGAGAGAAAGAGAGAGAGAGAGGGAGAGAGAGAGAGAGAGAGAGAGAGGGAGAGGGAGAGGGAGAGGGAGAGAGAAAGAGAAACATCCATGTGAGAGAGATACATTGACTGGTTGCCTCCTGCAGGTACCAAGATCCGGGATGGGGAATGAATCCATAATCCAGGTACATGCCCTTGACCAGGAATCGAACCCAGGATCGTTTGGTGCATGAGCCGAGGCTCTCACCACTGAAAACACCAGTCAGGGTCATAAGTTGACTTTAAATACTAATTAGTATATTAATCTCTGATGCTCCCAATGCCATCGGTAGCTTTGTACCAGGATAGGGCACTGTGCTCAGAGACGGACATCTTCTCTGGTACAATAGGGCAGAAGGCCAAATAATACAAGGTCATGACTTAAGATGTCATTGATATTTTTTGTACATAACAACTAGAATCATCCCTTAGTTTTTCTCTGACCTGCCTAAGTTGACATTGGACTATTTTGGACTTTTCTTTTTACTTTAGTTCAATGATCAGTTGATCAGCCCCAAACATTTTGTTCATCTGGCTGGCAAATCCACCCTAAAGGACTGGAAGAGAGCTATTCGTCTGGGTGGAATCATGCTCAGGTGAGCTCTAATAGTTAAGAACATACCTTTCTACTGACTTTGGATGCACTTAATCATGGTAGAATCGAGAGAATTCAGTTTTTTCCTCTTTAATTTGGAATTTTTATTCTGTCTGATGGATTAGTTGAAGCAATTCATGTATTTTTTTCCCTTCAACTTGTTTAAAAAAAAAAAAAAAAAAAACAACTCTGAAAGAAGAGGGAATCAAATTCACTCTTCCCTGTATCTAGGGCCAAGTTTTTAGGATGTTGGATAGGATTCTCTGGGCAGAGAAACTCAAGAACAGATGACAGTCCTACTTGAAATCACAAAGCATAGGCAGGCTAAGCCTGATGCTGAGGAAGCGTGACAGTCACTGAGAAGTTTGGGCTGACTGACAAGTCCTAGAATAATTGGTAAAAGTAGAGGGGTGCTATTAATAAGTACCAATGATGCACAGTGAGTGCAATCCTTGCCATCACTGTACCACAGAAATAAAATTCAGAATGCTTATTACCCCCAACTCCCCCTTTATGCAGCAAGTTTCCTATTGTAATTTTTTTCCCTCTGAAAATTAACATCAGTTGATTAACATTAGTGCTCATTCCTTGAGTACTCGCCTCGTGGTAGGAAATTTAAAAATGTGATAAAAAATTAAAAGTTCCACACAGAACATGTTTCAAGAACCTCAAAAACAACTTATCCTTTATTTTTCATTCTTTTTAAGGAATCTGTCTTAAGAAAAATCCATAGGGCTTCTAGAGATTCAAGCATAAATATGTTCATTGTGATTATTATGAAAATTAGTGTGTTTTAATATAGGTATATGTAAAGTAAATTATTGCTCATCTAAATATATATGAGTATATACTGTGGGATATAATATAGTCATTAAAATATTTCTAAAGAGTTTTTACATAAAAATGTTTATGTGTAACATAGAATGAAGACAAAATATAAAATCAATTAAACAGTGCGATTTTATAATAATTGTGTTAAAACACATACACACATATGTAAAATTTAGTAGAAGAAAATATACCAAAATGTTGATGTGATCTCAGTGTTGTGGGATATTTTTTTAAAAAGGGTAATTGTCGTCTTTATATTTTTCTGAATTTTTTTTACAAAAAATGTTAATTTTTTTTCTTCACATACTATTTTTTTTAGTCAGAGACAAAGGAAAAGTAATTCCAGATAATTTATATGCAGAAATCAGTAGTTGAATGAAATTAGAGAGACTTACCTTTAACTTTCATTTTTGTAGTTCTTGTCCCATCTTATTTGCCCAGAAAAGCAAGCTATGTCAACTTTTCTCAAATGTAAAAGGGTACAAGAATGCCTAAAAAACCTTTAGTGAAAGACAAGTAGCAATATAACATATTTACTGTAATGAAAATATTGCATCGTTTTGCTCAGGATCTATCATAATGTCTTGTGAATTCATTTCTAAGGATATTTTATAGTCGGGGGTTTAGTATAATCAGCTTAGGTGTTTCTTTTATCAATTTCTTTTCCTTAAAAAGAAATTGATAGGTTGTTATCAATTTCTTTTTAAGAAAATAAATATGCTGAAGTTTTATGTCTTCAAAAGTGATAACAGATCTTGCTGTCTAGGAATATTAATACCTCAGAATCTCATCACAAAATTCTAATTCTGTTGTGGCATTCCTTAATTGTGCTTGGATATGAGGTCGTCTTTTTCCCCCTTTGGGTCTGGTTTCATTGAGATCCTGTGGGGAAACTTAGCTATTGTCAGGAGTGTATATTTAAAGCTTAGTGATAACGGATATAAAAAGTACTCATGAGTAGACTAGGGAGGCAAGAGGAGTACTTGTAAATGTGGGCAGGACCAATGAAAATTTTATAGTCCCAATTAGAATCTTTGCAACTTAATGACTTAAATACTATTAGGTTTCACTAATCTATAGAGGAGACTCAGCAACTTGTCTCTTTGTTTCTAAAGCCTCGTTCTTGAAGTGCAGGCTGAAATGGTACTTCTTGTCTCCCTTTGTGCAGGAAAATGATGGACTCTGGACAGATTGATTTTTACCAGCATGACAAGGTTTGCTCCAATACCTGCAGAAGCACCAAATTTGATCTTCTCATCAGCAGTGCGAGAGCTCCAGTGCCAGGACAGCAGACAAGTGTGGTGCAGACACCCACTTCGGTCGATGGTAGGGGGTAGGAAACCACCTGAAAACACATAGTGTTTTTCAGTAGCAGATTCCCCTTCATTTCTCCTTTGTGTTTCCTTTTTCTTACTTTTATTGAATTTATTGGGGTGACATTGGTTAGTAAAATTATATAGATTTCAGATATTATCTATATATATATAAAAGCCTAAGCAACCGGATGACCAGCCAGAGCTATAATGCGCACTGACCATCAGAGGCAGACGCTCAATGCAGGAGCTGCCCCCCGGTGGTCAGTGCACTCCTACAGCGTGAGCTCTGCTCAGCTGACCAACAGGCGCCAGACTAGGGACTCACCGTTGGCTGGTGAGCACAGCTGCAGCGGTTCAAGCCTCTTCTGTGGATACTCCCTCTGGGTGCCCCTCCCCCACCTGAACTGGGACAGTGGAGGTAGGCACAGCCAGGCTGGGATGAGCGAGAGCAGTGAAGCATCTAGACCAGGCTTCGGGTACTGCCCAGCTGCCTGCTGCTTTGCATACTAGTATATCCCTCGGGGGATGTAGGACTGCTGGTTTCAACTAATCCCTGAGGGCTGAGGGCTCCCACCAGTGCATGAATCCATGCACCACACCTCTAGTAGTTCTATAATACATCTGTATATTGTATTATGTGTTCACTCCCTAATCTCCTTTGGATTTCTTAATTTCAAATCTCATGAGTGTTGAAGTCCTTGAAAGTTATGGTAATCTTGGATGGGGTCCTATGCTTTAGAAGCAGATATTTGTTTTCTCCCAAATGATTCTTATTGGCCAGACCTCCTTCTTTGTTTCTTTTTTGCAATGCATGCTAAACATTAGAAAGATGGTTCAATAGTCCTAATGCTTATTCAGTAATCTCATCTCACTTGGGCACCAGTTGGCATATCTTTGAATTTAGATTGTTTTGAAAATTCTTTGCTCTATTAGTGGTCAAAGCAGGAAGGTGGATTAGAATGGTTGAATGGTTTTCAGTTGTTGAACTGAGAAGTATCAAAGACAACTTATCCTTGGCTGAGATGGACTCTGGAGACTCTGCTTGAAGGATCCAAGGAAGGGTTCTGGATAACCAAGCTGAGGCTTCCTCAAATTGAGACAGGCTAGGGGACACACTCAACTTCCATAATATTGAATTTGGGATTAGGGCTCCCTGTCCATCTCCAGGAAAGATGTAGCCAAGTTAGGTTATTATTAAGGATTTAGTTAGTCCAGCTGGAGATTAGCACAGTTAAGATTACTAGATAGAATATGTGATACACTTAGCATTACTTACTAAGTATTCTATCAATTACTTCCAGAAGACTTACAAATATGTCTGACAGTCACAAGAACTCTAAAGGATATAAGGGAAGTACTGTGCTTTAAAAATGCCTCTTTAGGTTTCTTTTGATCAGACCTAATATTCTGTATTGATTGAGTGAGTAGAAGCCAAAGCTCTTGGAACCTAAGTTATTATCATGAAAGTATAAAATATCTAGCAGTTTGAATTTTTGTTCATGTGACTCACTTGAAAAGTGAAAAATGCTGTTAAAGTATATATTTTCTTTTTATTTGGGCAATGCTCCTTAATTAATTTATTGTCCATATTGATATTACTTCTTTGCTTATTATTATTTTTTTAATTAAATATTTTATTGATTTTTTACAGAGAGGAATAGAGAGGGATAGAGAGTTAGAAATATCGATGAGAGAGAATCATCGATCAGCTGCCTCTTGCACACCCCCTACAGGAGGGCTCCAGGGTGTGTCTGGCCTGTCTCACTCAGATCGGCTGGACCCCAGCAGCAAGCTAACCTACTGGTTGGAGTGTCTGCCTCCTGGTGGTTAGTGCATGTCATAGGGAGTGGTTGAGTGGCTTTAGCATATCATTAGCATATTACGCTTTGGTTGAACGGACAACTGGACACTTAGCATATTAGGCATTTATTATATAGGACCATTTGTTTTTATTGATTTTATTTTTTTAATTTTTTAATATATTTTATTGATTTTTTACAGATAGGAAGGGAAAGGAATAGAGAGTTAGAAACATCGATGAGAGAGAAACATCGATCAGCTGCCTCCTACACACCCCCCACAGGGGATGTGCCCGCAACCAAAGCACATGCCCCTGATTGGAATCAAACCCAGGGTCCTTCCGTCTGCAGGCCAACGCTCTATCCACTGAGCCAAACCAGTCAGGGCTGTTTTTATTGATTTTAGAGAGAGGAAGGGGGAGAGAGAGAAAAATCAATGTTAGAGAGAAACATTGAATGGTTGATTGCTTCGCATAGGTGCCGACCAGGAATTGAAACCAAAACTTAGATATGTGCCCCAGATCTGCAACTTTTGGTATATGTGATAGCACTCCAACTGACTGAGCCACCCAGCCAGGGCTCTTTGCTTGATTATTGATATCTTCTAACATTTAGAGTCCACACTTGTCTTTTTTAAAATATATTTTTATTGATTTCAGAGAGGAAGGAAGAGGAAAAAAGAGAGAGAAATATCAATGATGAGAGGGGATTATTGATTGGCGAGCCCCAAACCTGGGTATGTCCCCTTGACCATAATCAAACCTGGGATCTTTCTGTCCACCAACACTATCCATTGAGCCAAGCTGGTTAGGGTTGTTATCTTTCACTTTTATTCAAAGTAAGAAGAAAACATTTTCTTTGCAAGGCAGATTTTTTAAAGAAAAATCCAATATTTTTCCTGGCTTTCCTAGGGTTTTAGATTTCTTTTTTCTTTTTTCTAGGATTCTAGTTTTTAATATAGGGATCTGAAGGCAAAAAGCTAATTTTTTCTTCTTCATATTTTATTGATTTTTTACAGAGAGGAAGAGAGAGGGATAGAGAGTTAGAAACATCGATGAGAGAGAATCATCGATCAGCTGCCTCTTGCATGCCACCCATTGGAGATGTGCCTGCAACCAAGGTACATGCTCTTGACCGGAATCGAACCTGGGGCCCTTCAGTCCACAGGCTGACGCCCTAGCCACTGAGCCAAACTTGTTTCGGCAAAGCTAAATATTAAAATAACAGGGCTTTAAGTATGAGATGGTAGATACCTATGACTTTTTCATAAAATTTACTAACCTTATCTCTAATGGACTGTTTTTAGGTAACATCACACAAATTGCCATCTCAGAAGAGAGCATGGAAGAAGCAGGGTTAGAATGGAACTCGGCTCTCACTGCTGCTGTCACCATGGCCACAGAAGAGGGAGTGAAGAAAGACTCTGAGGAAATTTCAGGTAATTTTCTGTGGGGCTTAAAATTTTGTGACCTTATTACCATTATGATTATGGATACAGGAGGCTCTTTAATTATTTTTGCTGGTCTGTCACATGTATATTACTATTAATTACAGCTGCAAACCTCTTACTTTAATCAATGCAACATCTCTGTAGTCACATTTACATATAAAGAAACTGAGATTCAGAAAGGTTCAGAAACTTGCCTAATACCAGTAACACAACCAATAAGTATTAGAGCTGAGTTCAGCTGAGTTTGACTGTAGTCCATGCTTTTCATTCTGTCAAACTACCTTGAACTTTGGTATATTTCTTAGTTAAACCAAGCTGCAAGATGTTAGAAGAAAAAATTAGGTAGCAGGTGGTTTAGAAGATGGTGATTAGAAGGGATCAGCAGAGGTTTCACATCCTCCTCCGTTTATTTATTCATTTAACAAATATTTATTGCTGCTTATCTATATATATAAAATCTTAAGTGACAGGCCTGTAGCTATGACGCACACTGACCATTAGGGGGGCAGGTACTCAGTGCAGGAGCTGCCAATCGAGGGCAACTTTGAAGAGTCTAGTCTCGCACTCTGAGACCCCTAGGGGGATGGCAGAGAGCAGGTTCAGCTTGATCCCCCACAGGCCAGGCCGAGGAGGATCTGTGCACTGGGCCTCTAGTTTTTATTTATTTATAAATATTTTTTATTGATTTCAGAGAGGAAGGGAGAGGGAGATAGAGATAGAAACATCAATGATGAGAGAGAATCATGGATTGGCTGCCTCCTGCATGCCCCTACTGGGGACCAAGCCTGCAACCGGATCATGTGCCCTTGACTGGAATTGAACCCAGGACTTTCCAGTCCACAGACTGATGCTCTATCCACTGAGCCAAACAAGCTAGGGCTTGCTACTTATTTTTAGTTAGTACTGTTGCTAGATGCTAGACAGGTGAATGAAAAGACATAGTCATGCCGAAACCGGTTTGGCTTAGTGGTAGAGCGTCAGTCTGCGGACTGAAGGGTCCCAGGTTCGATTCCGGTCAGGGGCATGTACGTTGGTTGTGGGCACATCCCCAGTGGGGGGTGTGCAGGAGGCAGCTGATCTATGCTTCTCTCTCATCGACATTTCTGGCTCTCTATCTCTCTCCCTTCCTCTCTGTAAAAAATCAATAAAATGTATTTAAAAAAAAGAAAAAAGAAAAGACATAGTCTTTGACTTCAGGGAGCTTATAATACCACCTATTCAACTGTTTTACTTTGTTTTTTGAAGTATATTATTAGAGTGAATATATCTTTATTTTATTTTATTATGCCTTTAATTTAATGTCTTTATTATTTAAGTTTTAAATTTAAAATATTAAATATTATTTATTTATTAAATTGTTTAAATAAATAATATTTAATATAACATATTTATTAGAGGAACATACTTATTCCTTATAGCCAGAGCCATGACAAATTGAGGGCATGACAAAATGAGGCAATTATCCCAAGCCCCTAGTTTGCTAAAGAGGCCAAATAATTAGTTAACAACTTAGGGAGACAGCTAATATTCCACACGGTTTTCCCCTTTTCCCAGAAGTGGCCCAAAAAGGAATCCTTTTGAATTGAAATAATTTTTAATTGAATACATTGTAGAAATGTGCCGAATATATGTAGCATCCCTTATTTACCATCTTTCTTATTCCTCTTATAACAGAGGACACTTTGATGTTCTGGAAAGGAATAGCTGATGTAGGGCTGATGGAAGAGGTTGTATGCAACATACAGAAGGAAATAGAGGAGCTCCTCAGGGGGGTTCAGCAGCGGCTCATCCAGGCTCCCTTCCAGGTCACAGGTAAGTGCACTAATCCGAACAGTAGCTAGTCATCAAGTTGGCCTCATGAAAACACGATGTATAGGTATTATCCCAATTTTAGAGACTAGGTAACGAAGGCTCACAGAAGTTACTTATCTAAAGATCATAACTGGGTGTGTGTGCGTGTGTGTGTGTGTGTTAATCCTCACCTGAGGATATTTTTTCCATTGATTTATTTTTAGAGAGTGGGAGGGAGGGGGAGAGAGAAACATTGATGTGAAGAGATACATTGACTGATTGCCTCCCACACACAGCCCAATCAGGGCCAGGGATCAAACCTACAACCAAGGTATGTGTCCTCGACTAGGAATCAAACTCATAACTCTTTAGTGCATGGGCTGATGCTCTTACCACTGAGAACGCTGGCCAGGGCCATAACTGTTTTTTGTGTTTTTTTTAAATCCTCACCCAAGGTATTTTTTCCATTGATTTCTAGAGAGAGTAGAAGGGAGGAAAAAGAGAGAGAGAGAGAGAGAGAGAGAGAGAGAGAGAGAGAGAGAGGGAGGCAGGGAGGGAGGGAGGGAGGGAGGAAGGGAGGGAGGGAGGGAGGCAGGGAGGGAGGGCGGGAGGGAGGGAGGGAGGGAGAGAGAGAGAGAGAGAGAGAGAGAAACAAATATCAATGTGAGAGAGATACATCAATTTGAGGCCCCCCTGTGGCTGGGGAACCTGCTACTGAGATAAGTGACCTTGACCAGGAATAGAACCTGAGACCCTTTGATGCATGGGCTGACACTCTACCCACTGAACAACTTAGCCAGGGTTAAGCTGGGTTTTGAACTCTGATCTGACCATGCTTTTTCCATAGGTAATTTTTGCCATTATCAATGTGCTGAAAAATGGTTCTCTCAATTCTCTTTTTCATATATATTAATATAGATATTAATTATAGGTATGTTGACAGTATATTAATATAGATATAACAATTAAATCAAAATTAGTTATACATGTGATACATCTCTGTTAAAATCGTTTATTCGACTAGTTCTATCATTTCGGGTTGTTCTATATTTGTAGAACAACAGCACAACAGGGAGTTGGTGGAAAACCTTTCTGTTTTGAATTGACAGACATGTCTTTTCTTCTATGTAGATGCTGCCGTTCTCAACAATGTGGCACACACATTTGGCCTAATGGACACGATTAAGAAGGTTTTGGACAACAGAAGGAACCAAATAGAGCAAGGAGAAGAGCAGTTTCTCTATACTCTGACAGGTATGTTTAATTTATCTCTCTTCTTAGGTGATAAACTAATATCCTTTGAGTATTGCCATTTCTTTTTATTTATTTTTTATTTTTTATAACATATTTTTTATTGATTTCACGCTGGCCAGGCAAGTCTTGCCATTCCTTTGTTGAAATTTGTTGGGACCGGCATGGTTCTTTCTTTGCTTCTTTTTCTTTTTAATATATTTTTATTGATTTCAGAGAGAAGAAGGAAGAAAGAGAGATAGATAGAAACATCAATGATGAGAATCATTGATCAACTCTTCCTGCACACCCCCTACTGAGGATTGAGCCTGAAACCTGGGCATGCGCTTTGCCTGGGCATGAACTTATCTGGTTCAAAGATCAATGCTTAACCATTGAGCCACACTGGCCAAACCTTTCTTTGCTTCTTTCAACTCCCCTCCCCCCCCCAACTCCCTCTTTCTCTCTCTTTCTGTTTCTTTTAACTCACATAGTATTATGTTTGCTTTTGTTTTATATATAGACCCAGGTGGGGTAAAGTAGTGGGAAGCAGAGAAGGCACAAAAGAAAAGAGAAAGAAGCCAGTATCACAGAATTCCTATATCTTTTGGAGAATTAGGATTTCTGCAAGAATGCTACATTAATCCAATAACATTGGCAGCAAAATAAACTGGCTTTTGTCTTTTTTACATTATTATTACAGAATCTTTTGACAGATACACATTTAGCATATTTTCCATTATTTGTGATAATAAATGATGGGCACATGGATAATTTAACTCTTTTTATTAAGTACTTACCTTGTGCTGGTCTTCAAACTAGGTTTTAGAAATATAATGTTGAATATTGAGGGCCTTCAAGGAACTCAAGGGAAAGCAGACATAGAAATAAGTGAAAAAAATAATCTGTTTTATGGCGGCGGCTTATAGCAGGTATGGTGGAAGAACAAAGGGAGTTATCACTTATACCTGGAAGGAATCAAGAGAGGCTTTTGAAGCAAGTAAAGCAGGTGAAGGATATAAAATTAATCAGGAGGATCATCAGTCTTTGAATGATGTAGAACATATTACAGTCAATTATAAAGCCCAAAGACTCTTGAATGGTCATTTGGTAAGAAAAGAACAATTTAGGTTGCTCTAAAGTTATTTTTTTTTTAATTTATTGATTTTTTTACAGAGAGGAAGGGAGAGAGATAGAGAGCTAAAAACGTTGATGAGAGAGAAACATCGACCAGCTCCCCCCTGCACACCCCCTACTGGGGGTGTGCCCACAACCAATGTACATGCCCCCGACTGGAATCGAACCTGGGACCTTTCAGTCCGCAGACCGACGCTCTACCACTGAGCCAAACCGGCTTCAGCCTAAAGTTATTCTTATACCCAGTTTATGTAGATAGATAGACAGATATAGATATATATTTTTTAAATACATGTTTATGGATTTCAGAGTGGACAGTAGAGGGAAAGATAGAAACATCAATGATGAGAAAGAATCATTGGCTGCCACCTCTTGCATACCCCTACTGGGGATTGAGCCCACAACCTGGGCATGTGCCCCAAACAGGAATTGACCGAGGACCTCCTGGTTTATAGGTCGATGCTCAACCACTGAACCACACGAGCCAGACCTGTAACTTTTATTTTTGAGTTTTTTTTCTCAACTACTTCCCAGGATTAAGTTTGATATTATACCGTGTTTCCCCGAAAATAAGACCTACTTACAGGTTTCCTTTTGAGTGAAATATAAGGCATCCCCTGAAAATAAGGCCCCCCCTAGGCTAAACATGAGAGATTTGGTCTACTGATTCTGAAAGAAATGGAGTCACAAGAAATTCACCAGGAAATTCAGGAATTGGATTGTTATGATGATGTTCCAGAAGATGATGACATGATTGTTATTGAATAAATGAGTAAATTCTTGATACTGTAGGATTCAGTTTGTCTGGTTTGTGTTGACAACTACTGTACTACCATACTGTATACAGGTAATAAATTTCCTTTATTTTCATTTAACAATAAATGTGTACTATATTTTTCTTCATGGGGAAAAAAGACATTCCCTGAAAATAAGACCTAGCGCATCTTTGGGAGCAAAAATTAATATAAGACACTGTCTTATTTTCGGGGAAACAGGGTAGTATTGCTAAATTTTTTATGGATTTCTGTGAATTATTGTCAAGTTTCCAAGAAGATTATGCCAATTTATGCCAGCAGTTTGAACTCACCAACATTGGACATCGTTATTATAGTAGTCCTTGATTTAGCTTTTTAAATATTACAGATTTTATTTTTATCCTGTTTAGGTTCACATTTCTTTGATGGAAAAAATGCAGTATATTGTAACTTTAAAAGGCAGTATTTTAAAATCTGTGAATATGTTCTTGATCTCTATCTTCTCCTTTTATTCCAAGCAAGTAATTAACCAGCTCTTAGTGTTCCATAGAAAACAAAGTGCTCTAAAGGGTAACTGATTATTTATTGCTTGTTTATCAGGTATTAAGTAATTGGGAATTTCTGGTGTAGAGCCAGACTCATCAGGGGTCGCCAATGTTGAATTGGACACATGGAGAGAGAGAGAGAGAGGTATATTGTGGTGGAAAAGCCACCAAGTTGGCCATCAGAGGCTTTTGTCCCAGGCTCTGTGACCTTAAATCAGTCGCTTTGGAACTTTAAGACCTCCTCAGTTTTGTATTTCTTAGAAACTTCCTCTGTAACTTTCTCCAGACTTCTCTGGGGACTGATAGTAGACTAAGGCCATTTGGGTCACCAGGTGATCCTGCCTTGAGGGACAGTTTGGGAATCACTGTGTTCTAGAGTGGCCATTGTAGGTCCATTGCAGTTCCAAAGGGATTGTGAAGATTTTCTTATTTTCATCTGTAGTTTGAGGCAGGGCATATCTTAGCTTCTAGACCAACTAGAGGTTGCTTTGGTTTGCATTTTGGTAACAGGCGACAAAATGCCACAGGAGCTTCTGGAGCTGAGCTACAGTAGGATGACAACCTGAAAAGATCCTGGATTATTGCCCTGCCAATAATCATCCAAGGAAATGTTGTTATTGAAGAGATTTAACAAATCATCCAGTTTAGCTTCTTCTTAAAAACAATGAAGCAAAAAATAATAATAATTAAAAAATAATAAAAACAATGAAGTGACTTTCTTGAGGCTAGAGTGGCAAGACCTGGGGGTCCCCTCACTCTCATTTTACTGTTCCCAAGATTATACTTCCATACACATAAAGTCTATCTTTTTCCCCATAGACTTGGAACGCCAGTTGGAAGAGCAGAAGAAACAAGCTCAGGATCAGAGGCTGAAATCCCAGACAGTTCAAAATGTGGTATTGATGCCTGTGAGCACTCCTAAGCCTCCAAAAAGGCCTCGACTCCAGCGGCCAGCCTCCACCACCGTCCTCAGCCCATCTCCTCCTGTCCAGCAGCCTCAGTTCACAGTCATCTCACCCATCACCATCACCCCAGTGGGTCAGTCATTTTCCATGGGCAATCTTCCAGTGGCCACCCTCAGCCAGGGCTCCAGTCCTGTGACTGTCCACACACTGCCTTCTGGCCCTCAGCTCTTCCGCTATGCCACAGTGGTTTCCTCTGCCAAGAGCAGCTCACCAGACACAGTGACCATCCACCCTTCGTCTAGCTTGGCGCTGCTAAGCTCTACTGCCATGCAGGATGGCAATACCCTGGGCAACATGACCACTATGGTGAGCCCTGTGGAGTTGGTGGCCATGGAGTCTGGCCTGACCTCAGCAATCCAGGCTGTTGAAAGCACCTCAGAGGATGGGCAGACCATCATTGAGATTGACCCAGCCCCAGACCCAGAGGCTGAGGATTCCGAGGGCAAAGCAGTCATTTTGGAGACAGAACTTAGGACTGAGGAGAAAGTTGTGGCTGAGATGGAAGATCATCAGCATCAAGTCCACAATGTGGAGATTGTGGTCTTGGAGGATTAACTGGGGATATTGGGGCCAGGAAATATGTTTTGGTTTGAAATTTTAATTATTTGTTTACTTTTGTCATTGTCCTACTCATTTCCATATAGGATCCTTTTTTTAAAAGAAAAACAAACTTCATTGATATAACTGAATATGTTGGTCCCTCCCACCCCGTCATTGAAAAAATGGACAAGACAAGCTGTCCTTCCAGAAGTTGAGAGTAGGTCACTCAATGTCCTCATTCCCTTACACCAAGAAAGTTATTTCTTTTAGGGGAGGCATCAAGATAAGCAGAAACCTATTCCAAAAGCCCTTTCCAGGCTAATCTATCTGTGTACGCATGTGGTTTTATTTTCTTAAAGATGCATTGACCAAACTGTAGAACACAGAGCTGATGCTGGAAGGCACCCACTCACACACGGATGCAGAAGGAAATTTATTCTGTATCCTGGAATGGGCCCTTAGAGGCTAGTGCAAAACTGAACGGAAGTTTAACTGCTTGGAGGGGGAACTCTGTTGGTTGGAGCAGCAGTTTAAAAAGGGAAGTGCTTTGGCCAGGAAGGGGCAAAGAAATTATCTTATTTCCAGAAGTGCAACTGATGCCTCTTTGTATCTCTGAGGGTTACCACTATAAGTGCCATTTTGAGGAGAGGCCAGTGGTAAGTGGAAGGTATGTTGGCATGGAGCAAGTAGCATCAGGAGAAAAAGAAATCCAAGGATTGTCACAGCTGTGCTTTGGGACTCAAGCCCACCTTGCCCCCAACTTAGTCAAAGCACTTACCTTTCTAAACTAGGATTGGTCCATTAATCTGTGAACTGTGTGATATGGTGTCAATTACTCTGACTCTTGAACTGTGGCTGTTATGGGGGTAAGGCTCTAAGCCCATCTTCTTTATTGCATGACTCCAGGAGCAGAGGAATTCTTCATCCAGACCAGCTGCCCTTTTTGGTGGGGCCCTCTTTTGGCTTTGGAACCAAAAGCAGCCACTCATTTGGTGCTTCCTCTTTTACCCTCTATCCCTTAACTTAATGGCATCTGTCTCCTGGGTCCCATGCTCTTCAGCTTTTTAGCTGATTTGGATAACAGTGACAGGTGCCTGCCTTCATACCCTTTTAGAGTCATTTATATCACAGATCTTTCTGTGAGATTGGGCTCATAAAAAAAGCCTTAGGCTTGGCAGGAAGACTCAACACCCCTAGCCTATCCTGAGGCACTGAGTGGATGTCTCCTACTAAGCGAGCTGGACTCCCTGGGAAAGAAGCATTGTCTGCAACATTATATTATAGGAAATGTACCAGAAATGTCAATAATGTCTTTGGGGGGATGTGTGTCTTGTTTTCTTCTTCTTCTTCTTTTTTTTTTTTTTTTAATGTTTTTTGTATATTTAGAGCTGGGCCATTTTCTGTGCTTTGATTACTTCTCTTTGGTCATCTTCAGTGTTTGGGGCAAAGTGGACCCTGGTTTTTATTTCTTTTGGTTTCACTGTTACTGCATTAGGAAAAATATAGAAAAAACTATGGACAATTTAAAGGAAAAAATAGGTAAAAAAAAAAAAAAAAAAAAAAAAAAAAAAAAAAAAAAAGATAGCACTCACCGGAGTGGAAGGGTTGTTTTTTGTTTTTTTAATTAAAAACAAAATTTTGACCTATGGTTACTTTTTTTTTTTTTTTTTTTTTTTTAAAAGAAGGCACCCACTTGAAGCCATGTTTCTTCCAGCTGATGTTGAAAACCCTGTTGTCAAGCAAGTGGGAACAGCTCTGCTATCCCTCTGAAGGATGTATATAGCTGGAGAAGCCCTTTAACTTAGGAGGGTCAATCATATAAGCCTTAAGGGTGAGATTTCTGAACCTCATACAGTTGTAGTTTTCAACTTTAAAATTGTCTGGGGTTGTATTTTTCTTTTCAAGATAATTAATGCAGCAATCAGCTTAGAACAAACCTTTGGCCCTTTATATATCTTTAGTGAGAAAAGTGGCTCTTTTTTTTTCTTGTTTCTTTAGGTTTCCTGTTAGTACATAAACACAACCAATATTTCTGTCTAAGGCTAAAACTGCTACTTGAACCTAGAAAGGCATATTGTCCCTATTGTGGTTTTTAGGGACATTTTTCTCTTCCCAGAGACAGGAGTACCATTTCACGACAGAGGAGGAGCCCCAGAGAACAGCTATATACTAGTTCAGGTTTCTTTCTTCCCTCCATCAGAGTTGTTGGTAGTGTTTTAAAGTAGTGTGAACATTGTGCTTCTAAGTCAAGAGATTCTTGCTAACAAAGCCTGTTTACTTTTACTTTCTGAATATTACAGCTAGTGGAAATAATGAGCTTTGTTGTTTTCCTGGACTTCCAATAGCCTGTCATTATTGCTAGGTGCTATAGCACCCGTTGGTAAGTGGGAGTTCCCTAACAGCCCTGGTATAGATGATCTCTTATGTATGTGGTGAGACATATGCAAGCTATTGGTCTGTGCACAGGCATTTTCAACGAGTCATTCCTCAGGCTGTCTTTGCAGTAGCCATCTATCTATCTGTTCATTCATTCAATAAACATTTATAAGTCTGATCTATGTGCCAGGCTTTGTGCTAGGCACTGGCTATACAGAGGTGGAAACACAGTCAGTCTGTACACTCAAGGAATTCATACTCCAGAGATTGTCTGGAATTATATTTCAATATAATTGGTTTCCTTTGTAATCCTATGTATTTTATTTCATGCATTGAAAAGCATTATTACGAGAATTAATCCATAGGTTTCAGCCTACCACCAAAGGCAGAAAGAGTTAAGTCCTCTAGTGAGATACTGAAACATCTTTTTAAAAAATAATATATATATATATATATATATATATATATATATATATATATATATATATATTGGTGAGGAAGGGAGAAGGAGAAAGAGAAACATCAGTGATGAGAGAGAATCATTGATTGCCTCCTGCATGCCCTCTACTGGGGACTGAGCCCACATGTGCCCCGACTGGGAATCTTAACTGTGATCTGGTTCACAGGTTGAAACTCAACCACTGATCTTATTGGAGTAAATACAGTGACAAAAGTTCTTGGCTGGGAGCTGAGAAAACAAAGGATCAAGTACCTAACCCAGTTTGGGGTTAGGGGTCAGTAACTATGGGATACTTTTCTGTTGGTGTGACCTAAAGCTGACTTAGGAGAGACCATTTTCAGCCACTTGTGTTCTTTTTGTACTCCATTTTCAAGTAGTTGGGTTTATTTATACAAGAGAAAAACAACCCTTAGTCTTTTGCTGCTTTTGCCTCCAGAGCCAGGCTAAGTCAACAGCATGGGATGTTTCTCCCAAGAATACCCTACCGGAGAAAATCAAGTCATGTGTCGGCTTCTCCAAGTTTTTTCCATCAGATGAATCCAGCGCAAGACTGGAATTTAGCTGGTGGAAGGTAAATGCCCAAACCTTCCTGTCATGTGGTTTCTACAAAGGCCTCAGAGTCAACTGTACAACTTGGCCATGTCCCTATTTGGCCCCCACTTTATTATCTTCTCCGTTTCAGGTTCCTTCCCTGTCCCCTACCTCCCACAAAACAAAAACCACTCCTAGTCATTTTGAAATAAAAATGGACAATAGACTTGAGTATTCAGGGTTCAAAGTCACTTCACTGAAGTTTCTTTTACATGGCTGCCACATTAGAGAAGAAGAACCAATGTTAACCTAAATACTTCAGGAAATAATATTCAGTTTGAGTGGTATGATGCTCTTCAGAGGTGGCATTTTATCCCATTTCCGTAGAATGCACTAAAGCCAAGTTTGTATAGTAGGAAGTATAGGTATTGGTAACATTTTATTATAAAAATAGTACTAGTAAAATCAAGTATGAAATATGGTATTACTAGTTCATTGAGTTATAATGGGTCCAGGTCAAGGAAGATAAAGAAAAGATGGCATTCTGAAAACATGCATGAGTTTGGGTTCACTTTGGGCAATACTCATGTGGAAATAGTCCTTTTTGGGAAAAAATTCAGATACTAGACTAGCCCCTGCATTTTCAGATAACTTACCTAGTACGGTTCCCTCACACTTAGGATACCTCCTTCCTGGGAAATTCTTGTGTAGTCTGTAATGTAATACACTGTATTAAATACAGTAATCACTGAGGTGGTTGCACTAGGCAAGGGACTTCATGGGATCAGTTCTGCTAGATTTGGACTTTCTTTGCCCCCGGAATTTATCTCCTAAGCTCTAATTGGGTCCTTTCCAGGTCTCCTTCCAAATTCTGGAACACCTTTTTTCCTGAGCTATGCAATTTGACTTCCTCTGGAAGGTTCAACTTTCCGCTAACTTCCTTATCCATGCCATTTCCCTAACCAAATTACATTTGGTTCCCAAATTCTGCCATGTTAGTAATTTTCAACTGGAGAAAATTATTTCTCAAGGCACCTCCAGGACCCAAACCTCAGCATACATCCAAAGACTGCTGTTTTCACTACCTACAATAGCCTTCCTAACGCTATTGAATTGAAATACCTTTGGGAAATGCTAATGCACTGACTATAGCTAAGTTCCCCAGCACACACAGATTCTAAGACCTATTTTTTACATATGCTTGGCTTTCTACCTGTGGTCGGTGACTCAGGCTAAGCCACGCCTATTTCCTGGATAACTTTAAGCCACGTATGATTCCTACTACCTCTTCACAACTACCAGAAATTTCTACTCTTGTGAGCCTCTCAGCCTAAAGACATCAGGTATCTTTTCAACCTAAAGTAGACCAGACCCTACTTTGAAATTGACTGGGTTCTCCTGCATGTGTGGTTTCCAATTCTCTGTCTTTACAGGTCATTATGGCTTGTAATGTGTGTGTGTGTGTGTGTCTACTTTGAGGACAAGAATGAACAATAGTATTGGCTCACATATAAGGGTAAGGGTAAGTTCCTCATTGGGCTTTGTAGTAGGAGCCTCTCTAAGGAAAGCATACACAGAAAGGTTTACCTGCATTTCAAAATTAATTTTGGGTTTTTTTTTTGGGGGGGGGGTAATTTGATGTTTTCTCTCAAGAAATTATGTATTACAGAGCAGACTAGAATTCCACAGTCCTGATTCAGCCTGAAGACTTACTTTGGCCCATGTTTTTATTTGTTTTAACTTTTTATTGAAGTACAAATGCAAACAGGGAAGTCACAATTCACTGCACAATTTAATAAATTTAACAGACTGAACACACCCATGAAATCAGTTTCCAGATCAAGAAAAAAAAATTTACCAGCCAAAACCGGTTTGGCTCAGTGGCTAGAGCATCGGCCTGTGGACTGAAAGGTCCCAGGTTCGATTCCAGTCAAGGGCATGTACCTTGGTTGCAGGCAAATCCCCAGTAGGGGGTGTGCAAGAGGCAGCTGATCAATGTCACTCTCTAATTGGAAAGCATGTTTCTAACTCTCTATCCCTCTCCCTTCCTTTCTGTAAAAAATCATAAAATATATTTTTTAAAAAATTTACCAGCACCTCACCCAGCTAGGGTAGCCACTACACCATAGCTCTAAAACCATAGAGCTTTTCCCCCCACTCAACATTAAATTGTGAGATTCACCCATAACGTGTAAAAACTGTAGTTGGTTCCTCCTCCTTGCTGTGTAGAAACTGTTACTATGCCACAGCTGGTCCATTCTAACGGTGGGCACTTAAGTAGTTTCCAGTTAGGAGCTGCTATAATATAAATAATGCCTCTGAACATTCTTGCATGTCTTTTGATGAACATTTATATATGCATTTATGCCTATACATTTTCAAAAGTTAAGGCAATTCACATTAAAAAAAAATACAAGATACAGTTTAAAAAAATAGAAGATCTGATAACACTGGTTCACATTTCCTCATAGCAACACCTGACTGGAACTGAGGCCTATCTTAGGAGGGTCATAGCTTCTTTACAGATCTTGTCACTTCATATTAGGTATTACAAACCTAGACCTACTTATTTTGGTAGCTTTATTATTTTTTTATTTAATAATCTGTTAGTACACTCTTCCCTAGATTATTGCAAAGCTTATTTTCTCACTTCAAGTCTGTTCCTGTTACCTTATCAGAGAAGACTTCCCTGACAATCCACACTATAAAAAATGGCAACCTTTCTCCACACTAAGCTTCCTATTTTCCTTTACCCTGCTTTATTTTTCTCAATTTTACATATCACCTGACATACATTTATTTTTTCTCCCCCAACTAGAATGGAAGTTCCATGAAAGCAGAGACCTTTCTTAGCTCTTAGTCACTACTGTTTCTACAGCCTCTGGAACAGTGCTTGGCATGTAGTAGAGCTTGATAGATACTTGATGTAATCTATCCTATCTAATAAAGAGGGAATATGGTAATTAATCCTCATGCAATAACAAAGATGGCAGTGCCACAGCCAATAAGGAGGAAATATGATAATTGACTGTCATGCTCTCAAAGATGTTGGTGCCCACAGTGTCCAACCTTGCTGCGTGCCTCTGTCTGGAGTCCCTCAGTTCCCTCAGCTCCCCAGGGCCTGCCCAAGGCTTGCATTGATGGGGACATCACCTTCCCCTGATTGCCAGATCACCTCCTGCCCCTGAGGGCTCCCAGACTGTGAGAGGGGGCAGGCCAGGCTGAGGGAACCCCCCCCAACTCCAGAACATGAATTTTCATGCACCAGGCCTCTAGTGTGTGTGTGTGTGGGATATATTGTATATATATGGAGACACACACACACATACCCTGTTTCCCCAAAAATAAGACAGTGTCTTATATTAATTTTTGCTCCCAAAGATGTGCTAGATCTTATTTTCAGGGGATGTCTTATTTTTCCATACGCTAGGTCTTATTTTCAGGGAAACACGGTATATCCCATCAGGCCTAAGCAGGCAGTCAGACATCCCTCTCACAATGCAGGACTGCTGACTCCCAACTGCTCATCTGCCTTCCTTCCTGATTGCCCCTAACTGCTTCTGCCTGCCAGCCTGATCACCCTTAACCACTACCCTGCCAGCCTGATTGCCTCTAACTGCCCTCCCCTGCAGGCCTGGTCACTCTTAACTACCCTCCCCTGAAGGTCTGGACCCCCTCCAACTGCTCTCCCCTCAGGCCTGGGTCCCCCCCCCCCCCAACTGTCCTTCCCTGCAGGAGCATTTGCCCCCAACTTGCCTGGTCACTCCTAACTGCCTTCCCCTGCAGGCCTGATTGCCCACAATTGCCCTCCCTTGCAGACCTGGTCCCTCCCAACTGCCCTCCCCTCCTGGCCACCTTGTGTCCACATGGGGGCAGCCTTCTTTGAACACATAGGGGCAGCCATCTTGTTGGAGTGACAGTCAGTTTGCATATTACTCTTTTATTAGATAGGATAGAGGCCTGGTGCATGAGTGGGGGCTGGCTGGTTTGCCCTGAAGGGTGTCCTGGATCAGCGTGGGGAGGCCTGGGCAATGGGCCTGTGCTGGTTTGCAGGCTGGCCATGCCCCCTGGTGACCCAAACAGAGGCCCTGGTATCTGGGATTTATTTATCTTCTATAATTGAAATTTTGTAGCCTTGAGTGGAAGCCAGGGCAGGCCAGGAAGCTTGGCTTCCTCCATTGCCAGGGAAACCCAAGTCTCCTGCTCGCTCCGTGGCTGCAGCCATCTTGGTTGGGTTAATTTGCATACTTGCTACTGATTGACTGGTGGGTGTGGTTTGTGGGCATAGCAGAGGTAAGGTCAATTTGCATGTTTCTTTTTTATTAGTGTAGATATGCCTAATATGCTAAGTGTCTGACTGTTAGTCTAGTTGCTATGACATGCACTGACCACCAGGGACAGACACTCCGACTGGTAGGTTAGCTTGCTGCGGGGGTCTGGCCAATCAGGACTGAGTGAGATGGGCTGGACATGCCCCGGAGCCTTCCTGTGGTCCCTCACCAGCCCAGTTGTGCACCAGTGGGATCCCTCAGTCTGGCCTGAGACCTCTCACAATCTGGGACCCTAGGGGGATGTAAGAGAGCGGGTTCCAGTCTGATCCTTGCAGGCCAGGCTGAGGGACCCCTCTGGTGCACAAATCTGTGCACCAGGCCTCTCATAGTCATAATAATAATCGATACTTATTGAAGGGAAACTATGTACCAAACAAGCATTGTTCTAAGCACTTTACATATGTTGAACAATTTGATCCCCACAACAGTCCTATGTGGTGGATTATTCATTTTACATTGAGGAAATTAACATATTTATCTTCTATTCTAAACAACATACATTTTGAAGCAAAGGGTACCCATCAAATTAATGAAATAGTTTTAAAATGAACTAAAGAAGTTTAATATCTAAAAGGAACAAATCACTTTATAATGATGTTTTATTTGATAATATGTTCAGTTGCTCCTTCAATTTTTTTTTTTTAATATTCAACTTTTAGTATATTAAAATTTTTAGTTTTAGCACTGGGCCAAAATCATGATGTAATTTAGTTGGGATTTCAGAGAGCTGGGGCAGTGGAAGCTGATCTGATTTTGCTAACTGATGGGCAGCAAATCTCACTCACCATCTCTCAAGAGTACTGGAGAGGGCGTACTGGAGTTTGGGAAAGCCCACTTACCTGATGAAGGATTTTAGAACCCAGCTCATCTGTCCACCTGTCACAGGAAGCACTGATTTGTGAATGGCCTTGTTTGAGATGATGCTGACGTCAGTGTCCCTGGTTAGAACGCCTTCATTTCTTTGCTAAGCCCAATCTCATGTGCCAGTTTTATACAGGGAACGTACTCCATAGAACACTGATAGTATTACAAAGCCTTTGCCAACTGAACAGAATGCAAATATTCTCCAGATCCAGGGGCAAAAATTAAAGTACCATACCTCAAATGCTAAGTTAATACTTCCATTGACTGAGACATTCTGATGAGTCTTTTTGATCAAATTGGACATGGCCTCTCATATTCTTAATTATTTAAATTCTTTGTAGCTACCACCCAAGGACCAAAAGAATTTATCAGTGAAAATTGCTACAAATAGTTTGGATGCATGTTATTTTTTCTTGGAACAGATGAATATGGAACCGGTCCTTCATTTCCCCTTGGCGCTATTTCCAGAAATCTTTTTTTTTCCAAAATATATTTTGATTTTTACAGAGAGGAAGAGAGAGGGATACAGTTAGAAACATTGATGAGAGAGAAACATCAATCAGCCACCTTCTGCACATCTCCTATTGGTGATGTGCCTGCAACCAAGGTACATGCCCTTGACTGGAATCAAACCCGGGACCTTTCAATCTGCAGGCTGACACTCTATCCACTGAGCCAAACCAGTTAGGGCTATTTCCAGAAATCTTATGCTTCATTTTTCTCTCCAGCCTATTGTCTTAGATTGAAATTATAAAGTAAACTGTTCCTTAGCACAGTGCTATGTGGACTTTTAGACTCCATGTATCAATAAAAGAGACCCCTTACCCCCACCAAAGTCTTAGAAACCAACATGAGGTTCCCAAGATTATATATACATTAAAAAATATATTTTTATTGATTTCAGAGAGGAAGGGAGAGGGAAAGATAGAAACATCAATGATGAGAATGAATTGGCCACCTCCTGCACACCCCCTATTGGGAATCGAGTTGGCAACCTGGACATGTGGCCTTACTGGGAATCAAACCGTGACCTCCTGGTTCACAGGTCAATGCTTAACCACTGAGCCACATCATCTGGGTCCAAGATCATATTTTACCAAATATGGATATATCAATATTTTTAAATATATATAGTTATTGCCCTAGCCGGCTTGGCTCAGTGAATAGAGCGTTGGCCTGCGGACTGAAAGATCCCAGGTTCGATTCTGGTCAAGGGCATGTACCTTGGTTGTGGGTACATCCCCAGTAGGTGGTGTGCAAGAGGCAGCTGATTGATGATTCTCTCATCGATGTTTCTAACTCTCTATCCCTCTTTCTTCCTCTCTGTAAAAAATCAATAAAGTATATTTTAAAAAATATTTAAAAAAAAAAATATATATATATATTTTATTGATTTCAGAGAGGAGGGGAGAGGGAGAGAGATATAGAAGCTTCAATAATGAGAGAGAATCATTGATCAGCTGCCTCCTGTATGCCCTCTACTGGAAATTAAGCCTTTAACCTGGGTACATGCCCTAGACCAGAATCAAATCCAAGATCTTTAGACCACAAGCCGACACTTCATCTGAGCCAAACCAGCTAGGCACATGTGTCAAACACAAGGCCCTCGGGCCAAATCCGTCCCGCCAGGCCTTGCAATGTGGCCCGCACCGCGCTGTCATCACTGCACTCCGCTGCGTTTCCATCACAATGACAGTTTATGACTGTTCAGTAAACCATTCGGCCCGCGATTTAGGCTGGATTTTAGATTTTGGCCCCTTCTCTGATTGAGTTCGACACCCCTAAGCTAGGGCAATGAGGATATAGCCAACTGTTATTAGCATAATTTGAAAAGAAAGGGCATTTTTACTTCAAAAGGTAGGGGAGAAATAATCTCTGAATAAAGAATAGTCCTCTACTTTGAATAAATTTAGATTTATGAATAACTCATTACATTATCATTACTTTTCTTTTTTCCTGGAGGACTGCTAAACATTTCTGCTTTTGCTCTGGCTAGCATGGGTCAGTTTGTTGGGCACTGAAAGTTGCTGGTTCAATCCCTGTCAAAGGCACATGCCTGGGTTTCGGGCTCAGTCTTCTGTAGGGGACCTGCAGGAGGGAGCCGATTGATATTTCTCTCACATTGAAGTTTCTCTCTCTCTCTCCTTTCCTCTCTCTCTCTCCAAATCAATTTTATTTATTTATTTAAAATATATTTTATTGATTTTTTTACAGAGAGGAAGGGAGAGAGATAGAGAGCTAGAAACGTCGATGAGAGAGAAACATCGACCAGCTGCCTCTTGCACACCCCCCAACGGGGATGTGCCCGCAACCAATGTACATGCCCTTGACCAGAATCGAACCTGGGACCTTTCAGTCCGCAGACCGACACTTTACCACTGAGCCAAACCGGTTTCGGCTACAAATCAATTTTCAAAAATCTTAAAAATTCTGCCCTCACCTCTAGACTCTGAGTTGTATCTTCAAGGTTCCTTAACTGCTGGCTCTTGCTTGATTCTTATTCTTTTTTGTCCTTGATGTCTCTAACCTCTATTCTTGGATATATACAGCTGTGAATTCCTAGTGTCTTAAGGCCACCTAGTCCGGCTGTCTTTATTTTCATGAAGCCTGGTCTCAGGTTGCTCTTTTCAACTTCCATATACTAATTCATAAAACATAACTGCACTTAAAGACAACTATCAACTTATCTTGGGATTTCCACATTGCCTCTCCCCCCCCCCCCCCTTTTTATTGAATGTATTGGATGACTGGTTAACAAAATTATACAGCACACCGCCTTTTAACATTCAATTAAGCTAGTTAAGTCTGCACATTTAACTTCAATAAAAATATTTCTATTGATTTCAGAGAGAAAAAGAGAAGGAAAGAGAAACATCAATGATGAGAGAGAATCATTGATTGGCTGCCTCCTACATGCTCCTCACTGGGGATCAAGTCTGAAATCCAGGCATATGCCCTGATCGGGAATTGAACCATGGCCTCCTGGTTCATAGGTCAATGATCAACCACTGCGTAACGCAGGCTGGGCTGCACATTTAATTTTAACACTAATGGCCCTGCCAGGTTTTCATTAGTAAAATGGGGATTGATTTTACTAGGGAGAATTTTGGAAATAAGTGAGGTAAATCAATTCAACAAACATTTACTTAGCACTGGATTATAGTGACTAATAAAAGAAAATGTTCTTTGTCCTATAAGCAGTCATAGTTTTATTGGAGAGGCAATATGTAACTTAGGAGATGGTTGTCTTAAGCTGGTGTCCATGGGATGGATGGCCTTGGGGCAGGGGACGCTTAATAAGATTGTAAGCAAACATTTAGGTGTGCATGCATTTTTCTGAGAAGATCCATTACTCTCATTAGATTTTCAACTGAGTCCAAGACTTCCAAAAGAAAAAGAAATACTGATGGAAACAGATACATTTAAAAAATATTTTTAGTTGATTTTTAGAGCGAGAAGAGAAACATTCATGTGAGAGCAAGTCAATTGACTGCCTTCTGCATGCCCCCTGCCGGGGATCAAGCCAGAAACATAGGCAGAAGTTCTAATAGGAACTTGAACCGACCACCTTTTGTTGCACGGGACCACACACAACCAAATAAGCCACACTGGCCAGGACAATAGATAAATTTAATATACCAAAATAAATTACTATAAGGTCAACATCATGGGTGAACAAAGAATAGAGCACCTCATTTCTGGATGAAATAAACCTTCACTGATCACAGTCTCAAAAAAAAGATAGAAATTGGGTGGGGGAGCTGGCAAGGACATTTGAGGCAGAAAGAACTGCATGTGCGAAATCATGGGTTCCAGAAAAAAGAAAAGTGTAGTATTTGGGGGGGAAATTCAGTGTGCCTGGAGCACAAAGTACACAGTGAAAAATATACAGGGCCAGGGAGTGGCAAGCTTTGTGCACTGTGGACTAGAGAGAGCCAGGAGAAATCTTCTTTTTTTTTAAAAAAAATATTTTATTGATATTTTACAGAGAGGAAGGGAGAGGGATAGAGAGTGAGAAACATCGATGAGAGAGAAGCATCAATCAGCTGCCTCCTGCACACCTCCTACTGGGGATGTGCCTGCAACCATGCCTTTGACCGGAATCGAACCCGGGACCTTTCAGTCTGAAGGCCGACACTCTATCCACTGAGCCAAACTGGTTAGGACTAGGAGAAATCTTTAAAATAAGTTTTTACACTGTCAGTTGTGTGATGTATATAAGTGTTTCTCAAAGAAGGACTCTTCTACTCCTGTCTTACTAAGAGGGTGATGGGTAACAAGATCTGCTGTTCCTTAAGACTACTAGCATGTAAAATCTGTCCTCCTATTCCACTTCTTTTCTCTCTCTTATTTTCACTGCCCCCTTTATATATCCAGAAAGGGCTCTTTCGCTTCCACCCTCCAGAAGTCTAAAATGGCAAAGCTAGAAGGAAACTGAGACGTTATTTTGGTCTAACTTTCTTACTTTACAAAGTCTTGGAAATAGCCTGAGTGAGGAAATTATTTACTATCTCTGTTCCCCCTTATATCCGTCTGGTTTGGTGCTGGGCCTTTTGTTCTCTTCCTCTTCTGAGGAAATCTATCATAGACTCCTTTGGCTTCAACTAGCATCACTATCCCCAAATCTCCATTTTTGTTGATTTCAGAGAGGAAGGGACAGGGAGAGAGAGCTAGGACAGGGAGAGAGAGCTAGAGATAGAAACATCAATGATGAGAGAGAATCATCCATCAGGCTATCTAAGCCCTGTTTTTCTTTCTATGCTCCAAACTCTTTGTCTACAGAACATTTCTATCTGATGTTTTATCTTTTCCTTGAAGCCCAGAGTATCCAAAAATAAATTTATAGTCTTCCTCCACCCTTACAAATCTCTTCCAGTATTCCCGCTGACATTAGACTGAAACCTCATCCACCCAATTACTCAAATCAAATCAGGTGCCATCAGGCGGCTGGAGTGGCTCAGTTGGTTAAGCATTGTCTTGTGCCAGGTCAATTCCCAGTCAGGGCATGTATCTGGGTTTGATCACAAACAACACGTATGTTTTTTTCTCTTACCCTCCTCTCTCTAAGCATGTCCTCAGGTGAAAATGAGATATTATCCTTGATACCCGTTCCTCCTTTAATGCCTTCCTTCAAATTCAATCAATCAACAAAACCTCTAATTTTACCTCCTAAAATGCCCATTTCTCACTGCCTTCACTGCCATTATATTATACCATGTCTTTTTTCCCCTCCTATTCCAACTCCTAGCTTAAAAAATCCATCCTATCTAGCAGAAACCAGTTTGGCTCAGTGGATAGAGCGTTGGCCTGCGGACTGAAGGGTCCCGGGTTTGATTCTGGACAAGGGCATGTGCCTTGGTTGCCGGCACATCCCCAGTGGGGAGTGTGCAAGAGGCAGCTGGTCGATGTCTCTCTCTCGTCGATGTTTATAACTATCTCTCTTTCTCTGTAAAAAAATCAATAAAATATATTTTTTAAAAATCCATTTTATCTAATAAAAGGGTAATATGCAAATTATCCATCACTCAGTCACAAAGATGATGGCACCCAGTCCTCTCAGGCCCACTGGAGTCCCCCAGTCCTGGGCGGGGAAGGGGACACTGGCAGCAGGCAGCATGAGCAGCCTGGCAGAGTGCTTGCTTCGTTGCTGCGGTGACAAGGTGACAAGGCAAGCGTTCTACGCCTGGCGGCGGATGGGCCTCTGAGCAGCCTCGCCCCACAGAGAGCTACTGGCTCACGGATTTGTGCACAGGGCTACTAGTTTAATATATTGACCATGGATAGAGGACGTATCAGATATTAAACTGATAAGAACAGATACTACATTTGATCTTAGCCAAAAGGCCAAGAAACGATATTCCATATCTTTTTAAAAAAATATATTTTATTAATTTTTCACAGAGAAGAAGGGAGAGGGATAGAGAGCTAGAAACATCGATGAGAGAGATACATCGACCAGCTGCCTCCTGCACAGCCCCCACAGGGGATGTGCCCACAACCAATGTACATGCCCTTGACCAGAATCGAACCTGGGACCCTTCAGTCCCCAGACTGACACTCTTATCCACTGAGCTAAACCGGTTTTGGCTATATACCATATCTTTTTAAAAATATATTTTTATTGATTTCAGAGAGGAAGGGAGAGAGAGCTAGAGATAGAAAGATCAATCATGAGAGAGAATCATCAATCATCAGTCCTGCACACCCCCTAGTAAGGATAGAGCCCGCAGCCCTTCGCATGTGCCCTTGACCAGAATTGAACCCAGGACCCTTCAATCCGCAGGCTGACGCTCTATTTCACTGAGCAAAACCAGCCAGGGCTGTACCATATCTTTTGCCTGGACTTACTGCAATGCTCTTTTAATTCCTAATATCTTTTCTCCCTAAATCTATTTCCCACACTGAAATCAGAATTAAAGAGAGTTAACATCATCTTAAAACATAAACCTGACTCCTAACTGGTTTGGCTCAGTAGATAGAGCATCAGCCTGCAGACTGTAGGGACCCAGGTTCGATTCCAGTCAAGGGCATGAATGTACCTTGGTTGCTGGCACATTCTCAGTAAGGGGGTGTGCAGGAGGCAGCTGATCGATGATTCTCTCTCATCGATGTTTCTAACTCTCCCTCTCCCTCCTTCTCTGTAAAAAATCAATAAAATATATTTTAAAAACACGCACAACAAAACATAAACCTGAGAATGCTATAAACCTTTTACCAGCTGATCATTTGTAGCCAACATCTTAAGTTCCTGTATTTCTCCTTTCTGTCCAGTTCTCCAGTTTATCTGGTGCCACCCTCTCTCTCATTATGTATCAGTCATTCTGGCCTTCTGTCAGTTCCTCACCTGCGCCAAACACTTTCCCTGCTTGGGGCCTTTGCGCTATTGTTCCCCACTCCCTCCTCTCATTGTCTGCTTAATTTCTCGTTATCCTTCAGGCTTTAGCTGAAGCTCACCGCCTCAGGGAAAACCTCCTTTGTCCCTCACACCCCCAGGCCAGGTTCCTCTGTGCTTTCTCCTCGCACTTTGTGCAACTTTAACTGAATAACTATTTGCTGACAGTCGGTTTCCCTGACTAGTCTAGACGCTTCAAGAAAAGTAAACTCTTCAGGTATTCTGTCCTGCTCATGGCCTGGCCCTCAATAAATACTGCTTGAAAGAAGGATTGAATGCTTCATCTACCCAGTTGCAAAGCTGCCACTGGAACACAGACCCATGAACCATGAGGGGTCTGTCACATAAAATGACACCCCTCCCTCCAGACTTCCACTCCCTCTTCGCAGTAATTAAATACATTAGACTTGTGTGTTCTGTTCAGGGGCCTATCACAACCAATCTGGTTGAACTAAAATCCAGGTTGAGGGATTACCCTTCTCTCCAAGAATATTTGCATTTTAACTGGGAACTCCCAGGTGACGGTAAGTAATCCCAAAGGAACTAATAATTTCAGGCACCAGGAAGATATCATTGGGAGGAGGGAATCTTCACGACCAAGCCTTAATGGAATTATAGGAATCTACAAGGTACTAGACTTGCTTTAATGTCTTTTTTTTAAAAAAAAACTTTATCTTCACAACCAGCCTTTTAAGGAGATATTATCCCCTTTATCAAATGAGGAAATCTCTGAAAGGTTTAGTAATTTACCAGATGTTGCAAATCTGGTGGGGGAACCAGTATCTATTCGATAGTCCCTCCCCCTCCCAGGTTTGACTCCCTATCAATCTTCCTTTAACTATGCTGATAAGTGTAGGCAACTGCTTATAGTTTATTCATAAATCTGGCTGAGTAGCTTTAAAAGAGGGCTCCTGGGTTTCTTTCATTCCCTTGGTGGGAACTATGCTCTGCGACTTGACATTTTATTGTCTTTTCCAGAAGTCCATCACATGTGGTGTCTGACCTTATTTATTCCAACCATAAATGCGGTTAAAGGCAGAAAGAAAACAAATTGAGTACTGGGAGCGTAATTATGATGCAAAATCCAATACGTCATCATTTATTTTACTACTGAGTCCACCAAAGCCTCCAGTATCCAGGGTGTGAATGGTATCAGGTTGACACTTAGTAGTGCATTATTTATCTGTTTACTACTATTTGCAAAACCAAAAGCTATTGGGCTATCCTAGGATCAAATATCCCTGCATGAGTTGGGTTTGCCTCTGACTAAAAATGCTTTTGCCCATCCTTTGATCGCCTCTGGATTCTGATTCTTGAATACAGGATTTCTGACACTATTATGTTCTTCTTGGTGTCAGATACACACCTATTTAATAGCTTTGTGATTTTGGCCGAAGCCGGTTTGGCTCAATGGATAGAGGGTCGGCTTGGGAACTGAAAAGTCCCAGGTTCGATTCCGGTCAGAGGCATGTGCCTTGGTTGCGGGCACATCCCTGGTGGGGGTTGTGCAAGAGGCGGCTGATCAATGACTCTCTCTCTCATCGATGTTTCTAACTCTCTATCTCTCTCCCTTCCTCTCTGTAAAAATCAATAAAATATATTAAAAAAATAGCTTTGTGACTTTGGACACATAAATTAACTTCTCTACTCCCCTGCCCCATCTGCCCCCAGCCCCGCCCCCCCCCCCCTCGCCTTTGTAAAATGGAGTTATTTTGAAGATGCTGAAAGCCTTTGTTAAGGCTTTGAAAACACTTAACAAAACCTAACATAGAGCAGGTATTCAAGTAGCATTAATTTCCTTTTTTCCTCCTTCCTCCAATAGATAAGGACATTTTCTTTTTTTAATTGATTTTAGAGAGGGAAGGCAGGGAGAGGGGGAGGGGAGAAGGGGAGGGGAAGGGGACGAGGTCCGTGGTTCCACTTGCCCATGCACTCACCAGCAGACCCTGCAGGTGCCTGCCCACCCAAAGGGACCAGCAACAGCCCCGGCTTAGGCTTAGCGGGACGACGCTCCAACTAATGGAGCTCCCGGGCCAGGGCAGGACACTTCCTTTTGAAGCCCATAGACTTAATAGAGCTAATAGATTCTCCGGACTCGTTGAAAGTCATAAAAAATTTTGTGCAGATGTGTAAGGTTTGACTTCATTGGAAACAAAGGCCCTCGGATTACGGGTGCCAGTGACTATCCTAAGAAAAAATTTTAGATTCTAAAAAAAAAAAAAAAAAAAAAAAAAGTGTCGATTTTCTTCCCTGCAATGCCAAATGGTGACTCTCTTGCAGGGAACCAAATTTCGGTGGATGTTTTTGTTCTTGTTCTCTGGGCACGTTTTCTTTCACTAGCCGGGCCCCCGAGGAGGGGAGTCCTCCCGAGGCGGGGCCCACAGGAAGTTTCCTTGGGGGCTCTGTGACCCTCTTCGGGTTTCCTCCCAGGCGGGGGTGGGGTGCCATCTGCAGCTGGGAAGCAGGTTTATTTTACGGTCTCTCAGGCTTCAGGGGTGGGTCCTCCCTGAGAGGCAGGTTTTTGTGGGGCTTCTCCAGCTAAAGTGACTCCCTCCAGGTATTAAGTTAAAAACCTCGTGGTACGACCCTGCGGTCCCCACCCTCCTAGGCCCCAACCCCGAGGCGGTGGGGGCGGGAAGGCCGCGCGCCCGCGCGCGCCGCTTCCGCTCCTCCAGCCCGCCAGAGGGCGCTGCGGCCCCGCCTCGTCCTTCCCGAGGCGCCTCGCGCCGGGCCCCTTCCGCGTGGGTGAGTGAATGTGAGAGTCAGCGCCGCGCCGCGCTCGCCGTCCGCCTCCGCCGCCCGGCGCTCTCCCTCCGGCTGCCTGGGGCGGGCGCGCGCGTCAAGCCATAGAGACGGGCGTTGAGCTCCCGGGCTAGAGCGTCGCCGAGTCGGAGCCGGAGCCGGAGCCGCGCGCTGTGTCTCCGCTGCGTCCGCCGAGGCCCAGAGTGTCAGGGACAAAAGCCGCCGCCGCGCCGCTTGCTCCCGCCGCTGGGGCTCATCCGCCGCCGCCGACGCTCTGAGGAGAGCCCGCCGCCGCCGCCGCCCGCGAGGATCCGAGAGCCATGTCGGCCAGCAGCCTCCTGGAGCAGGTACAGGCCCGGCCCGCATGCCTCGGCCATTGTGTGTGAGGCGAGAGAGGGAAGCCCGACCAGGCCCGGGCCCTTCGCCCCCGGCCGGGCCGAGCTGAGGCGGCGCCTCTCGCGGGCCGGGTTTCGGGCCTCTCGGGCCGGCCGCGCCCTGCGCCTCGCCCTCGGCCCGCTCTTCCCGCTCCTCCCGGCCCTCCTCGGCGCCGGCGCCGCCTTCCTCCTCAGCGGGCCTCGCTTTCCTTCCTCGTTCCCTTCCCCTGCCTTGAGGCCGGCGGGGCCCCGTAGCGTCGCGGCTGGCGCGTCCCCCGCTTTTTCCTCCCCCCGCGGCCCCGCCGGCCCCGCCGGCCCCGCGCTCTCCCCGCCGCCCGTGTCCCAGGCTCCCTTCCCCTCCACCTCCATTCCCGACGCCGACCCCGCGGCCTGCGCCTTTCTCCCTCTCCCCGCCCGGCTCTAACGTGTCTCTCTCCTCCATTTCTCCCTCGGATAACTTGCTGTTCGGCGACGTTCCCTTCGCCCGCAGAGACCCAAAGGTCAAGGAAACAAAGGTGAGGAGCGCCCGGCCCGCCGGCGGCCCGGAGCGGGGGCCCGGGCGGCCTGGGGGGGCGGGTCTCGGGGAAGCGGCCGGGGCCGGGGCCGGGGCCGGGGCCGGGGCCGGGCCTCTCGGAGGGAAGCCCCCGGGTTCGCAGGTGCCTCGCACTCCCGCGTGTTGGACCCTTTTCTCCCGGCGTGTTCTCGCAGCTGGCGAACAGCTTTTTCGGCGGAACAAGGAGTAATTATTCACCCAGGGTGGGGGTGGCCTCGGTTTCTGAAAAATGTCTCAGGTCCTCCGTTTCCTGTAGGTCTCAGAAGGCCTTTGTTTTTCATCCTCGTGGATCGCACTCTGGGAAGTAACTCTCACATGTGACCCGAGTGGAGGGGGTTGGGGGAGGCGGGAGGGCAGGGAAATCGAGAGGAGCCAATAAAATGACCTTTTTGGATCCACTTTGCTTTGGGTGGAGGGAGACGTTTTTTATGGACGAAATGCTGCTGAGCGTTCATGCTCGTCCTTCGCTTTTTGAAACGCAAATGTGATTGCTCTGTTTAGTAAGGTCCCCCGCCCCCTCCTCTGGTTGGGATATATTTGGTTACTTTGGGTTGGGAGCGTGTATGACTGAGACGTTCTTAATTTGAATTCTTTCCCTTTAGTACAAAATGGATCTGTACATCAAAAGGATGGACTAAATGATGATGATTTTGAACCTTACTTGAGCCCCCAGGCAAGGCCCGTGAGTAATTAACCATTTACATTCCTGATCAAAGAGTATATATTAATTAGCATTCTTTCTTTTTCCCTGTGGATGAGTCTCACTTTCGGGGTGACTTTCTTCCTACTAGTCACTGTGTTGTAAAAAGTTGTTACAAATGTTATCGATTCTTAGGATTTCCATCTCTCTTGTCAGCAAACATAGTGTATTGTGAGACTAGTTCTGATGCACTTTACAGTGTGCTAGCAGTAACACCTGTTTGAGCGATTCTTCCCTCTTACCAAGAGTATACAATGTAAAACTTAATCCTTTTTAGTGTTAAACATTCTGAGTTTTCACCCCAAACCCTCCCCCCCCTGAAAATTGGATTTATATGTGATGGGAAAAACTAATAAAAGTATTAGTCACCTGAAATTTATTCAACCCTGCAGAACTGGGTTTTCTCCTCTGCTAACTAGTTAGTGGGATCTTAGAACTATTTTGCCGTTAGGTTCTAGTTTTTCGAGTTGAGCTGTATCTATATTTATAGAGAACAAGTTTGGATTCCCATATAGGGAGCTATAGGATTTATAAAATGGAGTTTAAAAAAAAGGTAAAATACTGTGTAGCACAAATTAAGATAAAAATTATTGAGGTTTTTGTAATTTAAACTATCTTCTAATGTGAAGATTAGTTGCATACAGGTTCATGACCTGTATATATAGAAACTTTTTTAATGTGGCAGCTCTTTTGTATAAATAACTTTTGTCCCAAAGACATAGTTACAAAGTTGTGGCAAATAAAGCTTCCAGATTAATAAACCAAAATACCCTAAAAGAAGAAAAAGCTTATGGAACATTTATATAAATTCTGAACAGATGCTGTGTGATAGATGTAATAGTCTAGAATAACTTGGCATATTAGTGTATGTCCATATTTGGACCTAATTCTTACATAAAACTTTAAAGATTTCTTATGTAAAATTTTCTGCATTGAATATATAGAACTTACTTAAGTGATTGGAAAAAAGTTTTTACAGAGGATAACCAGTTAATCAGGAAAAGTAGGGAAGGAAGTAGAGGAATGAACTATTAATAGATTCTTGCTATTGAAGTAGTTTGCTTACGTAATTATAACAGGGAGAGTGGGAGCATTTGGAAATATAATTCTAGGTAGTTCTTGTGAAACATTGTGTAATTCAGATTTTTGAGTTCAGTGGCATGTGAGAACCTGCTAGTTCAGTTGTAGGCATTTAGCTGTATAATGGCATAACCAGTGATAGTGAATTTGTTTTTCTTCTCAAGTAACCTAAAGCTTAAATGTCTTTATGTTAAAAAATTTTGAGGAGAATCATAATGTCAACAATAACAAATAAACTTAAAAAATATGTTGTGAGGAAATAGAAATCTTGGTTGAATAGATCTGAGAGTCTGTCCGTTGTAGTTTACTTTCAAAAGTAATTCTTCAACTTTTTTTTATCAATTTCTCATCATTTATGTTGGAGTAATGCTTCAGGCTTAATCCAGCCACTATAGACTGAATTTTTAATACAATATGGATTTGCTAAAGTTTTAACACTATCTTTGAGAAATACTTAATTTTAAGAGAAGTCTATGTGTGGAAATACAGTTTGATTTTTACTTTATTTTTTAGGGAAAATTTAAATTGGCAGAGAAAAGCACATTTTATTAAACCACATGACTGGAAATGTTTAATCTTCAAGAGATGTGTGTTAGTGGCTAGGGAGTAGTAGTCTTACTTTTGGTAATATAAACTTAAGGCTTAAGATAGTGGTATTTATCCAAATCTCTTAAGAATAAAACTCCATATTATCTCTAGCTTAAATACTCTCATTTAAGGGACTATTCTGTGAGCTATAGAATTTATAAAAAAAACAAAGGGGGGAAATAGGTTCAGCACAAACTAAAATAAAATCAAGAATGATTGAAGTTTTTGCAATGTGAAGACTAGTTGCATATAAGTTTATATTTTTGTTTCTTCTTTAGGATAATTCCTTTTTTAAAAGTAATGGACTGTATGGTATCTTTCGAATTATACTCCTGTATAATTTATATGTTTTTTAAAATTCATTTTCAGAGTGAGAGGAGAGGGGGGGGGGAGAGAGAGAAATATTGGTGAGAGAGAAATGTCATTGATCATCTGCCTCCTGCAACACCCCCTTCTGGGGATGGAGCCCACAACTGGGCATGTCCCTGATTGGGAATCAAACAGTGACCTTCTGGTTCATAGTTTGATGCTCAACCACTGTGTCACACAGACTGAGATATACTTCTCTGTTTTTAATGGAAAAATTCAATGTGCATCTTAGATTATAGCTATTCATTTTATAAGAGAAGCAGAACAGGTAACAACATTTTTCTAGTTTTTTTCTCTGGAAGCCACTGTACATTTCCTTTCCAGGTTATAATTAAATAGTGACATCTGTTTATGTTCCCAGATGGTTTGCCAAGAGGCTACCACTGTAAATTAGATGTAGTGAACCTTGTTTTTTAAAATACATTTTATTGATTTTTTACAGAGAGGAAGGGAGAGGGATAGAGAGTTAGAAACATCGATGAGAGAGAAACATCAATCAGCTGCCTCTTGCACACCCTCCGCTGGGAATGTGCCCACAACCAAGCAAGGTACATGCCCTTGACCGGAATTGAACCTGGGACCCTTGAGTCCGCAGGCCCCACTGAGCCAAACTGGCTAGGGCAACCGTGTTTGTGTGTGTGTGTGTTTTAAAAACACAAACTTATTTGACACATACCAAAATGTCTTTATATATTTAATTAATTTGAATAAGTAAATTCAGTTATACTTTGGTAATTGAAAATAGCCTGGCTGGTGTGCCTCAGTGGTTGAGCATTGACCTATGTAACCAGATCACAGATTGATTCCTGGTTAGGGCATTGGCCCAGGTTGCAGATTGCGGGCTTGATCCCCAATAGGGAGTGTGAAAGAGGCAGCCGATTGATGATTCTCTCATCATTGATGTTTCTTTCTCTCCCTCTCCCTTCCTATTTGAAATCAGTAAAAATATATTTTAAAAAAGGAAATAAATTCATGCACCAATATTTTAACAGAATAAAGTGCAGGATTTATGAATGCAAAAATCATACCATTAAAATATTTACTAATAAGATTTAAGAAGTTTTCATGACACACAGACACTATTGCTATTTAAATATAGTTGCAGAACCTTGTTTTTTGGTTTATGGCTGAGGAATGGCTACACAGATTTTTTGGAGAGAACTTTAAATTTTCAATTCTTTTTGTCCTGTTTTTACCTATTATAGGATGGTGTTTTAATAGTTTAATAGTTGTTGAGATGTGACCATGTGAAATGGTCACTCTCTTTTTTTATGGTGGTGGATGAAATAGTTGAATTATATGAATACTTGGGAAAGGAAATGTCCTGATTGTTTATTTTTGTGTTTAGTTTAGTTGTGTTTTTTTCTTCTTCCACAGAATAATGCATATACTGCCATGTCAGATTCCTACCTACCCAGTTACTACAGTCCCTCCATTGGCTTCTCCTATTCTTTGGGTGAAGCTGCTTGGTCCACTGGGGGTGACACAGCCATGCCCTATCTAACTTCTTATGGACAACTGAGCAACGGAGAGCCTCACTTCCTACCAGATGCAATGTTTGGACAGCCAGGAGCCCTTGGTAGCACTCCGTTTCTTGGTCAGCATGGTTTTAATTTCTTTCCCAGTGGTATTGACTTCTCAGCTTGGGGAAATAGCAGTTCTCAGGGACAGTCTACTCAGAGCTCTGGATATAGTAGCAATTATGCTTATGCACCTAGCTCCTTAGGTGGAGCCATGATTGATGGACAGTCTGCTTTCGCCAGTGAGACCCTCAATAAAGCTCCTGGCATGAATACTATAGACCAAGGGATGGCAGCACTGAAGTTGAGTAGCACAGAAGTTGCAAGCAATGTTCCAAAAGTTGTAGGCTCTGCTGTTGGTACTGGGTCCATTACTAATAACATTGTGGCTTCTAATAGTTTGCCTCCAGCTACCATTGCTCCTCCAAAACCAGCATCTTGGGCTGATATTGCTAGCAAGCCTGCTAAACAGCAACCTAAGTTGAAGGCAAAGAATGGCATCGCAGGGTCAAGTCTTCCACCACCCCCGATAAAGCATAACATGGATATTGGAACTTGGGATAACAAGGGTCCTGTGGCAAAAGCCCCCTCACAGGCTTTGGTTCAGAATATAGGTCAGCAGCCAGCCCAGGGGTCTCCCCAGCCTGTTGGTCAACAGGCTAACAATAGCCCACCAGTGGCTCAAGCATCAGTAGGGCAACAGACACAGCCATTGCCCCCACCTCCACCACAGCCTGCCCAGCTCTCCGTCCAGCAACAGGCAGCTCAGCCAACCCGCTGGGTAGCACCTCGGAACCGTGGCAGTGGGTTTGGTCATAACGGGGTGGATGGTAATGGAGTAGGACAGTCTCAGGCTGGATCTGGATCTACTCCTTCAGAACCTCACCCAGTGTTGGAGAAGCTACGGTCCATTAATAATTATAACCCTAAGGATTTTGACTGGAATCTGAAACATGGCCGGGTTTTCATCATTAAGAGCTACTCTGAGGACGATATCCACCGTTCCATTAAGTATAATATCTGGTGCAGCACAGAGCATGGTAACAAGAGACTGGATGCTGCTTATCGCTCCATGAACGGGAAAGGCCCCGTTTACTTACTTTTCAGTGTCAACGGCAGTGGACACTTCTGTGGCGTTGCGGAAATGAAATCTGCTGTGGACTACAACACATGTGCAGGTGTGTGGTCCCAGGACAAATGGAAGGGTCGTTTTGATGTCAGGTGGATTTTTGTGAAGGACGTTCCCAATAGCCAGCTGCGACACATTCGCCTAGAGAACAACGAGAATAAACCAGTGACCAACTCCAGGGACACTCAGGAAGTGCCTCTGGAAAAGGCTAAGCAGGTGTTGAAAATCATAGCCGGCTACAAGCACACCACTTCCATTTTTGATGACTTCTCACACTATGAGAAACGCCAAGAGGAAGAAGAAAGTGTTAAAAAGGTAATCCGCTTACAATTCTTAAGACTTTTAGGGAAGGGGAGAAGGAACTAGAAAGAACAGGAGAGGTATTATACTGAATAATAAAAGCTTTAATAAAAGCTCTGGAAAAATAACACGAGTGTCATATAACAGTTTAGTCCTTTATGGGAGTATAATTGGGTCTTAACTACTTGAACCTTAGTGTAAAGGAATGTGGGAATACTAATGGAGGACAGAACTGTGCTTAAGGGAAAACAATGTATAGAAAATGAATTTATATGATGTAGAAAGAGGTGAAGAATGAGCCTGAAAGAAATCAAAGGAATGATTGAAGTGATAAAACTATGGAAGTAAGTTAAATTTGGAAAAGATTGTGGCTGTAATAAGGCAAAGAAAAAAGTTACAAGTTCTGTAGTAATAAACTTTTGGCTTAATGGGTACTGTGGTTTTCCCCCTCCCCAAGAGCTGGTGTCTCACCAAGCTTTGCCATCATTTTTCAGCCTGCTTTCTGACAACTGGCAATGTTAAGTGGATGTTTTAAATAATATATTTTTTTATTTAATTAAGAGAGGAAGGGAGAGGGAGAGATAGAAACATCAATGATGAGAGAATCATTGATTGTCTGCCACCTGCACACTCCACACTAGGGATGGAGCTCGCAACCTGGGCATGTACCTGGAATTGAACTCTGTGACCTCTTGGTTCATAGGTTGATGCTCAACCACTGAGCCATGCTGACTGGGCCATTAAGTGGATGTTTTTAAGAACGTAACTTTCTTGCTGTTATCTTTGATGTTCTGCTTGCTTTTTTTCAAAACCTTTTTTTCTATTGGAAAAGTGAAATGTTTATTTCATAAAACGTGGATAATCACAAAAGGCACTGACCTTTTGGCTCCTAACATTTTGTTGTATTTCTAAAGAGTTGCTTTCTCTTATTTCCTTTGTAACAAGTGGGAATCTTGTTAGAGTGATGGAGAATAGATACAAACTAAAGAATTGGTAATGCTACTTGGTCCTTGTGTACTGAATGAATGTAAACTTCAGGACCATAAAAGAAGGATATAAAATACTGATGGGGATTTAGACATACATAATACGTAGGAAATAGGTAGAAAGATTATGGGCAAGGAGGAATTAAAAAAAAAAAAAAAAATCTGCCGAAACCGGTTTGGCTCAGTGGTAGAGCGTCGGTCTGCGGACTGAAAGGTCCCGGGTTCGATTCCCGTCAAGGGCATGTACCTTGGTTGCGGGCACATCCCCGGTAGGGGGTGTGCAAGAGGTAGCTGGTCGATGTTTCTCTCATCGACGTTTCTAGCTCTCTCTCTCCCTTCCTCTCTGTAAAATATCAATAAAATATATTAAAAAAAAAATCTGTAAATGAATGATTGAGAATCCTGAGTAGTTATCCTTAAATGCAAAATAAGCCCCAGGGGTGGGGATGGAAGGAGGTAGAAGAGGTTGTAAGAATATGTGGTGATAAGAGACTTGACTTGAGGTGGTGAATGCACAATATAATATACAGAAGATGTATTATAAATGTATTGTACACCTGAAACCTATATAATTTTATTAACCAAAGTTACCCCAATAAATTTAATTAAAAATAAAAACAAAACCTAACAAGTTATGTAAATATATTTTTCTTAAATTTGTTATGAATTCATAGGTACCTTATATATTTGAAGTAGCAACCGAGGCATTTATTATGCCTCTATAAAAACTTAATCATTTGAACAGTAGGAGGAGGGCTCTTTGGTAGATTTTTCACCTCCTTAACATAGGATCAGAGTGCGTAGTAGTTCAACTAAAGTATAATGGTTGCCGTTTTATATTCTAACTTGTACAGACATATAAATGGAGATACACTCATCAGTGATGCCAAAAGTATTGGGGATATAGAGCCAGATTAACAAAAAGTTGGCTGTCAGAAATTTTATCCTTTTTAGTCTTTTAAACTCTTATTTTCCCCAAAGTTTAACTTAAAATCTTCAATAATCTTGTAGAAAAAGATAGTTTAGTGGTTATTTTTGCCAGACATCTGAAAGGCTCTAAAGATTTCACAGATAACCTATTTCTAGAGATACAAGGGTGACCTTTTGGCACCATGTAGTGGCATGACAGATTTTTAACATGTGAAGGGGTGTCCAGGTGCTTGGTTTAACCATTTGGAACATGCATAATATCTATCAGTTTCTTTCATCTGCAAGCATCTTGTGATTTAAAAGCAGGAAAGCAGAGACAGGAATAACTTTAGAACTGTAGATACTAAGATAAACTGGTATTATGTGTTAGAACCATGGAGAAACTGGTTTAAAAATGAAGAAGCAAGAGGACTGTTAATTTATGTAAACTTTTAATCAAGTATGTATGTGTATTAAGTTCACTTGAGTGGTTCAGTGCATGATAATTGAACTTCATAAGTAGGCGTAAGATTCATATTTTGAAATTGACCAGTCTTATGTTTTAATAGTGAATATGATCATATTTAGGGTCTTTATGAAGTTAACTAATGGATCTTTCTTAAAAATCATTCCATAAAGGCCTTGGCGTATTTTAATTGTTCTCAGGTTGGGGAACAAACCACCAGGAAAAAAATATAAAGCTTTGATTATATGTGTCAGATTACTTTTTAGTTTAGCTTCTGTAAGAGCTTTATTGGGCTTTCAGGAAGGTCTGTTATCAGTATTACTTTACTCCTCTGTTGCCCACTGTTTTCTTTAACATCCTTACATAAGTGACTGTAAACTATTATTTTAGTCTTTACTAGGCTTCCAAGACAAAACAGGTTTGATGAGAATGGGACCCATAGCTCATTGGGGCAGTAGATAGCCTTCTTAGGTTTGGTGTTTGTATGTGTGCCTTTGTATTATTTACAAGATTGCAAAAAATCTTCATGCCAAATGGGCATGGTAATTTATATGTAGGAAAATACTTAACCTTCATCCTGAAAATGATGTCATAGTTGTTCCAAAGTTTTGAGATTGGGCATGTATCTTGGCAGAACACACTGAAGCAAAATTATAGCCATTTTTGCCTAGCATTATTACTGACTTTCTGTCACATGATATAATTCAGTATCATGGAACCTTGCAGCATTAGAGCCCTCTGGCTTGAAACTTCTGACATGTGGTCTGCTTTGTTGTATACTATAGATACAATTTGTAACTTGTGTTTGCTTAGAACCTTTCCCTAATTGTTACATATTCTGTGACATCACTTTTTTTTAAATATTTTTTTTTATTGACTTTTCACACAGAGGAATAGAGAGGGATAGTTAGGAACATCGATGAGAGAATCATCAATCAGCTGCCTCTTGCACACCCTCTACTGGGGATGTGCCCTCAACCAAGGTACATGCCCTTGACCGGAACTGAACCCGGGACCTTTCAGTCCCCAGGCCAATGCTCTATCCACTGAGCCAAACCGGTTTCAGCTGTGACATCACTTTTGATGGACTTTGTAGTATTCTCTTAAAGAGGATGTGGTTATAGTGACAGCAGCTCAAGGTGTATATTTAAAAAATTTTTTGCTATTAGGTGAGGTTAAAAGGATTTCTTAAAATCCTCTAAAATTTCCTAAGTAGAAGACCTAAAGATGTGATTTGGAGTGTATTTGGATATACTTAAAATTTAGTATGCTGTTTAAGAATTGAGAAGAAGCCTTTTATTTTTATTTTTTGAACAACTTGACTGTGTACTAGACCAGGAGTTTAGTAACTATGAGAGAGCCTTACATTAGTGGCACAGGTAACAGTGTAAAACAGAAAGTGTTTTCTCAAGGTATGCACAGGGTGCCAATTTGAAAGCTTGAAGATTGCCAAACCCAGCCTGGGGTGTGGGTGGATTGGTCATAGAAAGATCCTGGAAGAAGTGATCTCTTAGCTGGATCTTGAAGATATATAGAAAATAGGTGTTTGGGAAGAGTGGTTCATAAACAGCCCAAATCTGTGACACTGTATAGATATAACTTGAACAAAAAAGGTCTAATTGGCATTTGTGGAGTGTGTTTCCCAGGAGGGAAGTTTGGAGATTAGATTAATAGAAGGGAATTGAATGAAATGTGTATGCACTTTAATTTGATACAGAAGAAATCTAAGGTCAAGTATAAAGTTGGCTTGAAAAAGTATTGAGAGTTTAGAAGAATTAGGAATAAAGTCTAATTTGAATCAGGATGAAGCAGCTCTGTGATGTGATCTTTTTTTTAAAAAAATATATTTTATTGATTTTTGCCAGAGAGGAAGGGAGAGAGATAGAGAGCTAGAAACGTCGTTGAGAGAGAAACATCGACTAGCTGCCTCCTGCACTCCCCCCACTGGGGATGTGCCCGCAACTAAGGTACATGCCCTTGACCGGAATCGAACCCAGGACCCTTCAGTCCGCAGACGGACGCCCTACCACTGAGCCAAACCGGCTTTGGCTGTGATGTGACCTTTTAATGGAAAGTGATGGGAAGCTTGTTTGGAAGTAAAGGTGTATCAGTATGTGGTAATAGTAATTATCATTGCTGAATACATATATATCACGTCCCACAATATGTTTCATATATGTTATCTTATTTCTCATAATAGTTTCTTAGTGTTTGATGGAATGTTTAGCTTAGAAGAGATCATTTTGAAATGAAACATAGTAGCTGTTATAAAATGCTTTTAAAGCTCTGCTGGTGGGTTTATTCTCTATTCCAAAGATAGCACTAGAACCAATGGATACAAGTTAAAGGAAAACTTTCTAAAAATGAAGGGTTTAAAGAAGAAACTGAAAGATCTTTTATTAGATACTAGAGGCCCAGTGTCCCTCAACAGGACCTGTGCCCTCGCACAGTTCAGGACTCCTTGGGGGATGTCCACCTGCCGGCTTAGGCCTGCTCCCTGGGGGATCGGGCCTAAGCTGGCAGACAACCCTCTGGCAGCTTGGGAGCCCTTGGGGGATGTCCGACTAATGGCAGCAGGCCTAAGCCATCTGCCGGATGTTCTTAGTGCTGCCGAGGAGGTGGGAGAGGCTTGGCTTGTGGCTGAGCAGAGCTCCCCCTGGGGGAGCACACTGACCACCAGGGGGTTGAGCATTTGCCCCTGGGTGGTTAGTGCATGTCATAGTGACCTGTCGTTCTGCATGTTACCCTTTTATTATCTAGGATAGGATGTTATAGGGAAGATTAATACATGGGAGAATGTAGATCAGAGAAACCAAGGACAGCTGGCCCCAGATAACATTTGAGGTATTGGAAGAGGAATTGAAGCTGTTAAATATAATTTCTGACCCAAATACTTATTATATTTAAAAAATAAGGACTTGAGGCTAGAGAGAAAGGAAGGGAGAGAGCAACATCGATTTGTTGTTCCACTTATTTATACATACATTGGTTGATTCTTTTATGTGAACTGACCGGGGATTAAACTCCCAAGTTGAAGTATTGGGATGACACTCTAATCAATTGAGCTACCTGGCCAGGGCTTCCCCTGCCAATTCTCACCTGAGGATATTTCTTCCATTGCTCTTCAGAGAGACGCATCAACCGGCTGCCCCCTCCCCCAAAAATCCCCAACAAGGATGGGGAGCGAACCCACAAATCCTGGCTGTGTGGACCAACACTCCAACCACAACCACTGAGCAACACTGGTCAGGACAGGGTTTTTATTTTTCTTAGAGCCATTTTTTCCTTATCCTAACCCTGTGGCCAGCAAACTGCGGCTCGCGAGACACATGCAGCTCTTTGGCCCCTTGAATGTGGGCTCTTCCACAAAATACCATGGCCTGGACGAATCTATTTTGAAGAAGTGGCAGTTAGAAGAAGTTTAAGTTCGCTGACCACTGTCCTAACCCTTTAATTTGGGCATTTGCCCCCTGTTGAGAAACATTTAAAGTAATCACCTTGGTTCCATTTTTAATCTTTAGAAAAAATTTAAAAATAGCCAATTTTTAGTGATACAAAGCCAGAGAAAGAAAACAATACTTTAGCCAATTATATTGTTTTCTTAAGTCCATAGGAAATAAATAACCATGGGTATTGTTTCTTCCCATTTAGCATTTCCCTTCTCTGCTGCTGTGTTTTTGTTTTTTTTTTAAATATGTATTTTATTGATTTTTTACAAAGAGGAATGGAGAGGGACAGAGAGTTAGAAACATCAATGAGAGAGAAACATCAGTCAGCTGCCTCCTGCACACCCCTGATAGGGGATGCGCCCGCAACCAAGGTACATGCCCTTGGCCGGAATCGAAGCTGGGACTCTTCAGTCTGCAGGCCGACACTCTATCCACTGAGCCAAATTGGTCAGGGCTCTGCTGCTCTTTTAAATTACTTCTTCAAAACTAGTTGGTGGACATCCTTTTTAAATTGGAATGACAGCCGAAGCCGGTTTGGCTCAGTGGTAGAGCGTCGGTCTGCGGACTGAAAGGTCCCAGGTTCGATTCCGGTCAAGGGTATGTACCTTGGTTGCGGGCACATCCCCAGTAGGGGGTGTGCAAGAGGCACCTGGTCGATGTTTCTCTCTCATTGGTTCTCTCTCATCGACGTTTCTAGCTAGCTCTCTATCTCTCTCCCTTCCTCTCTGTAAAATATCAATAAAATATATTTAAAAAAAATAAATTGGAATGACAAAACAACTTTTATAAAATTCTAAGGCTGTTTATATATACTTCGGTCTTGCAGGATTTACTTGTTTTTCTACCAGAAGGGTTGAGGAAATTCTATTTGCATTACTCATCAGTTTCCTTGCTTTTTGGCTGATAAAAGCCTTCTTGCAGCCTCCTTAAAGGAGGTCTAGGAAATAGGTGATTCTGAATTTGTATCTCTTTGAACTATGTCCTTTATTTGTATCCATCTTTCTTTTTTAAAAATATATTTTTATTGATTTCAGAGAGGAAGGGAGAGAGAGAGAGAGATAGAAACATCAATGATGACAAAATCACTAATCAGGCTGCCTCCTGCACACCCCCTACTGGGGATTGTGCCCTTGACTGGAATTGAATCCGGGACCCGTCAGTCTGCAGGTCGACACTCTATCCGCTGAGCCAAACCAGCTAAGGCTGTATCCATCTTTCAATAAATGTTTTTGTTAATTGCCTAGTTAGATAAACAAGGTATCACCCCTGCCTTAGGGTCAGACAGCATTATTAGGAGGACAACGGAATGAATAAAATATGGGTTAAGAACTGTAACCAGTTTGGCTCAGTGGATAGAGCATCAGCCTATGGACTGAAAGGTCCCAGGTTTGATTCCGGTCAAGGGCATATACCTTGGTTGTGGACACATCCCCAATAGGAGGTGTGCAAGAGGCAGTGGTCAATGATTCTCTCTCATTGATGTTACTAACTTTTTATCTCTCTCTTTTCCTCTCTGTAAAAAAATCAATAAAACATATTTTTAAAAGAACTGTAATAGAGGAATGAAGAACTGTTTTGGTTTTCTGGAGAACAGTGATAAATTTGGAAAAATTAAGAAAGGCTTCATAGAGGAAATAACATTTGAACCATGTCAAATAGAATGAGTAATCACTCAGGATATCACAGTGCTTGGCACATTTTAAGTGCTTGGAGCATAATGAGCATAAAAGTTTAGCTATCACATCTAATATATCATTCTCATATTTCAGATGGGGAACCAGACACAGAGTTATTTATACAGGGTCTCATAGCTAATATGTGGTTGTGTTGGTATTTATTTCAGTGGAAGTCCAATGATGTGTTGGAGTTGGCTAATTGTGGGCCAACTGTTTAGCTTTTAAGAATTTTTTTTTTAATCAATTTTTTTTTTTTTTTTCAGTTTGTCCACTTATTTATTCATTCATTGGTTGATTCTTTTTTTTTTTTATTTTTTATTTTTTTTTTTTTAATAAGTTTTTATTGTTCATATTATTACAAATGTTCCTTTTTTCCCCCCCCACCATTGCTCTCCTCCACCAGGTTCCCACCCCACCCTCTGCCCTTTCCCCTCTCCCCATTGTCCTCATCCATAGGTGCACAGTTTATGTCCAGTCTCTTCCCACGCCCCCCTCTCCCCTTTTCCCCAAGAATCGTCAGTTCACTCCCCTTCCATACCTCTGATTCTATTATATTCAACAGTTAATATTGTTCATCAGATTTTTTTTTAATTTCCTTGGTTTTTAGATTCACTTGTTGATAGTTATGTATTTGTTGTTCATAATTTTTATCTTTGTTTACCTTCTCTTCTGAAAGAACCCCCTTCAGCAATTCATATAATTCTGGTTTGGCGGTGATGAACTCCATTAGCTTTTTTTTATTAGTGAAGCTCTTTATCTGGCCTTCGATTCTGAGTGATAGCTTTGCTGGGTAGATTATTTTTGGCTGTAGGTTCTCGCTATTCATCACCTTGAATATTTCTTGCCATTCCCTTCTGGCCTGCATGGTTTCTGTTGAGAAGTCAGCTGACAATCGTATAGGTGCTCCTTTATAGGTTACTACCTTCTTTGCTCTTGCTTCTTTTAATATTCTCTCTTTGTCTTTTGCTCTTGGAATTTTAATAATGATGTGTCTCGGTGTGGTCCTCTTTGGATTCCTTTTGTTTGGAGTTCTGTGCACTTCCTGGACTTGTAAGTCTAATTCTTTCACCAGATGGGGGAAGTTTTCTATCACTATTTCTTTCAGTATGTTTTTGATATCTTGCTCTCTCTCATCTTCTGGGACCCCCATAATTCTGATGTTGGTTCGCTTGAAGTTGTCCCAGAGGTTTCTTACATTATCTTCAATTTTCTGGATTCTCTTGCCTTCTAGCTTCTGTGGAGGAGTGTCTTCTGGCTCTTTATGTTCCAAATCTTTGACTTGAATCTTGCGATCTTCCCTTCTGTTTTTAGGACTCTGTAAAATATTTTTTATTTCAGACAATGTATTCTTTATTTCTTGTTGATCCCTTATCATTTCTTGTTGACTCCTTATTAATTCTAGTTGATCTCTTTTCATATCCTCATAGGCCTTATCCATCTTTTCTAGGAAATTCTTGAAAAACCTTGTAAGCGTAGATTTGAACTCTATATCCAGACGCTTTTTGTCCTCCATTTCTTTCATTTGTGATCTATTTTGTTGTCTCATTTCGCAGTTACAGATGGGACGGGGTTTCAGGGTGGAGCCTGCAGCTTTGGCTTCTGTCAGCCCCGCCCTATGCGGGTCCTTCAGTGCTCGCTGCCGGCGCCTCTGAGAGAAAGGTGCCCTCGATTTTCGCCTGCTGCCAAACAGTCTGTGCTCTCCCCCAATGAGCCCGGAACTGGGGTTCAGTTCAGTTGGAAGTGGAGTTGGAGGTGGCGTTCAGAGCAGTCTGGAGCCCCAGTCTCCTTCCCGTCAGGGCAATCCCGCGGCACAGCCGACCGTCCTTTCTCTGTGCGCAGTGTGCACACCGCTGGGACCTCCTTTCGCCACTTCCCCGGGGTTCTGCCTTACAGCCCGGCTCCCTATGGATGAGCCTGAGTCCCCGGGGTCTGGCTTAAAACTGGGGATCAGAGCAGTCGGGGGCCCAGCACAGTCGGAGTTTTATCTCCTTTCCGCTCGGGAACGCCCGCCAGGCACTCGGCCTCCCTCCTCTCCGGCTCCGTCCTCTCCGCGCGCGCCGCGTCTCCGTACCTTGGGCTTTTCCAGCTCCTCCGCGCCTCCTTCTGGTTTTCTCCTTGCTTCTCGCTGTAGAATTTCCAGTCAGTCAACCTTCCTGTAGTTCTGGGCAATGTCCTTTTTATATTTTAGTTGTATTTTATTGAAATTGTTGTGTGCGGCTGCGGCTAGGTGTTCACCTGGGCGCAGCCATCTTGGATCCCCTTTTTTAATCAATTTTTATTGTTCATATTGTTACAAAGGTTCCTCATTTCTTCCCCCCTCCACCAGGTTCCCACCCCACCCTCTGCCCCCTCCCCATCCCCCATTGTCCTCATTTATAGGTGCAGTTTATGTTCAGTCTCTTCCTCCCTCCCTTTCCCCGATAGTAAATCCCTTTTCAGATAGTAAATCAGTTACTTAGCATTTTCTCATATCAATAATACCACCACATGCCCAATGATACATTTCACACAAAAGACATTTCCAAATAGGTCAACCAGCCTCATCCAGGCCCCACCCAAGGCACTCACAGATCAACACCCCAGCGCTATACTAACTCAACACATCCAGATCTAAGACACATCCAGATCTAAGCCTTCATCACTTGATTCAGCAGACCCTCAAGTTCCCACAAAAGTTTCCAGCCATGTCTGAGAGGCAGCCGTGGGGCAGGGGCAGGCAAGAAGCGAGCTGTTCCGGGCCTGGCCTCTGTTGCTCTGGTTCGTTCCACAACCAGCTGCTCCGGGTCTGGTCACCGCCGCTCCCGACCTAGTTGCTCTGGACCTGGCTGCTGCTGCTCCGGGCCTGGCCGCACCCGACCCGGCTGCTCCGGGCCTGGCTGCTCCCAGCCTGGCAGCTGCTGCACCGGGCCTGGCCGCACCCGACCCGGCTGCTTCGGGCCTGGCCGCTGCCAGCCTGGCAACCGATGCTCTGGGCCTGGCCGCACCAGACCCGGCTGCTCTGGGCCTGGCCGCTCCCAGTCTGGCAGCTGCTGCTCCGGGCCTGGCCGCACCAGACCCGGCTGCTCTGGGCCCGCTCCCAGCCTGGATGCTCCGGGCTTGGCTACTGCTGTTCTGGACCTGGCTGCTCCCAACCCAGCTGCTCTGGGCCCGGCTTCTCCGGGTCTGGCCACTCCAGGTCTGGGTATTCCTGGACTGGCCACCCTGGGCTTGGCTGCCTCCGCCTCAGGCCTGGCTGCCACTGCCCCAGGTCTGGCTGCTCCAGTGCTGGCTGTTGTTGCTCTGGTTCTGACTGCTGCTGCTCTGGGGCCTGGCCGTTGCTGCTGTGGGCCCGGTTGCCATTGCTTTGTGCCTGGGCACTCTAGGCCTGTCCGCCGCTGTTCCAACATTCTGTCCTTTTTTTTTTAAACGCATTTATGTTGCAATGTTGGCTGGTGAGTTGAGTTCTGACTTAGTCTTTGATTTTTCAAGATCTCCTTTGTATTCTTTCTTAAGTAATTTTACTGTCTTTTGCTCTCACTTGATTTCTTCACATTGAGAACTTTGGTTTCTTCCTCCTTGTCCTGGGAGCTCAGCAGGTTGGCCTGTGGCACCCCTTTGTTCTCCGCGGGCTCCTGCGCAGCTCCAGCCTGTTGCCGGGGTCGGCGCCGCCCAGGAAGCAGCCCCTGGCCTTGGCTCTGTTGACCGAGCTCAGAGGTCGATGGCTCGGGGGCACCCCCCTCCCCCCCAGGGGCCCCGTCGCCCAGCTCCCTGCCGGCGCCCGGCTGGCTGGTGTCCGGCAGGGGCTCCTGCTCCCTGTCGCATTCCTCCAGTCTGGAGCTTTTTTTTTTTTCTCCTTCCCGCTAGGGGAGTCTAGGATCAGAGTCAACAGACTGTCCTCTGCGCGTAGTGCGCGCGACTCTGGGGGCTCCACTTTTCGCCACTCCCCTGGGATTCCGCCTCACAGCCCCGTCTCCCCCTGCCCAAGCCTGGGTCCCCAGGGTCTGGTCCAGGACTGGGGTTCAGAGCGGTCCGGACTGAGGCTCAGCGCCGCCGGAGGCTTTGTTTCTTCCGGCTAAGGTAATCCAGCATCAGAGTCAACACTCAGTCCTCTGCGCGCAAAGTGCGTGCGACTCCTGCGGCCCTGCTTTTCGCTGCTCCCCTGGGATTCCGCCTCTCAGCCCCGTCTCCCCCACCGGAGCCTGGGTCCCCAGGGTCTGGCTCATAACTGGGGGTCAGCGCTGCCGGTTCGGGGGTTTAGCCCAGGCTGGGGGTTTTATTTCCTTCCTGCTAGGGAACGCCAGGCAGCACCCAGCCCTCTTCTCCTCTCCGGCTGCGACCTCTCTGCGCGCGCCTGCGTGCGGGCGTGCAGCATGTCTCCGTACCTTAGGCTTCTTTTCAGCTCCTCTGATTTTCCTTCTGGTTTTCTCTTTCCTTCTTGTTGTAGAATTTTCAGTCAGTCGACTACCTGTAGCTCTGGGCGATGTCCACTCTACATTTTAGTTGTATTCCATTGAAATTGTTGTGTGCTGCTGCGGTTAGGTGTCTACCCGAGCAGCCATCTTGGATCCTCCTCCAGCTTTTAAGAATTTTATCAAGCTGGTTGTTAAACACAGTTATTATGAAAGAAATTATGTAAATTTAAAATTAAATACATTGTGTTAAAAGGTTTTATATTAAATTACAATATAAATTATTTGTAATATAAATTACCATTAAACTATAGAAACGTAAAGTGTAATTATTACCATTAAACTATAATAAATATTCAAATTCATTACTTTTAGGGTAATTTACCTCTATTGCATCAATATATAAAACTGCTATTGCTATTGTAGCCCGGTGGGTGTGGTTCAATAGTTGAGCATCAACCTATGAACCAGGAGGTCACGAATTCGATTCTCTGTCAGGGCACATGCCTAGGTTGCCAGCTTACTCCCCAGTGTGGGGTGTGCAGGAGGCAGCTGATCAATGATTGTCTCTCATCATTGATGTTTCTATGTCTCTCCTCCCTTCCTCCATAAAAATCAATAAAAATATTTTAAAAAAACACCAAAAACCCCCCTGCTATTGTACATCTTTTCTCAACCCCACATTCAGTGATACCACATTGATATTTGAAATCAGCCATTTTGTTTGCACCATGGAAATTGGCAAATGCTATATACAAACCAGGACTTGATTTTTATTGATTGTTTAGACTTAAAGTGATGGAGACAATATTATTGCAGATTGAACTTCAGTGTGTCATGTCTGTAGCATGCTGCTGCTATTTCCTGTGGACCAAATTCTTCTGGTTAAAACAATTAGCTCAATAAATAATACCCTATTGGTTTTCATCCCTTCCTGAATAAACAGTTCCTCATTGAACTAATTTTAGTCCAGTTAGTCATCGGGAGAAGATACCAAGTTATGAGATGATATCATAAATGAAACAGTACAGGACAGTATATTAAAGTGGTAGTTTTACTTTATGAGACCCAAGTGCGGAGGAAAAGAATTGCAAGACCAATTAGGGTGGAATCAAGACATTTTTATGGAAGACTGGGCTCAAGTTGTGTCTGGAAGGATGGGTAGGAAAAGATAATGGAAAGATGAAGGAAGAAAATGGCTAACCCTCAAGTTTGGACTATTGGATATGGAGGGGAAAGGGAAGAGGCAGGCAGTTACTCTTCTAACTCATTTGCACTTACTGCTATTGCAACATGTGGTGGTTCTTACGAGGTAATTAGTATTCTTTTACATATGTCAGTTAAACATTTGGCCATATCTCTTGTGTAACCATGAAGCCATTTAGGAAAGGTAGACTTATGTAAGCTTTTGGGTTCATATGAACTTTTTGGTAATCTGTGTGGATAGCATATAGGACTTTTAAAAGTGTTTTTACATGTAAAAAAAACTTGTGCTCTGCAAATTTTATATTTCTAAATTTTAGTCTTTGCATTTGTTTTTCATAGTAAAATACAGTCAACTCAAACATCTCCCATCTAGAACAATTCTGTTTCTGACCAAGTTGTTCACAGAAAAAATGTCTCTGCTATGGAACCAAACTTCCTCTTTTGACCTGATGACCCCTTCATGCTGATATCTTAGCATGAAAACAAGCATCTCTCAGGCAACAAAGGAGAGAATGCTTTTGTTGTTGGTGAAATCATGATTAGCATAATTTTAAGACATAAAGAGGCTATCAGAGTGCTAATGTTGCTAAGGGTGTGAAAGAAACAATGAACACAGGCAATTGAAAAGGTAGAAAAACTGTTGATTTGAATTAATGAAAAGCAGTTAGCCAGTGACAGCCATTTCAGAGGCAGTGATATATAAACAAGCAAAGATGCTGTGTTCTGACCTGAAAGACACCCCTGGAATGAGTGCTGAAGTGACTGATAAATTTAAGAAAAAAAAATATTTTTTTACACTAGATTACTAGAGGCCTGGTGCATGAAATTTGTGCACAGGGGCAGGGGAGGGGGATCCCTCAGCTCGGCCTGCACCTTTTCGCAATCTGAGGAACCCTCAAGTGATGTCCGACTGCTGATTCAGGATGGAGCCTAAACCGGTAGTTGGACATCCCTTTAGCAATCTGGTACCACTGGCTCCTAACCACTCTCCTGCCTGCCTGCCTGCCTGCCTGCCTGCCTGATCGCCTATAATTGTCTCTGCCTACCTGCCTGATTGCCCTGAACCACTCAGCTTGTCTGCCTCATTGCCCTAACCATTCTGCATGCCTGCTTGGCCCTGCCCTTGTCGCAGCGGCTTTGTCTGGAAAGTCGTTCAGCTGTCCGGTCTAATTAGCATATTATGCTTTAATATTAGAGATATTATAGATACTAGATATGCACTTTATATAAGACAGGCTAAAACAGGAAATCTTTTGGAGATCTGGAATGAATTAATTCAACTTATATTTTTTATAAAATATAAATATATTTTATTTCAGAGAGGAAGGCAGAGAGGGGGAGAGAGAGAGAGATATCAATATTGGCTGCCTCCTGCATGCCCCCTACTGAGGATCGAGCCTATATAACCTGGGCATGTGCCCTTGATTGGAACTGAACCCTGGGACCCTTCAGTCTACTGGCTGACACTATCCACAGAGCAAAACCAGCTAAGGCTCAATTTACATTATGTATAATGGGGTAAAATGATTGTTTTTGAACAGATCATTTCTTGAACAGCTTTCCCGAACAAATTAAGTTCGAGGTTCCACTGTATAATCAAAGAACAAAAGTGTAGAAAAATAAATCAGTCATAATTTTTCTCATTTTGGCATTTTTCTTTCTCTTCTTTACCTACACAAGTGGTTTATACAGTTATATTCTGTAGAGTGTTTTATTCTGCCTTTCCCCCTTATTCAGGTATTTACCCATATTTAGCCATTGCTTTGGACATCCGTATGTTAGGCAATTTTCATACCTTTAATCCCTTATCATAATCCCCTAGAATAGTTAAGATTATCTTCATTTTACAGATAGGGAGTTAAGGAATAAGGAATATGGGATGAGCAGCAGGTTAGGGTTATTGTAAAAAGAATATAATAAAAGGAAGTTATTAAAAAAGAAATTACATTTTCAAGACACACAGAATATAGAAGAGCTGGAATTTGTTTTGACCCAGAAGTCTTTTTTGTTCTTGTACCTTGCTCCATCTTTACATTTACTATTTAAGACAGTTAATGTTCTGTTACCTACTGATGCCAGTAGCCAGTCACCTCTTTGTGGATATATCAGAAGAACATAATTAATGGAGCACTTGGGTTTAAGCATTCCTCATCATGAGCATCAAAATGGAGTGAATTGGATCTACTCTACCTAACCTAGTGAAAGTTGCTGTTAAGGCAGCGGAAATAAGGAGAAACAAATGGTTCTGGATAATGTTATAAAAGTGAGTGGGGTTGGCCAGCATGGCTCAGTGGTTGAGCAGCAACCTATGAACCAAGAAGTCATGGTTTGATACCCAATCAGAGCACATACCATACTTGTTCGATTTCCAGTGTGGGAGGTGCAGGAGACAGCTAATCAATTATTCTCTCTCATCATTGATGTTTCTCTTTCTCTCTGAAGTCAATAAAAAATATATATATATATTAAACAAAAATTGAATGGGAAGGATTTAGTCTAGCCCACTTTCATTTTGTACACAAACTGCAAGATTACTTTAATGGTAGGGCTAGAAGTAGAACCCAGACAAGTTCTTGGGTAATTCAGTCTTTTATGACACATTACTTGTAGTCCATAGGTAAACTGCAATGTGACAGGGAGGGGAGCAGGGTGGGGCCCTAAAAAAAAAAAAAGCTGATTTAAAATAAACTTTGAGTCATCTGGAAAATATTTATAAAAATACTGATAACTAGTCTCTGCCCCCAGACAATCTAGAAATTTTAGTAAGCTCCCTAGGTATTTCTTACATGATTAGAATTGACTGAAGAGAAGTTACTCAGTTTGTGTAAGTTACTATCTGGGAACCCTTACATTGCAGGTTCTTGTCTTCCCTAGGCTATTGAATGAGTCTCTTTGGAGTGGAGGCCTTGGAATCTGAATTCTATCAGTTCTGTAGGTGATTCTCTTATATTTCAAGTTTGAGTACTCCAGGATTATGTATCTCAGTGAAGTTTTGTGTAACCTCCACTGCTCAGTCCTCTTGTTTATTTTCTTGCAAGTTTGATTTCTAAAGTTTTCTTAGTACTATTGTCCTGCCCTAGCTAGTCTCAAGACTTAATTTTGAGAAACAATTTAGAATTCACACGTGTCTGATAAGCCCGGCTGTACCTTTCAGTACTTTAAAGCTGAAAGGATCTTTTGAGTGGCTTTTCATCAACTGTCAGTATTTTTTATTTATTTATTTATTTTTTAATTGATTATGGTCTCACATAATTGTCCTTATTCCCCCATTCCCATCCCAAACCCCTCCCTAGATATCCCCCCCCCCCAGTCCATGGCCACTGGCTAGGCCCATATGTATGTACACAAGTCCTTTGGTTGATCTCTTCCCCTTACCCCCATCCTCCCTTACTTTCCCTTAACTGTCAGTATTATGAGCCTCTGGTGAATTGCCTATACTTTTTGTCCATTAAAAGGTGACTGTCGCCCTCACTGGTTTGGCTCAGTGGATAGATCATTGACTTGAGGATTGAAGGGTCCCAGGTTCAATTCCAGTCAAGGGCACATGCCCAGGTTGTGGGCTCAATCCCCATTGTAGGGGTGTGTGGGAGGTGGCAATTAATAATTCTCATCGATGTTTCTCACTCCCTCTACCTTCCTCTCTGAAATTAAAAACAAACAAACAAACAAAAAAACGGCAGTATCTTTAGTTTAATATCCTACACATGTAGCTTCATGTTATAATCTCTTTAACGGCATTATGGCTACTTCTAAGAGGCTTTAGTGTTTGCATTACATATATTTTTATTGACTTCAGAGATGAAAGGAGAGAGAGATAGAAACAGAAATGATGAGCGTCATTGATCGGCTGCCTCTTGCATGCCCCCTACTGGGGATTGAGCCTGCAACCCAAGCACATGCCCTGGCTGTGAATCAAACCAGCAACATCCTGGTTCATAAGTTGATGCTCAACCACTGTACCACACTGGCCGAGCAAGGGTTTAATGTTTTAAGTTTTACATTTAGTTTTCCTTTTATTGTGTCTTCCTTTTTGTGGGAACATTAATTTTTTAGAGTTAGATAATTTTAAGTTTCATTTTACAGATAAGGAATTGAGGAATAAGGAATATGGGATGAGCAGCAGGTTAGTGGTTAGGGCCCACTAGCAGCAGGTTAGGGTTTAGGGGACAACTAAAGTTGTCCAAACTAAGATTTTAAAATATATAATGTGTTTATGGATTTCATAGAGGAAGGAAGAGGGGGAGAGAGAAACATCAATGATGAGAGAGAATCATCCATTGACTGCCTCCTGCATGCCCCCCCCACTAGGGATCAAGCCTCAACCCAGGCACGTGCCCTTGACCAGAATTGAACCCAAGACCCTCCAGTCCTCAGGCAACGACATTCTTCCACTGAGCCAAACTGGCTAAGATTTTTAAAAGTAGCCAGTTTTTTTTTAGGTGTGGCAATGGATTCTATTAAGTATATTACATTGATGGGCCTTTAAAAAAGGTTTAGGTAGGCCCTGACTCAGTACCTCAGTTGGTTAGAGTGTCATCTGGATGTGACAAGGCTGTGGATTTGATTCTTGGTCTGGGCACATACAAGAAGCAACCAATGAATGCATGGAACAGCAGATGAACGTCTCCCCCTTCTCTAAATCAAATTTTTAGAAAAAAAAATGTTTAAGTACCACACCTATCATATGTATAGTAGTGGCTCTAGAAGAAGACCATATCTGCCACTGTCACTGATCTGAGCAAGTAAACTTCTCAGCCTTAGTATTTAAAAAAAATAAAAAAATATTTTATTGATTTTTTACAGAGAGGAAGGGAGAAAGAGAGCCAGGAATGTCGATGAGAGAGAGACATCAACCAGCCGCCTACTGCACACCCCTTACCGGGGATGTGCCCACAACCAACATGCCCTTGACCGGAATCGAACCTGGGACCTTTCAGTCCACAGACCGACGCTCTACCACTGAGCCTAACCGGTTTCGGCTTAGTATTTTTTTATTTAAAATTAAAAAAAATATTTTTATTGATTTTAGAGGGAGAGAGAGATGGAACACCAGTGATGACAGAGGGCCACCAATTGGCTGCTTCCTGTGTGCACCCTCTACGCTATAGTGTTTTAATTGGTGCTAAAGTTTACTTTTCAAGGTAGTATGGTATAAATGCTTAAGTATCTTTTATAATTTTTGAGAAGATGGATTTTATTATCTCTAAATAGATAAGCTTATTTTTGTGTGGGCATACATCAAAACTGTATAGTAGTCCCCACTTGTCTGTGATTTTACTTTCCTCAGTTTCAGTTAGCTGCAGTTAGCTACAGTCCAAAAATGTCAAATGGAAAATTCCAGAAATAAAAATTCATAAGTTTCAAATTGCATGCCACTGTTCTGAGTGGTGTGATGAAATCTCATGCTGCCCCACTCCATCCTGGAAGACATATGAATCATCCCTTTGTCCAGCCTATCCATGCTTGTATGCTAATATCCCAATACACACGTGTTAGCCACTTAAGAGGTTATTATGCTAAGTGAAATAAGTCAGAGAAAGGCAAATACCATATGATTTTCCTTATATGTGGGTTCTAAAAATAAAAAAAACAAAATTGAAACAATCAGACACAGAGAACAGACTGATGATTGTGAGAGGGGTGGGGTGTTGGGGGACTGGGTGTAAAACATAAAGGGGTTAAGTACAAATTGGTAGTTACAGAATAGCCACAGGGGATATAAAATACAGTGTATAATTATATATGGAGCCAAATGGGTACTGGAAATATCGGGGGAACAAAGTATATAATTATGTAACCAATATGTTGTACATACGAAACTAATCTCTCTATATAAAAGCCTTAGTGACTATTACAACAGAACGACCAGATGACTAGAACAACTGGTTGATCAGTCGCTATGGTGACAGGGGGCAGACGCTCAAGGCACTGGTGGTCAGTGCACTCCCGCAGCAGGAGCACTGCTCAGCCAGAAGCCGGGCTCATGCTGAATGCGTCTGCATTGGCGGGAGCCTCTTCTGACTCCGTGGCAGCACTACCTAATGGCGGCAGCAGGTGCAGTGGGCTGGGTGTGAGCAGCATGGTGCCCAGCCCCAGTTCTGGCTCCTCCCAGGCCACTTGCCCCTTGGTATGCTGCTACATACCTCAGGTGATGTCCGATTGCTGGTTTGGGCCCAATCCCCACAGGCCAGGCTGGGACCGGGCCTAACATCCCCCAAGGGGTCCTGGATTGCAAGAGTGCACAGGCTGGGCTGAGGGACACCCCCTACCCCCCTTGTTCACTGGGCCTCTAGTATAAAATAATATTGAAAGTTAATTTAAAAGTTAAAAAAAAGATCAGCTGTTGTGGTATCACAGCACCTGAGTTCAAGTCACCCTTACTTAATGGTGGGCCAAGCTCGGGGCGTGTCTCGGTGGTTGAGCATTGACCTAGGAACCAGTAGGTCATAGTTTTAATTCCCTGTCAGGGCGCACATGCTCAGGTTGCGTGCTCAATCCTGTGTGGAGCCTGCTGGAGGCAGACCATCAGTAATTCTCTCATCCTTGATGTTGGTTTCTCTCTCTCTCATCCTTCCCCTTTGAAATCAATAAAAGTATATTTAAAAAAAAATAGTGGCCAAAAGTACAAGAACAGTGATGGTGGCAATTTGGATATGTCAAAGATAAGTGTTAAAGTGCTTCCTTTGAGTGAAAGGTACCTATGTATAGGAAAGTACATAGTATATATAGGGTTTGAAGAGCAATTTAGTCAGCCTGCTTACTTGTACCAATGTGATGCTTACTTGGTATTTGGGCAGGAGATTAATGCAGCTAATACATTTGTATGTAATTTGCATAATTTAAACAATATACAGGTTTACATTAGGGCACAGGTTACAGTTGCCTTGGTATCATAGTGTCAAGATTCGGGAGAAATTTATATTACGTTTGAGGCAAAATTGAGCACCGGTAGTTGTGGATTTGGTAGCACATGAAAAGGGACACTTTTTAAAAATTTAATTAAAAATTTTTTTTATTGATTTTTCACAGAGAGGAAGGAAGAGGGATAGAGAGCTAGAAATGTCGATGAGAGAGAATCATCGACCAGCTGCCTCCTGCACACCTCCTACTGGGGATGTGCCCACAAGCAGGGTACATGCCCTTGATCGGAATTGAACCTGGGACCTCTCAGTCCGCAGACGGATGCTCTATCCACTGAGCTAAACCGGTTTCGGCAAAAGGGACACTTTTAAAAAAATAAATATTTTATTGATTTTTTACAGAGATGAAGAGAGAGGGATAGAGAGTTAGAAACATCGATGAGAATCATCAATCAGCTGCCTCTTGCACACCCCTTACTGGGGATGTGCCCGCAACCAAGGTACATGCCCCTGACCGGAATTGAACCCGGGACTTTTCAGTTCGCAGGCCGACGCTCTATCCACTGAGCCAAATCGGTTTCGGCAAGGAGCAGATTTTTAAAAAAATGAGTTGACAGCTGAAACTGGTTTGGCTCAGTGGATAGAGCGTCGGCCTGCGGACTGAAAGGTCCCGGGTTCGATTCCGGTCAAGGGCATGTACCTTGGTTGCGGGCGCATCCCCGGTGAGGGGGTGTGCAGGACGCAGCTGATCGATGATTCTCTCTCGTTGATGTCTCTAACTCTCTATCCCTCTCTCTTTTCTGTAAAAATCAATAATATATATATATATATATATATATATATATATATATTTTTTTTTAAAATATATTTTATTGATTTATTCACAGAGAGGAAGAGAGGGGGATAGAGAGTCAGAAACATCGATGAGAGAGAATCATCGATCAGCTGCCTCTTGCACACCCCCCACTGGGGATGCGCCCGCAACCAGGCACATGCCCTTGCCCGGAATCGAACCCGGGACCTTTCAGTCCGCAGGCCGACGCTCTATCCACTGAGCCAAACCGGTTGTGGCTATATATATATATATATATATATATATATATATTTTTTTATTTTTAATTTTTAATTTTATTTTTATTTTATTTTATTGATTTTTACAGAGAGGGAGAGAGATAGTCAGAAACATCGCCGAGAGAGACACATCAATCAGCTGCCTCCTGCACACCCCTGCCGGCACATGCCCTTGACCGGAATCGAACCCTGGACCTTTCAGTCTGCAGTCGACGCTCCATCCACCGAGCCAAATCGGTTTCGGCAATAAAATATATTTAAAAAAAAAGAGTTGACATAGTATGTGCAATTACAGAATACTATTTTGAATTTCTTCTGACTATATTCTAAATGACTGTTAATAATTAAGCATGGCTGGTGAATTTATATAGAAACATGTTTCTTTATGGATTTGGCAAAGTCCAGGTTTTCTTTTTTTATCAGTATAATTTGGCGCATATAAGTTTATTTGTATTCCTGGGGTTATATTACATTGAAATAAGAAGTAATATGCAGAATAGTTTTCCAGCAGAAACCGGTTTGGTTTAGTGGATAGAGCGTTGGCCTGCAGACTGAAAGGTCCCGGGTTCAATTCTGGTCAAGGGCATGTACCTTGGTTGCAAACATATCCCCAGTATGGGATGTGCAAGAGGCAGCTGGTCGATGATTCTCTCTCATCGATGTTTCTAACTCTATCCCTCTCTGTAAAAAATCAATAAAAATATATTAAAAAAAATGTTTTTCCAGTTTTATTGAGATACAGTTGACATACATAATAACATTGTATTAGTTTAAGGTATATAACACAATGATTTGATATATTTATATACGCAGAAAGAAATGATTGCCATAATGTTTAGTTAATGTCCATCACTTAATACAGTTAGAATTTTTGTGTATGTGATGAGAACTAGAATTTTACTTAGAAGTTGATTGTAACATCAATTGCTAAACTCATAAGTAGTTTGTGAGTGACGTTAATTGAAGACCTGTTCTTTGCTTTCTGGAAGTTTTTGATTGAGTTGGGACTAATTTTTACGTTTAATTTTCAATTGTGGATACAGATTTGGAAGGACATTAAAAGCTGCAGGGGCTAAGGAAGTCTCAAAGAAGGGAAGAGATTTTGAACTGTATCTTGAAGGACAGAAGGCTAGACATTCTTGTCTTGAAGAGTAATAAAAGCATAGGAATGAGATTTAATCAAGAAGAGTCCAGATTTCCTAAAGTCAGAGGTAGATCTTGATCATTAATAGAAGTTAGATAAATGGTGTCCATCCAAAATGACGTATTTAAAAAACAATATCCCAGATCTTGGTATGTTGGTGAGTTAGTTTATCCCTGAAATCCAGAGATGTGAAGTGGGACGTCACAGAAAGATAACAGCTCTTTATGAATAAATATTACCGTATTTGTGGAGCTGTTTAGTTTTAGGGTAGTCAATTCATCACAAAGCCTCAGTTAATTTTGTTGACTTTAACAAATATTTGTAACAACATGGTGTAGAGAAAGAGCCATATAGTCCTAGATTTGAATCTTGGTTCTTAGGTAACTTCGGTTAATATCTTATTTAAGCTTTCCTTTTCCTTTTAGTATATCTAAAGTAGGAATAATACAGTCTTTGTGGGGTGGTTATGAAGATCATTATTATGTACAGTTCCTAGAACATGGAAGCTCATAAATACTAGTTGCTATTCTTTTTAGTAGGGATCATATTTAACTTAAGTACTGTAGTTACCATAGTGTAAATGGGAGCAAGTGACTCTACTCAAGTTAGATTGATGATAAAGTGTAAGTTTGAGCCTGTACTCCTAACCAGTTAAGGCTTTTGCTTTTAAAAGACTCGTGGATTGAGTCATATTTAAAAATTTTTCAGTAAATGAGTAGTGTGTGACATGGAAAACTGTTTAGAATAGGTTTATGAGAGGCTTATAAAGAATTATTCTTTTTAAAAAAATGTATTTTATTGATATTTTACAGAGAAGAGGGGAGAGGGAAAGAGAGCTACAAACATCAATGAGAGAGAAGCATCAATCAGCTGCCTCTTGGACAGCCCCCACTGGGGATGTGCACGCAATCAATGTACATGCCATTGACCGGAATTGAACCCGGGACCTTTCAGTCTGCAGGCCGATGCTCTATCCACTGAGCCAAACCGGTTTGGCTCAATGGATAGAGCATTGGCCTGCAGACTGAAAGGTCCTAGGTGCGATTCCAGTCAAGGGCATGTACCTTGGTTGCGGGCACATCCTCTGTAGGGGGGTGTGCAGGAGGCAGCTGATAGATGTTTCTAACTATCCCTCTCCTTTCCTCTCTGTAAAAAAATCAATAAAATATATATTTTCAAAAAAGAAATAAGCATTTAGATTTATTTCAGGAAAAACTTTTGATATTGCAGTCAGTTGTCAGAACCCATCTCTAAGTGGATTTTAAACTCTAGGGCAAGCATGTCAAACTCAAGACCTATAGGCCGCATGCAGCCCACAATGAATATTTTGGCAGCCCAGCCAATATAACTATGTAAGAAATGTTTTAATAATTTTATGACTTAATTTTTATAATATTCTGTTATACATAATTATTAATAACAAGTTGCAATGTTCGCTAATGACTGATTACTGTAATCATGTTGCATTAATTTCTCTTAATACTCTAAGTGCACCATTTCTCTCCACTAATACTAGCAGTGAATATTTTGGCAGCCGATTTCCACATCATCGGCTAGTTAGTCTTGTACTGACTTGTTTGGTGTGCGCCAACAGGAAATATTTTTATTTCAGAGAAGAAAAATAGGTTTATTTGCATTATGCTTATTAATTTGTGCAGTTATTCAGTGTCTGATAAGTCAATGTTCAAGAAAAATTATTAATTTTTATTAAAATGTTCTATTATTTTATATTAACGATTAATCCTTTCTTTCAGCCCTTTGTGTTCAGCGTGTCTCTATCAAGATAAACCCACATTTTTATGAAAATTGAAGCTTTTTTTTTATGTCTAAAACTCTAGAACTAAAATGGGATGTCTAATATGGCTAGGTTTTTTGCTTTTTAAAAAAATAATTTTTAGGATATATTTTTATTGATTTGAGAGAAAAAGGGAAAGCGAGAGAGAGAGAAACCTCAATGATGAGAATCACTGATTAGTTCCCTCCTGCACAGCCCACACTGGGGATCAAGCCACAACCTGGGCAAGTGCCCTGACTGGGAATTGAACTTTAACCTGCTGGTTCATAGATCCATGATCAATCACTGAGACACGTTGGCCAGAATACTATATTTTAATCATATCAGAAATGTTATTTATTTTTAACCTTTGTTGTTGTCATTCTTTTTTTTTTTTTTTTTTTAATATTTTTTATTGATTTTTCACAGAGAGGAAGAGAGAGGGATAGAAAGTTAGAAACATTGATGAGAGAGAATCATCGATCAGTTGCCTCTTGCACACCCCCCACTGGGGATGTGCCCGCAACCAAGGTACATGCCCTTGCCCGGAATCGAGCCCGGGACCTTTCAGTCCGCAGGCCTATCCACTGAGCCAAACCAGTCCCGGCATGTTGTTGTCTTTCTTAATCCTTACCTGAGGGTATTTTGTTCATTGATTTTTTTTTTTTTTTTAGAGAGAGTGGAAGGCGGCGGGTGGGAGGGGGGTGGGGGGGTGGGGGGGTGGGATTGATTGGCCGCCTCATGCATGCACTGAGAGTGGGTCAGGGATCAAGCTTGCAACTGAGGTCAAGGAATTGAACCCAGGACCCTTCAGTTTGGATGCCGATGCTGTATTCACTAAGCCAAACTGGCTGGGGCATCATGTAAGAAATTTTATAGTGAAATAAAAGTTTGTATTAATTGGAATGCTTGAATGTTACTACTTTGGTTTAAAAAATAAGAAGTAGAAGTTGGTTTTCCTTGCTCTGGCTGGTGTGGTTCAGTGATCCAGCATATCGATTGCCTGTCGTGTACCTGGGTTGCAGGAGGCAACCAATCAATGTGTCTCTCTCTTTCCATCCCTCTCTCTCTCCCTTCCACTCTAAATCAATGGGAAAAAATATTCTTGGGTCAGAATTAACAAATGTCTGCTTTTATTGGTGGGGATATATTCAACCTAACACAAATAACTAAATCTCTTTTGAGTTATTCTGTGAAAGTTAATTCTTAAGCATATCAAATAAGTTTTAACTAACCATTTCAATTTTTTTTAACCTCTAGGAACGTCAAGGCCGTGGGAAATAAGGCAGTTCTGCACAGACCACAGCAACGGTTTCATCTGCATATCCCTAAAGAGGAAAAAAAATGACCTTGGAGAAAATTAGGACTTTTTTTCTTAATTTCATTGACTTCAGAGACGATTGCAGAATTGCAGTTTAAGTATTGGAATTTCACAAAAGACATAGGACTTAACTGGAAAGTGGAAAAAAAAAGAAAAAGAAAAAAACTAAAAAAATCCCTCTAGGTAGCTTAGGTGAAAAATGTCCCTTTTATTTTGGTTTTGGTTGTGATTTCAGAGCATTCTGCTTTTTTTTCTTTGTCTTTTTATTATGTTTTCGGATTTTAAAGTCCGTAAGTGCATACAGTTTTCTCTAATTTTTAAACCCTTTCCTCCCCCCATTTTGACATTTGCACTTGGAGAACACCTGAGTTTTGAAGGTATGGGCCTGCCTCCACCCCAGAAAGGGGGAATTTGGTTTTTCCCTTCCGAACTGGAAGAACATTTTTATGAAGAATTTTTGTGTTGGAGAATTTAACAGTGTTACCCAAGGTTGTGTCTAAGGGTGGTTCATTTTCTCTGACCCTTTGTTACTCAAAGTAAAGTACTAGGATTCCTAAGAAATGTTCTGTTCTTGTACATTATACTGATTGAGTCAGGATTAATTTTATTTCACAGCTAAGAACAGTGGTAAAAACTTGTTTACAGAAATGCATTTTGGAAGAGAAAAATATTGTAAAATGTGTAGTGAATGTTTCTTCAGTTTCTTGTTCATCCAATGAGGAAAGGGCATTGCCTTTCTTTTTACCATTAATCACTTCTCAATAAACGTGAGATCCTGTTGAGCATCACTCTTAGTACCATTTATTAGTATTATTTGAGTCTGGTATATTTTATGCAAGATTTGGAGTGTAAGGAGTTTGAAGAAATGAGACATCAACTATTCTAAGAAAATTTGTTGAGGTGAAATAATTCAGGTTTGCTTTTGTACCCAGAGCTAGATAATAATGACCTCTGCAGAGCAAGGTGGGCCAGAATTTATAATGAGTTATTTCTGGACACTTCCCAGAGAAGGCAGAGCCACTGCTAAGTCATTCAACAAATATTTGATTGTGAGTGCTTCTTAAATGCCAGTCACTGTGCTTTACCTGTAGAAACCTGGAAGAGCCCATATCAAGGATGTAAAGGTTTAATCTGAAATACAGCTTACTTAGACAGGATTCCATCCACATGGATGCAGGTCCAAGAATAAGAAATTGCAGTGGGTTTGGGTCTTTGTGAATAATATAGTTGTAATGGTAATTGATTAATCTTATTTATTTTCAAAGGTTTTGGGCTTCTCTGCCTTAAAGATTTTTAGCACATATGTCCCAGTGTTGGGAGTTAAATGTGTAAAGCTTCTGTAATAAGAAAGGGTTCGGAAAATGGGTTTTAATACTGTTGGATAGTGTTTTGCCTTTAAATGACTTATTCATCCTAGTCTACACAGTCCAGGCTACTAAATCAAGGGTATGATAAAATTAATAACTGTTGATTTGTAATGAGCATTATAGTTGGCACTTGAGATTGAGAGCTTTTCTCTGCTTATCTGAGGCACAGTACAATATACTTGGATAATTCTAATTTTTCAAGCTTTTTGAAATAGTTTCCTTAATATTGTGAAGTCCTTTGTGCTTTCATCCCTTTGAAGATGCCCACTTTCCAAATTAGAAATGTGTGTTCAATTTTAGCTCAACTTTCTGTGACTTTCAGAGGACTCCCATGGACTTAATTGTTTAGTATTTCACTTTCGAAAAGCAAAAATATCCTAAGAAAAACAAATTCAAAAGGAATTTTACCTAGATTTTCCTACCTTCTATTCAGGTTGGATGTCCGATCATTCATTCAAGATACTTTTTTTTTTTTTTTTTTTGCAATTTGAAATGTTTAGTTTAAGCCGGTGCTTCCCAATTTTTTCATGTCACATAGAAAATACTGGTATGGTTTTGGGTGCAAACTGAAAGGGATTTGGATTTGGAGCCCCTAGCTCTCCCTGAGAGTGTAGGGAGGGGAGGCTGTCAGGAGGTTGGATTTGTGTATTGGAAAACCCCAAAACCATATTGGCATTTTCTGTAGTATAAAAATTAGACTGTGTTTACTCCAAGAGTTTGGCCAAAATTGGTTTGGTGAAGACCCCAAAATGCAGCTAAACTAGTTCTGCTATTCGCTAATGAGTTTTGCCAGTGAAATTGTTGACTTTTGACTCTTTGTTCTCAATGCTTTCCTCTGTTGGCATTTGTGACTTTGAATAGCTGTTTACTTTTTTATTGAAGACAAGGGAAAACAGTCTCACCATGTATGATCCATGTCAGTTCAAAGCTTTTTTGTTGTTGTTAATCCTCACCGGAGGATGTTTTTCCATTGATTTTTAGAAAGAGTGGAAGGGTTGGGGAAGGAGGGGGAGAGAGAAAAATATCGATATGAGAGACAGATTGATTGGTTGCCTCTGGCGCTAGGGTTGGGGATCAGGTCTGCAACTTGACTGGAGTCAAACCAGGTACCTTTCAGTCCACTGGTTAAAGCTCTAACCACTGAGAAAACCAGCTAAGGCAATTCAAAACATTTTAACCTTTAATATTAACAATGTGTCACATTCACTCAATTTAATCTTAGTTACATTTGATTGGCTATTGTCCCCGAGCATGTTCCATTTTTAAAATCTTATTTTGGAACTAGAAGCCCAGCTCGAAATTGCATGGCTCCGCCCACCCTCTCCTGTCTTTGGTGGTTATGGTGTTAGGGCCACAGTCCTTTTATAATACAGACTAGAGGCCTGATGCACGAAATTCATGCAAGAGCAGGCCTTCCGCCGGCTGCCAGCACCAGCTTTCCTCTGGCTCCTGGGACCCGGGCTTCCCTTGCAGCCCTGGCTTCATCTAGAAGGTTATCTGGTCTAATTAGCATATTACACTTTTATTATAGATAATTTTAGTCTTTTGCAAAAAGAATATGGAGAGTTCTCATATAACCTTAACTCAGCTTCCTCTAAATGTTAACATTTTACATAACTAATAAATATTGATATAAGTACTATTAACTAATCTACAGATATTATTTGGATTGTGCTAATTGTCCAAGAAATGTCTTTATTTTTTCTGGCTCAGCATTCAATCCAGGATCCCACATGCATTTAGTTGTCTCTAGCCTGTGAGTTTTTTATTTTTCCCTTTTATGATTTTGACTTTTGTGGAGAGTTATTTTATGGACTGCTCCTGGGATTTGTCTGATTTTCTCATTACTTTTTTTTTTGGCAAGAATGTAAAAAGTCATGTATCCTCTTAATGCATTTTATCAGGATACAATTACTGGTCATGTTAACTTTGACCTTTGGTTAAGGTAGTGTCTGCTGGATTTCTCCGCTATAAAGTTATTGATTTTTCCTTTGTAATTAATAAGTAACTCTTGGAGGGGTATACTTTAAGATTATCAATCTTTGGTTCACTAATTTTGAGACCTTTGAATTGTTATTGTCTCCAAAAAGTAGCATTTTTGCCAAATGTTTATTATTTCTTCTACATTTATACTAATTAGAATGTTTTTTTATTTTTATTTTTTATCCTGACCTGGGGCATGTGGGTATCAAACCTACAACCTAGGTTCATGCCCTTCATTAGAATCGAACCCACAACCCTCCAGTCCCAGGCAGGTACTCTTAACCATTGAGCAACACTGGCCAAAGCCTACTTAGAATTTTGTAAGGAGAATCTCTCCTCTTTCCCCTTTTTGTTTATTCAGATATATCAGCATGGACTCAGGGATATTTTATTCTACAGTCAGTGCTATTATTTATTTAGTTGCTCAAACTATCCGGGCTTGGGAGCTCCAAGTTGGCTCTTGTCTTTTTGACTGCCCCTATGTTTTTAGGAGCCCTTTCTTTCTGGTACTACAAGATGTTCCTGGATAAGTCGGTATTTTCCTTGCCATGGCCCCATTTCTCCAAGGAACAAAGGTTCTTTTTTATTGGAAAATATTTAGAAACCATCCCTTGATTTAAAATTTTTAATCCTCACCCAAAGATATTTTTTTCCATTGCTTTTCAGAGAGAGTAGAAGGGAGAAAAGAGAGAGGAAGAAAGAAACATGGATGTGAGAGAGACATCCACTGGTTGCCTCCCGCATATGCCCACGTGCCCTGACCTGGGGTGGGGAGCAAACCGGGAACTGCGGTACGTGCCCTTGACTGGGATGAAAGCTGAGACACTTGGGTCCTCAGGCCTGTGCTCTAACCACTGAGAAATACAGGCCAGGGCTTGATTTTTTTTTTTAAAGCAATTTTTTAAATTGCAAGATTAGAAAATAGGTTTTTATTACTGATAGATGGAGGATTATTTAGCCTATTCCAACAACCTAACCACTTTATTTTTTACAGCACTGTCTATGAACCTTGTGGAGTTATGGAGAGGGCTTTCACTTAGCATAATGCTTCACCTATCGTGAGACCCACTGAATGCACATTGGCTTGCACCCTTTCATAATTCCACCTGCAGTTCAGTTAACAGAGAGAGAAATGTTGGAAGCCCTGGTTTTACCCCATCTAAACTATTTTATGGGTTCAGGCCTTTTTCTATTTGTGAGAAAATACATAGTCATATACTAAAAATTTTGTTGTTCATTATAGCACTTGAATATTGCCTCTTATTTTGATCTTTATTTGAAAAATGGTTTATTTGAAATGTGCTCTGTGTCTGTCATGTAGGACTTTCTTTCTGAAAATGAGTGTCCCTAGGATTCAGATCTGATAAAGGTAGTTCACAATGTTTATTTTTTGCTTTGGGGAAGTGCCCAATTATAACTATCGTTCATCACTAGTGGTTTCTGGGCAGCTGGTGAAACTTCTTAATCCTGAGAAGCCTTTCTTAGGAACGATAATACTTAACTACAGCTGCTGGGCTTACAGGTTGAAAGCTGAGTGGCTGGGGGATAAGCCATCCACAGCCAGGATACGTGGATTGGAGGTACACAGACCTCAGGTTTCCAGGACTGGTTCTGTAGCCCCAGCAGAGGGGTTGGGGTGGGAGGTTGTGAAACGATGGCACCATGAGGTTCCGGCCTGACTACTGGGCTGGGCCACTGGACAGCACTTGCGAGTTGCTGGAGGTCAAATCAGCTAACCTGATTCTCTCCATTCTCCTGCAACCCCGCCAACTCAGGCTGGGGCTGTTCAGCATTCTCTCTCGGTGTTTTTGGTCTAGCCCAGGCGTCCTCAAACTTTTTAAAGTGGGGGCCAGATCACGGTCCCTCAGAGAGCTGGAGGGCCGGACTATATGAACTACTAATTCCTACTGTAACACCTCGGCTGCGCTCACTGCCCAAAAAACCTGGCGGGTCGGATCAGACTCCTCTGCGGGCCGCAGTTTGAAGACGCCTGGTCTAGCCCTTATCAAGCACCTGCACAAAACCTGGGCTGTGTCAAATCTCTTACTGTCATCGATGAGCTAGATGGAAATGGATTTTTCCCAACAAAATTAATGAGTGGCAAAAATGTCACTTGTGCCATGTATGGTTTATTGTTTTCAGCTATTTAGTGCTCAAATGTCACTGTCTAAGAATTGGAAAATTATTCTGGCCCCACCTGCTAGCTCTGTGTGCTACTCATATGCTCAAAAAAAATTAAAGTTACTTTACAAAATTAGAATAATACCAAATCACCTGCTGAATGTCACTTAACCCCTTTGTGGTTCCATGAAGTTCTAATCTTGGTCTGCTAAAGAAGGACTGAGGTCTTCTATGACAGTCTTATATGGGTGGCTTTATAGGATTTTGGCATGAGTAGTGAGTGCCCCAAGGGCCTGGGTCTCTGTCACCAAAGCAGTTTGGCAGAAGCCTGCTCTCTAAATCTTGTCCTCTCAAGCATTGAAACCCAAACTCCTCCAGATTTCTGCTTCCCCAAAGCTTATCAACTTAAATTAGGCATTCAGGTTTTTAGAGCATGCCATTCAAAGTCAAGGCATCTTGATGCAGGTGTATAAGGACATGTCCTGGGCCTGTGAAGAGCAAGCCTGCCAGATTGCATAGGGAGGGTACTTGGCGAGGGGGGGGGGGGGGTCGGGGGGCGGTTACTACAAGCCTGGCAGAGTTACAGGCCCGCAACAGCAGAAAGCTGAAAGGCCTTTCCTTCAATGGGACAGTAATGGTGGTGGAGAGAGGAACAAAGTTGTCAGGTAGTGATGAGTGCTATAGAGGAAAGTAACAAGAATTTGAGGCTGCAAGAGTCTTTCTACAGAGGCCCAGAGAGGTAAAATGAAGACAAAGGGAAGAAAACACCCACTTTTGAAAAAAGTATATCTCCTTTTTATTTTTTCCACCATCCCTCATGTCTTTTTCAACTTAAATTTTGTGCCCCACCATAATCTCCCTCCCCATCTTGTATTCTCCATCATCTTCCTTCCCTCTTCTCTTACTTCATTTAGTTTGACAAACCACAGTCCTGGTGATTATCAAATCCCCACGTACCTGCACCCAGGCTGTTTAGGGTGGTTGGAGAAAAACATTCAACCAGTGTCTCATTTTTAATTCATGGTTATTAACCTCGAGAAGGAAATCAACATTTTCCCTATCTTTTCACTGTTGAGAACCATTTCATAGCCTCCCCTTTCCCCAAAATTCCAACATCTCACCCCTCATATTTACTCTTGGTTAATGACTTCCTACTCGACTGTGGAATGAAGCATCATGGACTCCCTCCACCACATCTCCACATAATTGCAGATCAGTGTGGAAAGGCTGCTTTCCTGGCCAGTGTCGGCAGCACCACTAGGGAACATGTCATAAGGAAATGATGGGGCCCCACTTCAGACACTGAATCACAAATGGAGGCAAGGTGGAAAGAGGCGCAGCAATATGTTTTAGTAAGTACTCAGGGTGATTCTATGAACCCTAGAGCTTGAGAAATGGTGTCCTTTGACTATGCTTTTTATGTCTAGAAAAAATCCCTCCACTCCTGAGACCTCAGTCTATCACCAACTCAAGAACATGGCCCCATCAAATCTTCCTTCCTCACCCCAGTTTTACTTCTCTTGGATCATTCCCATCAGTATACAAGTATGCCATGAACCCCCAAAGAAGAAGCTGTTACTGGCCCCATTTCTCCTTTCATTCTCTAACCCACTCCAATCAGGCTTCCATCCTCTCAATTCCAGGGAACTGGTTTTGTCAAGGTCTAGTCATGTCACAGTTTTAATTTTCAGTTCTCATCTTATTTGACCTAAAAACAGCATGTGGCATTATTGCTGTTTCTTCCTTCTTTTACCCTCCCCCCCCCCCACTTGGATTCTAGCATGTTTATTGATTGTTCTCTTATTTCACTGGTACTTCCTTTTTAGTCTCCTTGGCTGGTTCCTCTTTTTGTCTTTTTGATGCCAAAGTGAGCCAGCATGTACACTAGGTTTCATCCAGTCTGGTGGCTTTAAACACCATCCGTGTGCCAACAGTTCCCAAGTGTAGACCCAGTCCAGGTCTGTCTTTAACTCTGGTATATTTGACAGCTTGCCCAGCCTCTCCAATGGATGTCTCACCAACATCTCGAACCCGACACTATCAAACTCAAACAGCTTCCTTCACCATTGTCTCCATCTCATTTAATAAATTCATCTTTCCCATTTCTCAGGCCAAATCCTGGAGCGTAATGCTTGACTCCCTTTCTTGTATATTTGTCAGAAAATCTTATTGGTTGACCACTTTTTGCCATATGTATGGGCCAAGTCATCATCCTTGTCACCTAGTTGACTGCAACATTCTCTTAGCTGGTCTCTACTTCCACTTTGCTTCCTACAGTCTGTTCTCCACGCAATAGCAGAGGGATCCTGTGAAAATGCACAGATCCTGTCACCTCAGCTCACACCACTCGTGGCTCCCATCTCAGTAAAGGCCAACGGCTTCTGCTCATAAAGCCTTATGCCATTTGACCCTCCCCATCCCCACTTTCATCTTACTGTTCTCTGCTCATGTTTCCACTGTTCTTATTCCACTCACCTTGGCATCCAAGGAGCCCTTCAAACCTGCCAGGTTCCTGTCAGAGGGTCTTTACTTAGAAGTGTCTTCCACCTGCAATCCCCTCCCCCATATCTGCAAGGCCCATTCAAACCTTAACTTCCTTCAGGCTTTCCCTTATCACAAGGTCTCCCCTACTCCTGTTTACCTTCACTATGTCCCACACTGCCTGCTGCCCTTGCTCCAGGCTGCCCGTAGGCAGTGCTGGACCTGAGATTCCATTCTCTCTACTCTGAGGTGGGGAGTCAAGAAGCAAACAGAAAGTTGTCAAACAAATTAAAAATGGAATAGATCAGTCATTACTGGTTAACAGAATTTTTAAACACACAGTTTCTATTCTCAAATTCCAACTCCCGTTTTCCTAGAGTGATAGAACACTGACTTGGAGTGTAGGCCGGCATCTGTCATTAGGAGCTCTTTGACTGTGGCAAGCAATCCACTGGCTTGCTCAGTTTGGGAAGTGAGGGAACTGGGCTAAATGGTCTATGACAGTGTTTCCCAGAGTGTGGTATGCGCACCCCCAGGGGTACTGGAAGAGGTTGGTGGGGGTACGCGTTGCACCGGAGTTTGGTGGGGATATGCACTGCACCATGCTTAGCTGCGCCTAATTCTACGTTCTCATGAGTAGGAGGGGTACTCAGCGTTACAAAAATTATAGAAGGGGTACATATATGTCAAAAGTTTGGGAAACACTGGTCTATGAGATCCTGTCATCGCTGCTTCCAAAATCCTAGCGCTGTCTACCACCACCCTTTCTCCACGCTGCTGTTCTCTCTTGCCTAGGCTACTGCATCCTCTTCCTCTTGTTCTTAGATTCTGGTTCTTTAATCCACTTCCACATTGCTTCCTAAGTGAAGTTTTTTTCCTTTAATTGTAAATGAGAGCATGCCCATTTCTTGAATTCTCCGGTGGCTTTCTGATGCCCTTACTAGTAGAATCACTCCTATGCTCCTCACCCGCTTGTAAGGCCCTGCACCATCTGACTCTGTGCTTCCAACACCTCATATGGTCCCAGCCACCGTGGTTTCCAGCCACTCCAAATATCAAGCAAATGCCTGCCTTGGCAATCCTTTGTTTTGCTTGAACGTAACTTCCTTTCTCTTTGTGTTCCTCTAGTGCATTCCCTCTTATTTTCTTAGGACTCAGTGACATTTCCTGAGCATGGACTTCCTTTCCAAAACCACCTTATCTAAAGCCAGTTTGCCCTTGTTATTTTAAAATTCAGTGTTCTACTTATTTCTGTTTGCAGCATAACATCACAATGTAACATTTTTTTAAATCATGCACTACTCACACAATAGGATACCATATAACTATAAAAAGAATAGAAATCTATGTATTGATATAGAACAATTAAGATATATTATTAAGTGAAAATATCCAAGGTGCAGTTCAAAGTGTGTAGAATACCGCCATTTGTGTGATTGGGGAATGGGGGATATATTTGCTTGTATATGCATATGTTATCTCCTGGTGGATGCGGAAGGAACGAGAGGATTAGGTAGCTTGCAGTAAGAGTGGAAGGTTTTTCACTGCACCTTTTTGTATTTTGAATCATATAATGTACCACTTATTAAAAATAAATAAATATTTAAAAGTTGCTTATTTGCTTTGTTTCCCATCTCCCCAATGAGAACGTAAACATCATAAGAGTGTATGCCATGACTTTCCTTGCTCACTATTATGTCCTCAGCACTTTGCATATGCTTGGACCTCATAGTGCTTCGCAAGTCTTTACAGAGTGAATGAATGAAAGAATGAAGGGCTCCTCCAGCTCTAACGTGGTGGTTCCCATGTTAGGGCTTCAAGACCATAAGACATGGATTCTGGGTCCCAGTCATTTGGAGGCACCGGAAGAGACACTGACTTGTTTTGTAGTGTGGTGTACTGTCTGTCTTTGTTAACAATAAGCTCAGCCCAGCTGGTGTGGCTCAGTGGGTACGTGTTGACCTATGAACCAGAAGGTCACAGTTCAATTCCTGGTCAGGGCACATGCCCAGGTTGCTGATGATTCTCTCATCATTGATGTTTCTATCTCCTCCTCTCCCTTCTCTTCTGAAATCAATAAAATACATTAAGAAAAATTAAACAGCTTTAAAAAGAAAAAGTAATGATTGTGTAGGAGGGTGGGATGTGGAAGACCGGCATGACACACGTGCTTCCCAAATTAAGAGTACAAGGAGCCACGAGAGGGTAATCTGCCTCGGGATGGCAGCCTTATAGGGGCAGGCAAAGAAACCCCCTTTCCTGTGGTCTAAAAATATTCAGGATCGCAGCTTCGATCACATTTCAGTTCTGAGACTGTCTTCTGCACTAAATTTCTTAACCGAGTCTGTCTTTCTCTCCATTCTACTCATAGCCTGGCAGAGAACAAACAAATGAATGCAAGAATAAAAGTTACCCTGGCTGCTTTTTCTCTCTCTGTGGTTAGAGCATCATCCTGTGGACTGAAGGGCCGAGGGTTTGATTCCAGTCAAAGGCCCACACCTCTGATGCAGGCTTCTTGGGGTGAGGAGCTGCAGGGAGCTCAGCACATGAGGGAGGCACAACCCATGTGTGTCTCACATCGATGTTTCTCTCTTCCCCTCCCTCCCACTCGCTCTAAAAAGAAAACATCAATGGGAAACGTCCAATGGCTACATCCAGGACAAGGGGGACGTCAGGCCTCCTCGCTCTGTTCGCCTGTTTCTGGCTCCAGCTGATTTTCCCTTCTTACAAGTTCAGCAACGAATTTAGTTTCCTCCCTTTTTGGCTTGCTGGCTTGCTTCCTTTCTTGTAATATTTCATCCAGGATTTTGGGGTGTTTGTGTTAGAAAGGGCAAAGTCTGCCATGCTGCTGAAACCAAGACGACAACAACAAGAAGAATGAAAGTTGAGGTGAAGGTACTCCAAGAACAAGGAACGCCTCGAACAAGGAGATGTCATATCCTATCTAGCCAGGAGGTGGCACTAGAGGAGCATTTTCTGAGTTGTCAGCGCACCCTGATCTTCACAGTCAGGGGTCACAGATCCCTATTTTGACCAGGGGAGGGGCGGCTGATGTTTGACAAATCTAACTAAGCACTCTAGACTTAGGGACGGGATTGTAAGAAGAGGAACAGCTGGGCCAGGGAGACAGTATCCCCCCTTGGAAATCAACACTATATCTGAAGACAAGTGCTATTCTGACCCTTAGGAGTCCTGAGAGGGGAGCTTTAAATTCGTCGGAGGCATGTAGGGGAAAGTTCCCAAAGGAAGTGACATCTGAACTAGGCCTTGAAAATGAGGAGGATTTATGCAGTTGGAGGACATTCTAGGTCCAAGGAATGGACTCAAGGGAAAATGGGAGAATGGTGATTTGCCTAGGATGGCTGGGCTATCCACATTTGGTGGGAGATAAAAGGGTAAAGAAAAAGTATTTTCTTTCTGAGAGTTTACATTTTTGATGAAAGAGCAAAGGACTCATGAAATTAACTAATGCAATATACACACTAGGAGCTCAAGAAATAGCTAATGAATTGAGATGTATGTGTCAGGTGAGTAGTAGAGCCTCAATAAATGTGTTGTTGAGCCGAAACCAGTTTGGCTCAATGGATAGAGCGTCGGCTTAGGGACTGAAGGGACCCGGGTTCGATTCCGGTCAAGGGCATGTACCTTGGTTGTGGGCATATCCCCAGTAGGGGGTGTGCAAGAGGCAGCTGATCGATGACTCTCTCTCATCGATGTTTCTCTCTATCTCTCTCCCTTCCTCTCTGTACAAAATCAATAAAATATATATTTTAAAAAATGTGTTGTTGAATGAATGAATCATTCAGATGGTTTCTTTGCTAAATCACATGGCCTTTCTGAAATTTTAGGAATGGGTTTTCCAAGATTCTCTCCCCCTAGGTCTTCATAGACAGCCTTTTCCCCCTGAAATCTTGAAGTCAAGAAATCCTAACCCTCAGGGAAAGGATTGCAATAATCTGTGAGGTCTCTGGCATCCAGAGCCTCGTTAGAGGATTCCCAAGTCCTACCCCTGGAACCTGGCCTCCTTCCTTAGGACTGAGATAATAGTAATCATAACTTATATTTTTACTAGTGTCCTGATGCACCAATTCATGCACATTGATTGGAAATTAATTAGAAAAAAGATTTGTGTTACTGCAAAAAATGACATGTCAAAATAATATACATATATATATATATATATATATATATATATATATATATATATATATATATATATTACTAGAGACCTAGTGCACAAAATTTGTGCACTTGGAGGTGGGGTCCCTCAGCCTGGCGTGTGCCTCTCTCAGTCCTCAGAGGATGTCTGACTGATGGCTTAGGTCCACGCATGAGCCCGGCTTCTGGCTGAGTTGTGCTCCTCCTGTGGGAGCACACTGACCACCAGGGGGCAGCTCCTGCATTGAGCATCTGCCCTCTGATGGTCAGTATGTGTCATAGTGACTGGTTGATCTGTGTTTGGTCAATTTGCACATTAGCCTTTTATTATATAGATAGTATTATAAAATTAAAACACGTGTGCGATTGGTGCCAGCAAGAACTTTCTATGTATCACACATGCACTAGTCAACGTTTGTTTTTAAATATATTTTTTATTAATTATTTACAGAGAGGAAGAGAGAGGGATAGAGAGTTAGAAACATCGATGAGAGGGAATCATCGATCAGCTGCCTCTTGCACACCCCCCACTGGGGATGTGCCCGCAACCAAGGTACATGCCCTGACCGGAATCGAACCTGGGATTCTTTAGTTCACAGGCTGACACTATCCACTGAGCCAAACCGGTTTCGGCTCAACGTTTATTTTTAAATTGCCAGTGCACGTCATATGTACAGGCCAGTTGGTTGGTCGATGGTCAGTCACTTAGCCTTTTATATATATAGATTCTCCTTCTGACTTGTGTTACTCTGTGCTCTCCAGTTTTCCACCTGCCTCTCCCTCTTCTTGGTTTCATTTGTCAGCTTATCTTAATCTTTTCTGTAGCCATGAAAGGTTGAGTTCTAGACCCTAGCTTCTACTTGTTTTATTCTCTCCCTGGGTGATCTCTTTCTCCCCTGTGGTTTCAACTACCATCTAGATGTCAACGGTTTTCTCCGTAGTTCTCTCTCTGAGCTCCAACAGTAGCCTACTTGACTTTTTCACTCGGATGTTTCTTAGGCATTTTAATCTCAACATGTATAAAAACCCCTCATCTTCCCCAGCAGAACCTGCTTCCCCTCCAGGGGCCCAATGGTGGTGGAGAATGGCTGCATCATCCAGCCTATTGGTCCAGTCAGAGGCCTGTGAGAGTCATCCTTTATTCAAGGCCTACCATTCCACCTCCCCAGGATCTCCTGAGTCTTTCCACTGCTCTCCATTCTCACCCCTGCCATCATTCCGAGTGGCCCCTTCTGCAGACCATTCTCTCCTCAGTAGCCAAACTGACTATTTAAAAATGCAAATAAGCCCAGCCAACGTGGCTCAGTGATTGAGCATCAACCTATGAACCCAGGGGTCACTGTTCAGTTTCCTGGGGGGCACATGCCCGGGCTGTGATATTTATAGTGTGTCTCATTGTGGCAGGTGTGGTACTACGAGATGCTTGGGTATGAACAAGGTGAATGTTTTGTCCTTATGAGACACCCTCTCTCTAGGGTTTTCTCTTCCAGATTCAGGTCCTTTTCCTGTGGTCTTTCCTCTGCCTGAACTCCCTTCTCCAAGACATGCATTCTCCTTCCCTCAACTATTAACTCTGGCTCATCCTTTAGGTCTAAATTAAATCTCATTTTCTCTCGGAAGTTTTCCCATACCTTTTAGGCTCAGTTAGAAACCTCTATTATGGATTCCCATGGTCCTGAACTTGTCCTCATGTCTGTTTCCCCCACTGGACCAGAATCTCCATGAGACTTAAAACCAGATCTGCCTTATTCATGACCTGGCACCACACCGTGCATTACTCATGTCATTAACTCAATTCATGTTGGTTGAATTAAAGAACATGTCATTTCCATTTGGATCTGTTTTCAGAATATTCGAGGATGACATCTTCAATGCCGGCCCCCTTAGGAATAGCCTCACGCAATCAAGTCTACCATGCTCCAGAGCCGTGTTTTGGAGACCATTGACCGTTACATCTCCCTGGCTCAAGGAAGTAAACAGCCACCCTGCTGCTAAAGCCCTTTCCTGCAGTCAGCTCATCTTTCAGAAAGGCAGGCTGTGGTGTTCCACAAAGAGCAAGGGCTTTATGTTGGAAGGGATCCTAGCTCCCAGTGTTGGCCACTGGTTCATTGTCTGGACAAGTCATTCCCCGTTTCTGACCCTCAGCCTTCCCACTGGTAGGAAAGATATGTGTGCCCCGTTAACGGGGTGGGTGTGGGCTGTCACAAAGGAAACTTGGACCATTCACATTAGTTCCTTCCTCACTCCTAGGCCGTGGTTGGCAGGCTCAGCTCTGGGTCAGACAGACCAAGGTCTGAGTCCTGATTCTGTCACTTCTTCTTTGTAAGCTGACTTAGAAACTCCAAGTTTCAGCTTCCTCCTTGGAAATGGGGACAAAGCCATACCTGCATCTAGGATTGTGAGTGCTTACTGATGCTAATGTGAAGGACTTAGGCAGAGCCTGGCACATGGTGAGCCCTCAATGGATGTGCACAGCGGCAGGACAGAGATGGGAAGACGGACAGAGAAACTGGGTCTGTTCTGATCTCCACTGGTGAATTCATTTGGGAGCGATTTATTGAGCATCTAACTTGTGGAGGGTTCTAGGGAAGGAGCTGTCCAACACTGTGTCCAACTGCAAAGTACGGTGGAGGGGAGGAGACGGGTGTGTAACTAAAGAAGCTGTCAGGTGTGAAGTGATAAAGGTTATTGGGGGGAAAAACAACACCACCAGGGGACTCAAAACTTGTTAGATGAAAGAAGCTGGACGCAAAGAGAACAGACTATATGATTCCATTTTGCTGAACAATCTACGGTGATAAAGATCAAAACAGTGGTTCTGGTTGGGGTATTGGTTGGCATGAGGCAGGAGGGAACTTTCTGGAAATGTTTTCTGTTTCAGTCTTGGTAGTGGACCCCTGGGTATAGGTGGACCCCTGGGAATAGGCACATATGTAAAAATTCATCCAAAAGTTCACTTAAAATTTATACACTTTACTGTATGTAAATTATATTTGAAAAATGATTGTGCCAGAAGTGGACAGGGAAGGGAACTGGCCTGGAGAGGGAACTGCAGGAGGGAAATGGCTTCTCTATTTCTCCTCTCTCTCTCTCTATCTCTCTGTCACGATGGCTCAGTAACAGGATCTAAACAAAGCACTTAATGGAGTTGGAAATTATCAGTAAGTGGTTTTGGAGATTATTTGCTATTTGTTTACAGTGCAAAAAAAAATGTTTGGAATTATACACTTGCAAAAGTCATATTCAGAGAGGTAATTATCAAGTGCAACTTGAATGATCTATTTTGAGGGTCTTTTCTGGTCCCTCATTCCCTTTGGCTAACGAGATTGTGAGTGGTTTCACTGGTTCTTCTCTGTGGGAGGCAGCAGGGTGATGGGAGGAGGCGGATGGGGAGTATACGGTGGAATGACAGCTCATATTTCTGCCGGGTTTCACTGCTCACAAAGCCCCCGTGTACACAGCACCTCATTTGACAGCGATCTAGGAGGGAGGCTGGGGTATCGGTCATGGTTATTGATCACAAGCAACAGAAAGCAATGCTGGGGAGCTTAAGCAGAGAGAGAATGTACTGGGAGGTTATCAAATAGCTCACAGAGTCAAAAGGAAAGGAAAACTGGAGGAGAGAGTCAGAAAACAGGCAGGAATCAAGGAAGGCTTCCTTACACGCAGGTGTTTTCGGGTTCTTTGTTTCAACTTATTGGTTACACTTGGGAATGATCAAGAGAGATTTTCAAAGAAGCAGTAGCATGGACATGGGTGAGGGGAAGTAGTTTGACCAGCAGAGAAGGGCGATTCCAGGAGGGACCAGCACGTGACAACGGCAGGGAGGCAGGGAGAACACCTCTGTGGACGGGAGCTGTGGGAGATGGGGCGGGAAGGCCCTGGAGGCTGCTTTCTGGAAAGCTCTGAGCACCGGGTGCTGAGTTCCTACTGAAACCAGTGGACAGTGAGCACGTTTGGAGGCTTTTGAACAAGGGAATGCCATTCCCTGCTTGTCCTTCAGGAAGAAGAGCCCGGTCCTACAAGCAGCTGGAAGGGTCTGGACCCAGCCGGCTGCACAGTGAAACAGGGTGGGCCGCTCCTGAGAGTTTGAGGAGAATGGGGACCAAGAAAGGGCGCTGGGACCTCTCCGTGCTGCTGCCTGGTGAGCACGAGGGAGCAGTTTCCGGCATCGCGGGTGCCTTCCGGCAGGAGGCTGCCAGGCAGACACAACAGGGGCGCCATGCCACCCACCGGGCCGCCCGCCTGGGAAAACCATGTCCCCCTCCCAGCCCCTTGTCATTCGCATTCTCCTTAGACTTCATTTGCCCATTTTATTTCTAACTTAGCAGGGGTTAATGCTACTTTTATTTTATTTTTTAAAATATATTTTATTTTATTTTATATTTTTTACAGAGAGGAAGGGAGAGGGATAGTTAGAAACATTGATGAGAGAGAAACATCAATCAGCTGCCTCCCTGCCCACAACCAAGGTACATGCCTTTAATAGGAATTGAACCCGGGACCCTTCAGTCCGCAGACCGACGCTCTACCACTGAGCCAAACCAGTTAGGGCAAAAAATGCTATTTTTTTGTTATTAAATTTTTTTTTTTTTTTTTTTACATTTGCATTAAGGATACAAAGGTTTTATTTTTTTATTCTTTTTATTCTTTTTTTTTAATTAAGGCATTATATGTGTACATCTCTTTCCATTGCCCCCCCCAAAAAATGCTATTTTTAAAAGCTGCTCAAAGTAAGTTTTATGTATATTTAACGATATATTTAAAAAAGCATCCTGATAACATTGTCTACAGCAGTGTTTTTCAACCTTTTTTGGGCAAAGGCACACTTGTTTCATGAAAAAAATCACGAGGCACACCACCATTAGAAAATGTTAAAAAATTTAACTCTGTGCCTTTATTGACTATATAAAAAGTAATTCTCTTGAATAGGAATCAAATAAACACAAAGAAAGTATTTTATAATTACTTTATTATGAAATATTAAGTAAACAAAATAGTGAAAAATTATAAAATTCTTGTCTTGTCTGCACCTACGGCACACCAGGCAACATCTCGCGGCACAGTAGTGTGCCGCGGAACAGCGGTTGAAAAACGCTGGTCTACACTAGACTCTACAGGAAGGCTGACTTCATGTTGGTGGAAGACGGCCCTTTTCTCACCATCATACCTTCTTGGCTCCCGGATTATGCAAAGCAAGTCTGGGAAGCATCTAGAAGGATGGGTAGCCCAGGCTGAAGAGCCTAGCACTGCGCCAGGCGATAAGGGCGGGGTCTATCTTGTGGTAAGGCGGGTGGTTGGCTTGTTGTTTGTGTGGCTGTTGTTTGCTTTTGTCTGGTTGTAAATGCTGCTGTGGTTTTCTCTCTGGAGGCCCAGGAATGGCCTGTGGGGCACAGTTTGGTCCCAGAGAAGAAAGAGCAAGGACAGGAGACCTGATCTGAGCAGGGAAGGCCACACCTGTAGGGAGGTTGAGAGACCACAGGGCCGTGACTGAGGGGCCTTGAGACTCTGGATTTGAGTTTTCTGGGAGGACATCCAGTTTACCTTTCTGTTGACTGAGTTGCAGTTTCTTCATGACTCGCCCAAGTGGTCAGCATGGCCACAACGTGGCCTTAGGCTGGGGCTGGGGCTGCCCGGGGACCGAAGGGGAGGAGAGTGCCCTGTCACCGGGTGAAGGTCACCAGAGCCTGGCAGTTGGGGAAGGTCACTGGGGAAGGTCACTGGTGAAGGTCACCGGAGCCTGGCAGTTGGGGAAGGTCACTGGTGAAGGTCACCGGAGCCTGGCAGCTGGGGAAGGTCAACGGATGAAGGTCACCGGGTGAGGGTCACTGGGTGCCTGGCAGTTGGGAAAGGTCACTGATGAAGGTCACTGGGTGAAGGTCACCGGGTGAGGGTCACTGGGTGCCTGGCAGTTGGGGAAGGTCACTGGTGAAGGTCACCGGGTGAGGGTCACCGGTAGCCTGGCAGTTGGGGAAGGTCACTGGTGAAGGTCACTGGGTGAGGGTCACCGGGTGAGGGTCACCGGGTGAGGGTCACTGGGAGCCTGGCAGTTGGGGAAGGTCACCGGGTGAGGGTCACTGGGAGCCTGGCAGTTGGTGAAGGTCACGGGTGAAGGTCACCGGGAGCCTGGCAGTTGGGGAAGGTCACTGGTGAAGGTCACTGGGTGCCTGGCAGTTGGGGAAGGTCACTGGTGAAGGTCACTGGTGAAGGTCACCGGGTGAGGGTCACTGGGAGCCTGGCAGTTGGGGAAGGTCACCGGGTGAGGGTCATTGGGAGCCTGGCAGTTGGTGAAGGTCACTGGTGAAGGTCACTGGGTGCCTGGCAGTTGGTGAAGGTCACTGGTGAAGGTCACCGGGAGCCTGGCAGTTGGGGAAGGTCACTGGTGAAGGTCACCGGGTGAAGGTCACCGGGTGAGGGTCACTGGGAGCCTGGCAGTTGGTGAAGGTCACTGGTGAAGGTCACTGGGTGCCTGGCAGTTGGTGAAGGTCACTGGTGAAGGTCACTGGTGAAGGTCACCGGGAGCCTGGCAGTCGCTGGAAAAGTGGTTAGAGGCGTGAGCAGGAAGAGCCCGGGCAGCTGTTCCGATGGCGCGGAAACAGGACTCGGCTATTGTTAAGAGGTGAGTTTTGGATTCAGACAGTCTTGTTTTGATTCCTGGTCCTACCTTACAAGCTGTGTGACCTTCACCTCCCTGTGCCCCTGTTAAATGAGCATAACAGTCTCTACATGTTACCTTCATTCCCTTTCAATTCCCCCTGCCGCCCCAATGCTCTTTGTGACCAGTTTCACCTGGACCATCGTCTGAGGAGGAGCTGGTCCTGGGGAAGCAGGTGAGGAGGGTCCCTGTGACCTGGGCTGCCGGCTGCCGGGCTGCGGGCGGGTCTCCAGGAGGGCGGGGAGGCCGACCTGGCTTCCCCGAGGCCTGCAGCCCTCTCTGGCGTCAGGGCCCGTGGGCAGCGAAGGCTGCAGAGAGCAGAGGCCTTCTCCCTCCAGAACTCAGGCCTGGCCATGGAGCTGGGAGGAAATGAACACCCACCTTGTCCACTTCCTGGCCTGAGGGTAAGTGGGAGGCAGCTCTGGGTCTGGCAGGCGATGGCCTGGAATTGCAGGACTATTGGGGGGGGGGGAGAGAGGGAGAGAGAGAGAGAGAGAGAGAGAGGGAGAGAGAGAGAGAGAGAGAGGGAGAGACAGAGAGAGGGAGAGAGAGAGGGAGAGAGAGAGAGAGAGAGAGAGAGAGAGAGAGGGAGAGAGAGAGGGAGGGAGGGAGGGAGGGAGAGAGAGAGAGAAGAGAGAGAGGGAGGAGAAGACTCTAGAAGATTTAGAGCGGACACAGACAGAGATAGATATACCTACCTTCAACTACAACTCCTCTCTCCCTCATCTTCTCTCTATCTCTCCTTCTCATCCACTCTTCCGCTCTTTTTTTCTCTCCCTCTCTCATCTCTCGCTATCGCGCTCCGCTTGTCGCTCTCTCTGACTCTTCTCTCGCATCTCTTCTCTCTCTCGCTCTCTCGCTCTCTCGTTCTCTCTCTCTCTACTCTCTCTCTCCACCTCTCTACACGCTCTCTCTCGCGATCCTCTCAATCTCTCTTCTCTTACGCTCCCCTCTCCTTCTGCTGCTTCTCTCGATCTCTCTCTTCTGCATTTCATTTCGTCTCTCTCTTTCTCTCTCTCTCTCGCCATCTCTCTCTCTCTCTCCTATAGGTTCGCGCTCTCTCTCTTCGCTCTCGCTCTCTATCTACACGACTTTTGCCACTGCCTTGGAGTAACTCAACCAACTCAGTAGCAGAGAGAACCCTACCTGCACTACCCGTCAATCAGAATAGACCCCTTCCCGCCCCCGGCGCCCCCCCCTCACCCCTCCTCGCCCTCCCGGGGCCCTCCCTCCTTCCCTCCTGCTGGGGAGCCACCTGCTGTCTGGGCCACTTCAGCGAGATTGGCAGCAGGAGATTTATTTCTAAAAACGGAAAATGGTGTTGGATTTTTTCTGCTTATTGCAAAAGGTTTATAGCTGCATAAAGATATATATAAAGTAAACAGGATCACAGCCCATCATCCGGAAATAGCCGCGGTCAAGTTAGCATATTGGGGTCAAGCTTTCCTCACTCTGTTTTCTTACACACTCACTTCCAGGTCACCTGGAACAATGCTGGGGTCCGAGGATGAGACAAAATGCACTTGAACCGTTCCTTCTGTGGCCAGTGGAAAATTCCAGTTCCCTCTTCAAAACCAGGTTTCCCCAGGAGCTGGAAGTGGGCACAGTCGCTCCTCCTTCCTAGCTCCAGGGAGTTTTTAGTCTCTGCCCGCATCTTTTGGCTCTTCTGGTGTGTAACTCCTGGGACAACTGAGACCTGGAATTTGGCTCTTTTCCTCCAATTAAAAAAAATAGAAATTAAAAAAAAAAAATCCCATTTCCAGGAAGCCTTGTTTGCAAATATCCCTAAGGCAGGAGGGCCAAAGCGTGGGCGTATGTCCCAGGAACACAACCATTTCATTTCATTTCATTATTTATTTATTTATTTTTAATACAAACCATTTCAAACTGAATGTTGACACGCTGTAAGAAAAGTCTTTGGTCCTCCACCCCCACCTGCTGCCCTCCTTCCTTCCCTCTCTGGTGGCTCCCTCCCCAGTCCTTGTTTCTAAGGCGTCTCTCTGATAGGCTGGTCAATGCCCTTGGGTGCCTGCGCACTTCCTGCCTCAGGTGACTTGTCAGAGCGTTATCTTACAGACAATTCTCTCCCTCAGGAGCCTGCTGCCATCTGCGAAGGCAACAGACAGTTCCTCCCATCCTGCTAGACACATCCATCCTTTTCTTTAAAAACAAAAAACGAGCTCATTCTACACATTCTCTATGGCAACACTGTTTTCCCCATTTTACAGAGGAGGACACGGAAATCTTGGCCTCTGCCTAAAAGCTGCCCTGCCCAACTTGGGGCTCCGCACACTCCCAAGCATCTCTAATGTATGTGTTGGATGCTGTGCTTGTTTTTTAATTTATTGTTTCCTTCTCCCACGAGAATGTAAGTCTAGGGAAGCCACCGACCATGTCAGTTTTGCTCACTGCTCTGTCTTCAGAATCAATCAAACGGTAGGTGATGTAGTCAGGATTCTCCAGAGAAACAGAGTCAGGAGGAGGTGCATATATAGAGGAAGGTGACCAGACGTCCCGCTTTTGGCGGGACAGTCCCGATTTTTAACCACTTGTCCCGCGTCCCGAGGCGTTTTACGGACACGGGACAAGTTGCTAAAAATCGGTACTATCCCGCCAAAAGCGGGATGTCTGGTCACCTTAATATAGAGAGGAAGAATTAATTTAAGGAATTGGCTTCTGTGATGGCGGAGGCCGGCAAGTCCAAAATCTGTAGGGCGATTGGCAGGCTGGGAACCCAGGGACAAGCTGAGGGTGCAGTTCGTGTCTGAGGGGCATCAGGCTGCAGAGCTCCCTCTTGCTCCGGGGAGATCAGTCTTTTTTCTCTGCAGGCCTTCGACTGCCTGGATGACGCCTACCCATGTTATGGAGGGCAATCTGCTTTACTCAAAGCCCACCTACTTATTTGTTTTCCAGTTTTTATTTTTATTGCAAGAAAAACGGTCTTAACTATAATAATGTTACATGCAATAAACCTTAATATTTCAAGATAAACGATCTTAAATATAATAATGTTACATGCAATAAACCTTAATATTTCAAGAAAAACTATCTTAAATATAATAATGGTACATGCAATAAACATTAATATAGCAAAAAAACAATTCTAAATATTAAATGTTACATCCAATAAACACCAATGCAAGAAACATGATCTTTCATATAATAACATTACATGCAGTAAATGTTACTATTTCAAGAATGAAAGGATTTCAAGTATAATAACATTACCAAAACTGTACTAACATAGTATGATATCACAAAAGTTGTAGGAAATACTAAAAATCTGTAAATAACAGGGTTACTCCGATTATATTCTAGTATATGGTTTTCCCCTCTGGCTCTATTTTTTATTTTTATTTTTTTATTTTAGGCACCAAAATTTTTATTTATCTACCTTCTTGCTCTAACATTATATAAACATAAACAAAATTTACCTTTTTGACCCAGGGTTGTGGTAGGAACCACTACAAAGTGGTGGCAGATCTATGCCTGCTTTTAAGATCCTCTGGCCCCTCTTAACCTCTGGCTGTCACTTCTCTTGTCCCTTCTCGGCTGTCCCATAACAGTGTGTTTTATAACCCCTTAAAACAGGGGCTGAAGTACCAACCTCATTGTTCTGAGGTATAAGAGAATGCCCAGCACTAAGCCAGGCTCTCAGGAGCATTTGAACTCCCAACAATTCCTCCCCGCCCATAGATATAGCTCCTTCTCATTTGTCATGGGCTGAGGAAGCAGTGAATCCGTCAATCAAGAATATGGGCACAACATCCATAGGGCAGGCGAGGGCTTATTAGGGGTGTCGAACTCAATCAGAGAAGGGGCCAAAATCTAAAATCCAGCCTAAATCGCGGGCCGAATGGTTTACTGAACAGTCATAAACTGTCATTGTGATGGAAACGCAGCGGAGTGCAGTGATGACAGCGCGGTGCGGGCCACATTGCAAGGCCTGGCGGGACGGATTTGGCCCTCGGGCCTTGTGTTTGACACATGTGGCTTAGATAGTAAAGTGCACAGGTGTTATGCCATCACTTCCAACTTCCAGCCTAAGGAAGGACTGAGCAGCTCTAAACCCCCTGAGCCATGGTTCCCTGTGGGATCTCCCATGTGCCTCCCCTGTGACCGGGGCCTGAGGAGGGGCTTCTCACACAAGGAACAGTATGAGGGACATCACGGAGGCCAAAGACTGAGTGACCAGCTCCAGGGAATCGATGGGGGACATTAACAAATCATTCTCAAAAAGGGTGCCATTTGCTCTTGAGGAGAAGAGGGGACCTGGGCAAGGACAGCAGCCAGAAGGCAAAGGGGCAAGTCTGATTCCCAGTAGCGGTAGTGATCGGCCTTGAAGGGGCCATCACGGGGCATGCCAGGTACTGGGCCTGCCTCTCCATCTGCTTGGTCAGTTTCACATTCAGCGTTCGCAGGTGGGCTTCAGCACTGCTCCATCCAACTTCTTGGGCAGGAAATGGACCCCAACGGGGTACTTGTCTGGATGGGTCCACAGTTCAATCTGCGCCAGCACCTGGTTGGTGAAGGAGTTGCTCATCACAAAGCTGGGATGACCCATCGCACAGCCCAGGTTGACCAGCCGGCCCTCGGCCAGCGGGATGATTCGGCGCCCATTCTTCAGCTGGTAGCGGTCCACCTGGGGCTTAATGTTCACTTTCTCCACAGCGTTATCATTCAGCCACTGACATCAATCTCCACGTCAAAGTGTCCAGGGTTACATACGATGGCGTCATCCTTCATCTGCTCCAAGTGCCTGCCAAGGGTGATGTCGATACAGCCTGTGGTGGTGACAAATACGTTGCCCTCCTGACAAGCCTCGTCCATAGCCCTCCATGGCAGCCTGCAGTGCATTGATGGGGTCAATCTCGGTGATGATGACTCGGGCCCCCAAACCCCTCAGGGCCTGGGCACAACCCTTGCCCAGGTCGCCATATCCCGCTGCCACCGCCACCTTGCCCACAATCATCACATCTGCGGCCCGCTCAATGCCATCTATGAGGGACTCCCGGCAGCCAGAGAGGTCGTCAAATTCACTCTTTGTGACGGAGTCATTGACGTTGATGGCAGGAACCTTCAGGATCCCGTTGGCCATCATCTTCTACAGGGTTGTGGACTCCAGTTGTGGTCTCCTCGGAGAGGCCTCGGATACCCGACAAGAACTGTGGATACTTGGTGTGGATGAGGTTGGTGAGATTGCCGCCGTCGTCCAGAATCATGTTGAGAGGCCCATCCTTGAAGTACAGAGTTTGCTCAATACACCACAGGTACTCCTCATCTGTTTCACCCTTCCAGGCCTACACCGGCATGCTGGCCTTGGCAATGGCAGCCGCTGCATGGTCCTGGGTGGAGAAGATGTTGCATCTCAGCACCCAGGCAACAAGGGTCTCAACGAGGATGGCTGTCTCAACGGTCATGTGCAGGCACCGGCGATGCGGGCACCCTTCAGCGGCTTGGAAGCCGAGTACGTCTCCTGCATGCGCGTCAGGCCCGGCATCTTGTGCTCCACGATGTCCAGGGCCCTCCGTCCCCAGGAGGCCAGGCTGATGTCAGCGACTTTGTAGGGCAGTTTGTCCATCATGCTAACGGTAACTCCGAGCGGAGTGATGGACACAGGCAAAAGGGGCTGGGCCACCTACTGGGAACCGGAACGGGGCGGGCAACCACGGGAAGGGCCCCCCTGGCTCTATTTTTGTCCATCTGTTTATGTTGTTCAATATACTCCACCAGTGAGTGAGGTCATATGATAATTATCTTTCCCCGACTGGGTTATTTCGCTTAGCATGATGCTTTTAAAGTCTATTTTGTCGGATATGAGTATTGCTACTCCAGCTTTTTTCTTTTTTCTTTTCTTTTCTATTTGATTGGGAATTTTTTTTCCAGCCCTTCACTCTCATCCTGTGTGTGCCTTTTGTTTTGAGATGGGTCTCTTGTAGAGTCCAGTGGTTGCCAACCTTTCAGACCTCATGGACCACCTGTATACAGCATATAGTTGGGTCATGTTTTTGCATACATTCAACTACCCTACATCTTTTGATTGGGTTTAATCCATTTACATTTACATTTAGGGTTATTATTGAGAGGTACTCATTTATAGCCATTTTAATTCTACATGGCTAGGTTTCTCTCTCTGTTTCTTCTTCTCAGCAATCTCTTACAGCAATCCTTTTAGCATTTCTTGTAATGCTGGCTTGGTGGTGATGAACTCCGTTAGCCTTTTTTTTTTTTTTTTTTTTGGTCTGGGAAGCTCTTTATTTGACCATCTGTTTGGCGTTGGCCACGTCTAAGTCGTGCAAGGTCACATCCTGGATGATTTCTTTCTTCTTGTGCACACCCCCCTTTGGCATACTCTTCAGCTTCAAGGTCGAATTCTGTGGCATAGGTATCACACCTGCCCTGCCTCTTCACGGCGCCACTGTTGGCTTCAATGTAAACCACATCTCCAGCCTCTACTTGCTCTTTCTGCAAACTTTCCAAAATGCTGGGGTCCAGTTTCAATTGTTTGGTTCCTTTGGCTGTTTTGAGTCCTATGATTACATGACTAATGGTTTTACCATACCCTCCCATGTCTCTCACGGAGTTAGCTCTGTGACTTCACCTTCATAAACCTCCTTGGTTTCCTTTATCCACAGCCCCATGGCCCTGCGGAAGTTCTCCATCAGCACTTCCGTCTTCTTGATCTCCGTAGAGTAAACTTCACTCCCCACCATGGGGCAGAAAGGCACCTCACTACCCAGCTCCTGAGCAATAGCGAGAGCTAGAGCTGTCTTGCCAGTTCCAGGAGGTCCTGCCAACAAGACAGCTCTTCCAGCCATTTTCTTGCTTTTGATTAATTCTACTATAACACCACAGGCCTCTCGCGCATTCTCCTGGCCCATGAGCCCCAAGGCCGCCTGCTTGGCCAAGTCGCTCTCCTCCAGCCCCAGCCCCTTCACGTGGCTGTGGGAGGCAATGTGCTGCATCTTCGTGGTGCTCTTTACTTCCTCGATCTTCATCTTGTACTGGTTGGGAGCCAGGAGTGAGTGTGGGAAACCAGGAGCGAGAACCCCAGTTACCATCTGACCATCTATTTTGAATGATAGCCTTGCTGGATATAGTTATCTCAGTCTCAGATTTTTGCTTTCCATTACCTTGAGTTCTTCATGCCATTCCCTTCTGGCCTGTAGGGTTTCTGATGAGAAATTAGGTGTCAGCCTATGGGAACTCCTTTGTAGGTACCAGTTTTCTCTTGCAGCCTTTAAGATTCTCTCTTTGTCTTTAATTTTTGGCATTTTAATTATGATGTGTCTGGGCGTGGGTCTGTTTTGGTTCTTCTTGTTTGGGGTTCTCTGTGCCTCCTGAACTTGTGTGACTTTTTCCTTTACCATGTTAGGGAAGTTTTCTACCATTATTTCTTCAAACACCTTCTCTATTCCTTTTTCCCTCTCTGCCTCTTCTAGCATACCTACTATCCTAATATTGTTACATTTCGCATTGTCCCACAGCTTCTGTAGGCTTTCCTCCTGGTTTTTCATTGTTTTTCCTTTTTGGTTCTCTAATTGAGTGATATTTTCAACTCTGTCTTCTAATTCACTGATTCAATTCTGAGCTTCCCCTAATTTGCTGTGTATTCCTTCCAATGTGTTCTTTATTTGTGTTATATCATTCTTTATCTCAAACTATTCTTTTTTCAGAGTTACTATATCTTTTTTTCATACTATTGAGCATTTTTAACATTACTCTGAACTCTGTTTCAGATAAATTTCTTATCTGTTTCATTTATCTCTTCTTCTGGAGAATTCATTAGTTCTTTTATTTGGAGTTGTTTCTTTGTTTTCTTATTTTGGTTGTTTGGGTTTGTGACTATGTTTTAGGTATATCCTCTATACCTCTCAATCTCTAGTGCAGGGAATTGTTAAAGGCTGTGTCTGACTAATTGGATCAGGCAAAGACTCAAAGCCTCCAGCGACAACCTCTGTCTGCAAACTAATAGGATTCTGACTTGAATTGCCTCCAGGCAATTGTCCTCAGGTATGGTGAGAGTTTTTTCCAGCAGGGTGGTGCAGTCGCTTCTGCCTGGAGGCTAATGGTTACTTTTAATCTCTTAAGTGGCCTCAGGGCAAGGTGTTTTCCAATAGGTGATGCTTTTATTTTTATTTTTATTTTTTAAAATATATTTTATTGATTTTTTTTACACAAAGGAAGGGAGAGAGATAGAGAGCTAGAAACATCGATGAGAGAAACATCGACCAGCTGCCTCTTGCATACCCCCTACCGGAGATGTGCCCTCAACCAATGTACATGCCCTTGACCGGAATCGAACCTGGGACCTTTCAGTCTGCAGACCGACTCTCTATCGCTGAACCAAACTGGTTTCGGCAATAGGTGATGCTTTTAAAGTCTATTTTGTTGGATATGAGTATTGCTACTCCAGGCAAGGCAGATGTCTATGTAGGAAAGATATCCTTCTCTGTGTGAGGGAATGACTCAGCCCGGAAATTTGGGGTGTCTGCCTTCTGAGCTCTATCCCTGGAGTCCCCAGACCTGGGTTCTGCTTTCATATCTCCAGTCCACTTCACCCTCCCTCTGCCAGAGCACAAGGTGGGTGGCTCCAGAGGGAATTTTTGTGCATTGGCCCTTTAAGAGGGTACCTGAATTTTCAGCCGCCACTCCCTGGCAGACAGCACCCCACTGCTTTTCACGTCTAGATGTAATGTGGGTACCCTCCTCAGTTTGGTGCTCTCTGCTGGGAAGCCCAGCTTCGAGATTAGATCCAGAGTTCTCAGTGGCGCCCCCCCCTCCCCTCCCAGCTGAGATATCTCTCTGAGATTGCCTCTGTGGGTGGCCGCCAGCCCTTTCGCGCCTCTGCCCCTCCTACCAGTCTCTCTGCCGTTTCCACCTTCGGTCCCTGGGTATCAGGGTTCTCTTCTGTGAGTTTTCCATTGATTTTTCAGGAAACCTTTCCGTATTTCAGTTGTGATTCCAGCTTGTTCCTGGGAGCATGTCCGTGCAGCATCCTCCTACTTTGCTGCCATTTTTTTTTTTTTAAAATATATATTTTATTGATTTTGTACAGAGAGGAAGGGAGAGAGATAGAGAGTTAGAAACATCGATGAGAGAGAGTCATCGATCAGCTGCCTCTTGCACACCCCCTACTGGGGATATGCCCGCAACCAAGGTACATGCCCTTGACCGGAATCGAACCCGGGACCTTTCAGTCCCCAAGCCGACGCTCTATCCATTGAGCCAAATCGGTCTCGGCTTTGCTGCCATTTTTAATCTCCAAAAACCCACTTATTTACACGTTAATCACATCCAAAACACCTCCACAGAAACATCCGGAATAACATTTGATGAAATCTCTGTGCACTGTGTGGCCCAGCCAAATAGACACATAAAATGAACCATCACACAACAGGCACATTTAAACTATTTGTTGAAGGAACTTCTCAATAAATAAAAAAAATGGATTAATTTCAGGAAGGGGAGAGTCCTGTCTGAGTCACACAGCTGGCAAAAAGAAGGCCCAGGCTGCCTGACCAGCGTGGCTCAGTGGTTGAGCGCTGACCTATGAACCAGGAGGTCATAGTTCGATTCCTGGTCAGGGCACAGGCCTGGATTGTGGGCTCCATCCCCAGTGGGGGGCGTGCAGGAGGCTGCTGATCGGTGATTCTTTCTCATCACTAATGTTTTTATCTGTCTCTCCCTCTCCCTTCCTCTTTGAAATCAATAAAAATATAATAAAAAAATAGAAAAAAAGAAAGAAGACATAAGTTTTCTGAAGTGGACACAGGCAGCTTTTATCCCCATCCCACCACAAGTCTCCTCGGCATAGCAGCCAGAGCCGGCCTCGTGTAGCTCTGGAGCTGCTGTCACATGGAAGAGATTCTCTTGCAAAGACTTTATATTCCACAAAGGTCTACGCGCATGCCTGCTGTTGTCACAAAATGCTTCTGTCAGGCATTCTTAAAAAGTAGGTCTTCTGATAGATTTTGTTAGTACCTGTGTGGCCTGAAGCAATTAAAAAATTATTGTTTTTTACAAAAAGGGGAGCCTTCACTCAGCCCTTCTCCTGCAGGCATGCATCAGCTAAGGCCCTGCTGCCCCTTTCTCCCCCCGCATCAAACCCCTGCCCACTTCCCTGTGAGCTCTCTACCCTCCGGCCAAACCAAGGGACTCTCTGTTCCCAGTACAGACCCTGCTGAGACTGCACCTGGGACGCACCCGCCTCCTCTAGATTGCACCCCGGTTTTTATTCATTCACAAATATTTCTTAAGCACTTGTAAGGAGGCAGGTGCTGTCTTTGCGTTGGGGATGCAGCGATGAGCAAGAGCGTTAAGGTGCCTGCCTTATCGGAGCTCCCGGTCTAGTTCTGGGGAGACAGACACAGCTCAGGCCAGCAGGCGAACGAGATAACTCCAGGCGGTGACAAGCCCCGGGAGGAAAGCCAGCACGTAATAGCAGGTTGCAGACAGGCTGATGTGAACGATAGCGCTAGGATGGGAGAGGGGTGCGACTTAGATGGGAGCTCAGCGCTGGTGTTCGTTCGGAGAGAGACCTGCGTGTGTTAGAGGGGCCGGCCACGGGGGCGGCGGAAGGACACTGTGGCAGAGGGAACAGCACGTGCCAAGGCAAAGGGCAGAATAAGCTCGTGTGTGAAGAACGGAAAGAAAAAAACGTGTATTAGGTACTTTCTGTCAGGCACACGCTAGCTTCTGGGGCTACAAAGATCGATAGGGTACAGTCCTTTCCCCTGAGGAGTTCATTATTTTTATTTTTGGGGGGAGGCAGACATAGCTGACACCTTTGAGGGACCTGCCTGGACCATTAACCAATGACTGCCCCCACTCCCTACTTTTCCAGGAAGTTCCACTTTCCTGGGTTTCCGTGTTTGTACTCTGAGCCAATTATTCGGCCGGCCCCGTGGCTGATTGGAGCAGGAGGGTCACCTCACTTAAGCAGGACCGATCAGGTTTCCTTCTGTCAGGATCATTGAATGGGAGTTCAAGCCCTACCCTCCCGCTTGGCGCCAGAATAGGAACTCAGACACAGCTTGAGCAGCTACCGTTAGGGTGACCAGCCCTTCTCCTTCTCCTTCTCCTTCTCCTTCTCCTTCTCCTTCTCCTTCTCCTTCTCCTTCTCCTTCTCCTTCTCCTTCTCCTTCTCCTTCTCCTTCTCCTTCTCCTTCCCCTTCCCCTTCCCCTTCCCCTTCCCCTTCCCCTTCCCCTTCCCCTTCCCCTTCCCCTTCCCCTTCCCCTTCCCCTTCCCTTCCCTTCCCTTCCCCTTCCCCTTCCCCTTCCCCTTCCCCTTCCCCTTCCCCTTCCCCTTCCCCTTCCCTTCCCCTTCCCCTTCCCCTTCCCCTTCCCCTTCCCTTCCCCTTCCCCTCCTCCTCCTCCTCCTCCTCCTCCTCCTCCTTCTTCTTCTTCTTCTTCTTTTTCTTCTTCTTCTTTTTTTAAAGTATATTTTATTGATTTTTTACAGAGAGGAAGGTGTGTGTGCAGGAGGCAGCTGGTTGATATTTCTCTCTCATCGATGTTTCTAGCTCTCTATCTCTTTCCCTTTCTCTCTGTTAAAAATCAATAAAATATATTTAGAAAAAAAAGAAATATCCCTAAGAGGGAATCATCGATCAGCTGCCTCTTGCACATCTCCTACTAGGGATGTGCCCGCAACCAAGGTACATGCCCTTGACTGGAATTGAACCTGGGACCTTTCAGTCTGCAGGCTGATGCTCTATCCACTGAGCAAAACCGGTTTCAGCTGACCAGCCCTTCTGATATTCCCAGGACTGAGAGGTGGTACACCGGGAGAGTCCCAGGAAAACTAGGGTGGTTGGTTGGCTGCACTACCTGCTGTGTGCCAGGCTGAGGGTTTCAGTTGCTGCCCACGTGTCACTGGGCAGAGGCATCACTGTGGCTGGAGCAGAAGAGGAGAGGTCTTTTAAAAAATTTTTATTGATGTCAGAGAGGAAGAGAGAAGGAGAGAGAGAGAAAAACATCAAAGATGAGAAAGAATCATGGGTTGGCTGCCTCCTGCATAGCCCCCTTCTGGGGATTGAGCCCGCAACCTGGCATGTGCCCTTGACCGAGACCCTTCAATTGGCAGGCCAATGCTCTACCCACTGAACCAAACCAGCAAGGGCAAGAGGGGAGGTCTTCAGAGAGAGAAGAGTGGAGGAGAGACAGGGCACAGAGAGCGAGTGTCCTGGAGTGATTCTATTTTTAAAAATATATACATTTCATTAATTTTTTTTTACAGAGAGGAAGGTAGAGGGATAGAGAGTTAGAAACATCGATGAGAGAGAAACATCGATCAGCTCCCTCCTGCACACTCCCCACTGGGGATGTGCCTGCAACATGTCCTAGACCGGAATTGAACCTGGGACCCTTCAGTCCATAGGCCGACGCTCTATCCACTGAGCCACACCGGTTAGGGCATGATTCTTTTATTGACTCCAAGCCTTCCCGAAGCCTGTCTATAGCCTTGGCCATGGATTCTCAGACACCCTTGTTCCCTTGCAACAAATCTCCTTTGTCCTCTCACGTTAACTGCAGGAGTCCTCATTGGCAGAGACAATGTCCGTAAAGAACTGTGACCCAGGAGCTCCGTGCAGGCACAGAGGTGCCCACGGTCCCGTGGGTACCTGCCGAGCGTAACTTGGCGACGTTCCCAGGCCACGTTCTCCAACTCAGTCTACGGTCCCTGTCTCTCAGCTCCCCACAGCTCGATCTGACTCTCTCATAACCCTTTCTGCCTCCTCCTGTCTGTCATATGTTACCTCCTCGACCACGAAGACTCATGCATGTCCTGGCTGGTGTGGCTCAGTTGCTTGGGTGCTGTCCGGTGCACTGAAGGGTTGCCGGTTGGATTCCTGGTCTTTGAGCTTGATCCCTCAGAGGGGGATGCAGGAGGCAGCCCATCAATGTTTCTCTCTCACCTTGATGTTTCGCTCTCTCTCTCTTCCTCCCTCTCTCTGAAAATTAATAAACTACTCTTAAAAAAGATTCATGAATGATTCATTTCATACTTCTCCCCAAACACGTGTCTTTTGTATAGAAAATACTCAGTTCAATTTAAATGCAACAACCAGGGGAGTGTGCACAGTCTTAATGAGTAGTAGTAATCTGTTGTTATATATAAAGCAGTTTCAAGTTCATTTTCTGCTGGCCATTCAGCTCTTCTGAATTTAGATATTAATAATCTCTATATATAAAAGCCTAAGAGACTGGACTAACAGATGACCGGCCAGTAGCTATGATGCACGCTGACCACCAGGGGGCAGACGCTCAATGCAGGAGCTGCCCCCTAGTGGTCAGTTGGCAGATGGGTGCCAGGTGCCAGGCTCATGCTCTCCTGCGGACACTCCCCCTGTGCACCTGAGCTGCAGGGGGTGGAGGGGGAGGGGGAGTATAGAGGGGCTGGGATGAGTGGGAGCAGCGGGGCGCCCAGCCTGGGCTCAGGCTGCCTCTTTGAGCCGTGTGGGATCAACGCAGACAGCAGGCTGGAGCCCGATGAGCTGGCCGGTAAGGCCGGGCTTTGGTAGCGCGGAGGTCCACTGATCCCTGCAGGCCAGGCCGAGGGACCCCATTGGTGCACGAATCTGTGCTCGGGGCCTTTAGTAGTAGTAATAATAATAATAATAATAATAATAATAATAACTACCAATTATGGTGCACATATTCTATGTGCTAGATAAGAAAAAGAAGCTCTTGAGGCTCAGAGAGACTAAGTGATTTGCCCAAGATCCCAAATTTATATGTCACAGATCTGACCACAGGGTCTTATTTTCAGGCTGCACACCCGGGCTCTCTCTGCCAGAGCAGCAGGCAGGATCTCGGGGCAGAGGGCAGGCTGTTCTGCCCCTCCCCAGCTCCCTGAGGTCTGATTCAAGTCTGCTGGGCAGGCCTTGCCTCTGCCCTGCCTCCCTGGGGGCCAGTCTGGCTAAGTCAGGCAAACTCCTGTTCTTGGAGCCACTGTGGTTACCATGGCACCTTCCCTAGGCTCCTCTCAGTGTAGATCTGGGGGCGAGTTGTTTTGAAGCAAATCGGGGAAAACAGAGAAATTCTCCCACAAACGCGGGCAACTGGCAAACAGCCCGCCTCCCCTCGAAATTCCTCTCAGTGCCCCTCAGGAGGGTCCTGGGGCCGCGGAGCCCGATTCCTCCATTTCACAGGTGAGGAAACCGAGGCCCAGGGTGCTGCGCGTCAGAGAGGGTCTGTGCCTAGGCCAGAAGGGCCTTTGGAGTCAGAGAAACCTGGGTTCCGGTCTCTGCGCATGACACTGCGCAGCTCCCTGACTGCTCTGAGTCCTGGGTCCCTCCTCTGTGAATGGGGTCGTGACCCTCCTCCCCTGGAAAGTGCATCGCTCCAGGATCCAGGTGGCGAGGGTTCCGGGCTGGATCCTGCTACTGCTTTGCTTCACCATGTTGGACCTCAGCATCTTTTTTTTGTTTGTTTTGTTAATATATTTTATTGATTTTGTACAGAGAGGAAGAGAGAGGGATAGAGAGTTAGAAACATCGATGAGAGAGAATCATTGATCAGCTGCCTCTTGCACACCCCCCACTGGGGATGTGCCCGCAACCAAGGTACATGCCCTTGACCTGAATCGAACCCGGGACCTTTCAGTCCGCAGGCCAACGCTCTATCCACTGAGCCAAACCGGTTTTGGCCTCCTAAGCTTTTTTCTAGGCCCGAATGCTGTTCATTTGGTGACAGAATGCTATCTTAGGGCTCCTAAAAGCGGAGTTTCCTTCACCACATCACCTGCCAGCGAGGCTCCGGGGCCAGCCAGGAGGCCAGACCTCAGCCCCTGGACCCCGAAGTTCCTTTGCTGGAGAGGGAGAGATGCCTCTGGCCTCTGAGGGCAAGAACTTCCCATGAGGGCTGGGCTGTGGGCAGGCATTCAGCTGGGCTCCCCAGGGCCCACCTCCGGTGCTGGTTCTGCCCAGGCCTGTGGGGCCAGGCTGGGAGGACAGGGATGGGCAGGGAGAGAAGGATGCCTTGAATAAGGAGACTGTACCCGTTTGACAAGGTCAGCGGAAAGCACGTTTTAACACCCCCTGCCTCAGAGTGTGGCGTTGAGAGATGGGCAGCTGCCATGCTCAGAAGAGTGACTCCTGAGGGTGAAGGAGGAGGGGCAGGGGAAGTGGGTGGCATTGGGAATTCCAGGGGAGGGAATGGAATGGAGACTCCAAATGGGGGGTTAGTGGGAGGGAGAGAAAAGCCGAAGGAAATAAACAGAGAGAAAAAAGCAGGGAAAGGACTGACTTTTGTCTAAGAAACATGGCAGCCTGATTGAAAAGACAGGAGAGAGTGTTTACGTCCTCTGTCATGCTGTCCCATCCGTGTCTGTGTCCCCCCCCCCCTCCTCCCCCCCCCCCCCCGTCACACTGGATTGCCTTGCTTTCTGCCTGTGACTCCTCGGCCTCTATTCCCGCAGCTCTATTGGCCCGCCCTGGGAACCCTGAGCCTGTCCCGCACTCCTCTTAGCCACCGTCCCTTCCCTGCTGCTGCTCACTCATTTTTCTTTTAATTTTTTAAAAATATATTTTTAATTGATTTTTTACAGAGAGGAAGGAAGAGGGATAGAGAGCTAGAAACATTGATGAGAGAGAAACATCGACCAGTTGCCTCCTGCACACCCCTCACTGGGGATGTGCCCTCAACCAAGGTACATGCCCTTGACCGGAATCGAACCTGGGACCTTTCAGTCCTCAGGCTGCCGCTCTATCCACTGAGCCAAACCGGCTTTGGCTGCTCACTCATTTTTCAAGGCCCTTCTAATCCCTCCCCTTTTCACCCTCCACACTGAGCAAACATCCTGCAATCTGACATGTGGGAGCTACTCTCGGCAGGACCCAGCCCACCATTGGCTAAATCCCAAGGGTGGATTTGTCTAAACCTGGGATCACTGCTTCCCAAGATCAAGGAAGGAAGGCTGATGGAAATGTGGTTTTTGGAGTAATAGTACCAGCCAAGAAAAGAGCTCATTGAATGTTTCCCATGTGCCAGGCACTGCAACAGGCTCTATACTGGCATCGCCTCATTCATCTCCTGCACAAGCCTACAAAATGTATATTATTCTCATTTCCTCTTAACAGGCAAGGGAACGGAGGCTTGACAAAGCTGATAAAAGTTTATCCAAAGTCACATACTAGCATGCTCAAACCCAGGGTCCCTGCTCCTGATCACAGAATGCCACCTCTCAGTCTCAAAGCAAAGATGTATTTCTGCCAATAAACCACGTCTGTTTATTTCTGGGTCACTTTCTCAGGATGTCACCCAAACACTGCTGCATCCTTTAGGAATGCTTTCAGCTGCAATGACAAGCACAAAATGACAGGCCATTAAGGAGTGGCTTACACAAGAGGTCTTGAAGCAGGTGGTCCAGGGCGGGTGTGCTGAGAGCTCAACACCATCAACCAAGACTCAGGTTTGTTCAGTCTCTTTACAGAAAACATCACCTTATTAGCTCTTCATCTTCATGCTTACTGCTTTGTGATTGCCGGGTGGTGCTACAGCTCCAGGCATCATATCAGCACCCCAAGGGGGTTTAGTCAAACAGTCTTCTTCTGTTAGGGCTTTGCTTTCTTTAATGGAAGAAAAACACCAGGCCAGTAGATTTCTCTTTGCATTTCATTGGTTATGCAAAGACCAATCCCTGTTGTGGGAAAGTATGCTTTATGATGGCCCCTGCTTAACAAGTCATCCCAAAACTTAGTGACTTGAAACAACAACCATTTACACCAAAACCGGTTTGGCTCAATGGATAGAGTGTCGGCTTGGGGACTGAAAGGTCCTGGGTTCGATTCCGGTCAAGGGCATGTACCTTGGTGGCGGGCATATCCCCAGTACGGGGTGTGCAAGAGGCAGCTGATCTCATCAATGTTTATAACTATCTCTCTCCCTTCTCTGTACAAAATCAATAAAATATATTAAAAACAAAACAAAAAACTCCAGCCATTTATTATCCTTCAGCTCTCAATGGAGAGCTGAGTAGGTCTATGGTCCAAGCCAGGCCTGGCTGATCTTGGCTGGGCTTGCTCGTTCACCTGTGGTAACTGTTGGTCTGCTGGGGTTGTCTGGTCTAGGATGGCCTTACTTACTCACATATCTGATGCTGGCTGGTTGTCAACTGGGGCGATGGGTAACTGGGTCTTTAATTCAGTAGGCTAGCTCAAGCTTGTTTCCATGGCAGCAATAGAGTTTCAAGAGATTGGGTGGAAGAAGCAAGGCCCTTTGGGGCCTGGACTCTGAACTGGCACTGTCATTTCCATCCCAAAGCCAGTCACGAGACCAGCCCCAGTGTGAGGGTGGGGGCATAGATTCCACCGCTTGATGGGAAGAGCTGTGACTATTTTGCATTCTACCACAAGTACCAGGATTTATTTAGGCCAACTTATCCCCTGAGGTAGAGAAGAGGCTCCCTTCTCCCCAAACCAAGGAAATATCCATATCCCTGATCAGGGCGCAGTTGCAGGGAATAAGGCAAAGGCATGATGGGAAGATGGCTGACAGTGTCTGGGCAGGGGCTAATCCAGGCACAGGGAGGAGGAGGGAGACTTTGCAGCTTCAGTTTCTCCAAGTCACCTTCCATTTTCTGAAGAGGGCGGTTTTCTTTTTTTTAAAAAAATTTTTTTTATTCATTTTAGAGAGGAAGGGAGAGGGATATAGAGAGAGAAACATCAATGATGAGAATCATTGATCATCTGCCTCCTGCTCGTCCCCTACTGGGGATTGAGCCCGCAACCCAGGCATGTGCCCTTGGCTGGAATCGAACCTGGGATCCTTCAGTCTGCAGGCTGACGCTCTACCCACTGAGCAAAACTGGCTAGGGCAAGAGGGTGGTTTTCCTCTGTCTTTAGTTGATGCTTGGCCTGGGCCTCATGAAACTCAGGTGCAAATGCAATTTAAAAATAAACAAAAAAAATTGGAACTGTGCCTCTGTCCCCATCCACCAGAGTTGGAAAATCCAGTGTCACTCACTGAGGATGGGGTTTGGGTGGGTGGTCTGATCCTTCTCCTCTCTGGGGTTTGCATGACCCAGGAGACATGGGACAAAGACCTTTGGCATTTGGTCTATCAAGGTCACCCCTGAGATGCTTTTGTCCCAATGCCAAGGGTCCATTAGAAAGGGGGAAGCTATTTCTGCTCCCTTGACCCTGAACTTGTTGCAGGAAATTCCAGGCTTTTCTGGCCCATCCAAGTCTTTAACAAGGAACTTACAAGCTTCTCTGGTCTCCCCTTCTCAGGAAGCCCAACTCTCCCCTTCCCCCCTCAGCTCCATCCTCTCCTCCTAACAGACCCAATCTCTCCAGTAACATCTGAGGAGGATGGGTTTCTAGGAGGGAGACATACCCGCAGTGGTCGGCAAACTCATCAGTCCACAGAGCCAAATATCAACAGTACGACGGCTGGAATTTCTTTTGAGAGCCAAGTTTTTTTTAAAAAATTAAACTTCTTCTAATGCCACTTCTTCAAAATAGACTCTCCCAGGCCGTGGTATTTTGTGGAAGAGCCACACTTCAAGGGGCCAAAGAGCCGCATGTGGCTCTTGAGCCACAGTTTGCCGAATACGGCCCTAAGGGAACAGGCCGTGTGTGAATAGGTAAATTAGTTCACCTATATAGTAAACTAATCAGGGGGAGCAAGCCACATGCCAGCTGGGATGTGATGGGGGCATGGAAGTGGGTTAGGGACAGGGCTGGGGAACCTGTGGTGGCATGTTCCGGGCAGAGGAGCCATCACAGCGACTGCCAACACACACTGAGCACTGTCCACATGCCAGGGGTATAAAGCAGACACTTTTGTTGTCCCCGTTTTATGAAACTCACAGAAGTTAAGTAACTTGCCCGGTGATGTGTTGTAGCATTGTATACCTAAAACCTATTTAGTTTTATTGACCAACTAGTGGCCTGTTGCAGGATGATTCCTGCAATAAGACTTCCTGCTGTGGTCGCTGCCCTGCCTGCTTTCCTCCCTTCTCTTTCCTCCCTTCCCCCTGCCTGCTTCTCTGAAGCTTCACTCCCTTCTACAGACTTGGCTTCTATCTACACTGTATTGATATGCAAATTAACCACCATCTTGGTTGGGTTAATTTGCATTTTCACCCTGACTGGCTGGTGGGCATGGCTTGTGTAGAGGAGTGATGGTTATTTTGTATATTACTCTATTATTGGATTACATGTCACCCCAATAAATTCAATAGACTTTTTTTTTTTAAATACATTTTTATTGATTCCAGAGAGGAAGGGAAAGGGAGAGAGAGATATAGAAACATCAATGATGAGAGATGATCACTGATCAGCTGCCTCCTGCACGCTCCCCTACTGGGAATTGAGCCTGAAACCTGCTCTCTAGGCATGTGCTCTGACTATGAGTCAAACCGTGACCTCCTGGTTCGTAAGTCAATGCTCAACCACTGAGCCACACCAGCCGGGCCAAAGCTCCCCTCTGAACCACTTAGATTAACCCAGAGGTGAGAGTAGCAGGTTATTGGGAGACCCACAAGTATTGTAGTTTATTTTGGTTGGAACGTAGTGTGTGAAGGGAAAGGTGCTACAACAAGAGGCTAGCAAGATGCGGCACATCCTGTCACCATGTTACTGCTTGGAGGCAGCAAGGGAGGACAAGCCAGGGCTATTTCAGTGGCTTCAGCAAGAAACGGTGGTGCCATCGGATGGGAAGATATAGCAAGAGTAAAGGACAATGGTAGGACTCCTGGGTTATTTAGGAAGAGCGGACGGGACCTAAGGATTGGTTAGGCGTAAGGGACTAGAGCACATGTGTCAAACACAAGGCCCTCGGGCCAAATCCGTCCCTCCAGGCCTTGCAATGTGGCCCGCACCGCGCTGTCATCACTGCACTCCGCTGCGTTTCCATCACAATGACAGTTTATGACTGTTCAGTAAACCATTCGGCCCGCGATTTAGGCTGGATTTTAGATTTTGGCCCCTTCTCTGATTGAGTTCGACACCCCTAGACTAGAGGGAAAGAGAGAGGGGAGTCAAGAATGACTCTCAGGTTTCTGGCTGGAGCAGCCAGATGGATGGCACTAACCCCATTTTCCCCCTGATTTGCTCTGCGTCCTTGAGGAGCTCACCAGCCTCTCCAGATCTCTGTCTTCTCAGCTCTAAAGAGGATGATGAAATCTGACCTTCCCTGTGTCCAGATGGTGTCAGGTAAGATGAAGTCATCCAGAGGGAAGTGCTTTGGAAAGTCAGAAGTGCTTTGCAAATGGAAGTGGTTGTTATTTTGTGGGTATTGTCGAGGTCCTCCCTCTCCTGGGGCTCAGAGACGAGCCAGAGGGGGGGGGGGGGAGGCACCCAGGGGAGCCGCTGTGTTTGCCATCAGGCGGCTCTGCTCTGGCAGGTGGGAACCACATTCCCACGTACTAAATTGTTAAGAGCTTCCCCGGGGAGTTCCTCTCTGCGTCTGTGATTGCTGTTTCTCCACTGCTGACACCTGCTGATGCCCCCAGTTGGCTCGGGATTTCCCATGCATTTATGTTTGTGTGTGTTTCCCCCTGAGGTCAAGATCAGGGTCCCCTGGACTAGAAGTCCAAGACTAGGGTGCCAGGGTGAGGGCTCGCTTCTGGGTTGCAGATGGCTGGCTTCTTGTGTCTAGAGCAGAGACGGCAAACATCGGTTGTTTCACCAGATTCTCACCCATTCTGACCTCTCTGCCTCACAGAAGAGAAAAGCAAGGCTCAGAGACGTGAAGGGAATCTTTCTCTGTCTTTTTGCCTCCACTGTAGCTATGGGCTTCCCCCACAGCATCTCTGCATCCAGGAGGGACTCAAAGAAACACTGTGAAATGCAATTCAAAAAAATTCCTTTCAGCCCAGAGTGACTGCACCATGCCAGTGGGGTGGGAGCAGGGGATGGAGTCGCAAGAGGACAGCGATAAACCCCGGTTGGGACCACACTGGGAGGGACCTAATGCAAGGCCAGGGAGGGAGGGTAGACCTGCTTGGTGATGGCCAAAAGCCAAGGACGGGCATGGAGCTGGGATCTGGTATTTCAGATGTGATTGCTGAGTTTGTGCAAAAGATTTTAGCTGCTTAGAATTCCTAGGCCTGCATTAAGCTGTTTGTTCAGTCTCCCTCATCAAAATGAGAGCTCACCGAAGCTGGAGTTGAACTACCTATTCACTCACTCTCTGAGCTCCAGGAACTGTACTGAGGTGGGGGTACGGGAGCGCACTGGACTACTGTAAAGGTGAAGCACAAAAATCCAATGAGTATATGTAAGACATTCTGTAAAGAAGAGGAACATCGCCCTAACAAGTTTGGCTCAGTGGATAGAGTGTCGGCCTGGGGTCCTGGGTTCGATTCCGGTCAAGGGGCATGTACCTTGGTTGTAGGCACATCCCCAGTAGGGAGTGTGCAGGAGGCAGCTGATCGATATTTCTCTCTCATCATGTTTCTAACTTTCTATCCTCTCCCTTCCTCTCTGTAAAAAAAAAAAAAAAAAGAAAAAAAAAGAAAAAGAAGAAGAAGAAGAAGAAGTACATGATGCTATGGGAACAAACAACATGGTGAGCCCTAGCCGGTTTGGCTCAGTGGCTAGAGCTTAGGCTTGCGAACTGAAGAGTCCCAGGTTTGATTCCGGTCAAGGGCGCATGCCCAGGTTGCAGGCTTGATCCCAGTAGGGGGCATGCAGGAAGCAGCCGATCAGTGATTCTGTCTCATTATTGAATTTTCTCTCTCTCCCTCTCCCTTCCCCTCTGAAATCAATAAAAATATATTAAAAACAAAAATAGAAACAAGGGTACCTGGTCCAGGTGGTGGGATGGGGGCAGTGAAGTGATAGTTAAGCTGAAGCCGGAAGGATGGAGAGCAATCAGCCTGGGGGAGTGACAGCCTTCAGGGTGGGAGAAATAGAGTGCAATATCCTGAGGTAGGAAAGCATTTGGCTTGTTGGAAGGACAGGGAGGGGCCAGAACTCCCATAAAGTAGCTCTCCTCTTTCCTGTCCCAATTTCTCCCCCCTTGGCACCAGAAAAGCCTCTGAGTGTCAGGCCCTTTGGGACAGGGGAGAGAGCTTTGGCAACACATGTGCCCGCAGAACGAAAATCCCCTCTCCGGGGAGTCTTCAGAGGGTTAGGTGGGAAGCCTGCGGTGAGGAATCTCCTGTAGCTGATTTGGGGGCGTGGGCAGCAGCGGGGAGGGCCAGAGCGTGGAGAGGAGGGGGAACTTGAGAATTCCAGCTTTGCTCTTCCTGGGAAAGGGTAAGAGCCTCGCACACAGATGGATAGCTCAAGCCGGAGAGTGATATGGGTGAGGGGTCCCGGCTAGCCGCTCTCAGAGTCAAGAGTATCACCCCGAAGCCTCAGGAACCCCAGTGTGGTCCCATTCCACCCTCCTTGGGGCCTTTATTCCTCTACCAGGCGTCTTCAAACTACGGCCCGCGGGCCACATGCGGCCCGCAGAGGAGTCTGATCCGGCCCGCCAGGTTTTTTGGGCAGTGAGCGCAGCTGAGGTGTTACAGTAGGAATTAGTAGTTCATATAGTCCGGCCCTCCAGCTCTCTGAGGGACCGTGATCTGGCCCCCACTTTAAAAAGTTTGAAGACGCCTGCAACCAGTGTTTCCTGAGCAGCCACTGTGACCCCAGCCCTCTGCGCAGTGGAGAGATCAATCAAGCCTGATTTCCCCGGGGAGGAAACAAAGCAGGTAGAAACAATTGCTATATGGGATAGTTTAGTGCCCGGCTTAGTCTTCCCACCTGTAAAATGGGTTGATGCATGGATAAAGTGCTAGGAACAGAGTAATGGTTAGCAGAAAGAATGTTCTGGGAGGGACAGGAGCCCCAAGGAGGGTGGTTCTGGGCCGGGGCAGGTCAGGTTAGGGAAGGAATATGAGAAATGCCCCCCATTCCCGTGGCGTTTCAGACCTTCCCACCACCTCACCCCATCCTCTCCACACTGGCTCCCTTCCCTTCCCTTCCCCTGGCCTCCTCTGAGCCCTCTGACCACAGGGTCTGCGCACACGTGGTTCCCAAACGTCACATCTCACCTCCGGCGTCCCTTTGTCCGGAAGTTGTCCTGGCCTCTGTTTTGTGGGCCCTACCCCCGGAAAGCCCTGCTGACCTCCACGTTCCTCCCTCTGTAACTGCATCTTCATCGGTGTAGTTTTAGGGTTGGTGCCTCTTCTTCCTGGACGGTGAGCCCCAGAAGGCAGGAGCACATCAGCTGCCCTGCACTAGCGGGTCCCCAGTATTACCTGGCTCTTAGACACCCCCCTCCCCCTACCCCCAGTCCGCTGAGCGAATGAATGGGGAACAAGAAACCATGGATACCAATGGTTAGCTACGGGGCACTCACTGTGTGCCAGGCACTGAGCTAAGCTCTTCATTCATCTCTGAGCCCAGGGGTGTGATCACCCTCATTGCACCGGGGAGGGTCAGGGAGCTGAGAGGGTAAGGGACTCGCTCAAGGTCACCGTTCCTGAGTGCAGGGTAAGAGGCGGATTCACCTCGGTCCTTCTGACCCCAGAGCAGCCAAGGTGTGTGCGGGGCTGGGCGGGGCGGGGTGTCCCGGCTGGGGTCGCGGACACCCGAGCCCCAGGGGCCTCTGTGGGAGGGCGTGGGCGCTCCCCGGCCCGGCGCCCAGCGGTGTGAGCGCCCGCCCCCGGCCGCCCCCGGGCCACGTGGTGCGCGGCGGGCGCGTCCGGGGGGCCGGCGGCCCCAGTTGAGAGGCTCCGGGCGCGGAGAGCGGCGGGCGGGCTCCGGGCAGCGGAGCGGCGGGCGGGGGCGGCGCGGGGGCGGCGCGGAGGCGGCGGGGCGGCGGGGCGCTTAGCGGGCGGCGTCGGGGCCTCGGCCTCAGCCCTCGGCGCGCTCCGAGCTCCGGGCGCTGCGCCCAGGGCGCACGGCGGGGAGAGCGCGGCGCCGGCCGCCCGCCATGGAGCCGGCCCCCGCCGCCGCCGCCGGGCTGCAGCCCCCGCTCCTCGCCACGGCCCCGGACGCCTTCCCCAGCGCCTTCCCCACCGCCTTCCCCGGCGGCTTCCCGGGCGCCATCCCCACCGCCTTCCCCGGCGCCCTCCCCAGCGCGGCCGCCAACGCGTCCGGGCCGCCCGGCGGCCGCAGCGCCTCGTCCCTCGCGCTGGCCATCGCCATCACCGCGCTGTACTCGGCCGTGTGCGCCGTGGGGCTGCTGGGCAACCTGCTCGTCATGTTCGGCATCATCCGGTGAGTCCGCTGGGCTGGGTCCTTTTCTGCAGGGGCGCATGGGACCCCGCGCTGAGACCACTTTCCCAGGGAGAGGACGCTGGGTTTGTGTCTCCGTGCGTGTGTGTGTGTGTGTGTGTGTGTGTGTGTGTGTAACTAATGGCTGGGGATCATCTCTTGGCATTTCTTTCCGCACCAGGCACTGTGGGACAGTTTGGGGACAGTTGGTGCACCTGCCACTTTGGAGCGGGTGGTTCTGTGTCTGTGGCTGTGCACAGGCTCTGTGTGTTTGGACTTCTGAGCCCCATGGGGCGGGCAGAGGTGTGTGAAGCGCCATGGAACTCTGGGGGAGCCGGCTGTGTAAGGCTGTCTGTGCAGGTGGGGGAAGGGGGGGACAAGAGAGTGTCTGCAAGGTGCCGTGGGCGCTTACCAAACCACATTTGGGGATTTATCATCTGCCCGGGCCCTGTGTTGGTGTGTGCTGCCCCACACGGTCAGTTTGTGATTCTCTGTGTATGGTAACAGGACAGTGTGCTGCTGCTTGTCAGATCCTTGGAACAGAGGGAGGGGCATCCAACGTGTCCTTAGACCCCTGTGTGTGTGTGCATTTGCCAGTGGAGAGCCCATGGTTCCTGTGGGCCAGCCAGTCAGTTCTTGTTATTATTATTATTTAGTCTATTTATAATATATTGGTTTCAGAGAGGAAGGGAGAGAGAGAGAGAAACATCAATGATGAAAATCACTGATTGGCTGCCTCCTGCAGGCTCTCCCCCTACTGGCCAGGAATCAAACCTTGATCTCCTGGTTCATAGGTCCAAGCTCAACCACTGAGCCACACTGTCCAGGCCAGTCAGTCCTTTGCTCTTATCCCCCGAGGTCATCTGGTCGGGAGCTCTGGGTGTGATTTTGAGAGGCCTCAGATCCTCTTCACAAATGCCCTTCCCATTTTCCCTCCTCCCTCCTTCTTCTATTTTTTATTTTTATTTTATAGTCCATTGATTTGTCCTGTCAGTATAATTTATTTAGCAAGTTCTAATTTATTCATTCAGTTTGCTCTTCCCCTCCTCTCCCCTAAGAGTCTCTTTCTGCCAAAGGCAGCAGCAGTGTGTCTGGCCGGAGTTTGTGCTTTCCCATCGGGCAGTGAGTCTCTCTTCTTGGAAGCTATGAACCTCTCCTCACGTCTAAAACAGCCCCAGCAGCGGCCCCCAAACCAGCTCTACTAGTTCCCAGCCAGCAAAAGCATGGAGAGGCAACCCCTGTTCTTGTGACAACAAAGATGCCCTGGCATTGACCGTTAGTTGAAAACGGGTCCTCGTGCTGGTTGACCGAGGGCACAGCCCTACACCTCTCTGGGCTGTGGTGCCGCCGGGCAAGGCGGAGGGAGATGGTGGACCCAGAAGCTGGAGGTGTGATCTGTGGGATCGGCCCAGTCACGGATGCCCATCCGAGCGGGAACCACCATTCCCCGAGCCCAGGGGTCGGCAAACTCATTAGTCAACAGAGCCAAATAGCAACAGTACAACGATTGACGTTTCTTTTGAGAGCCGCATTTTTTAAACTTAAACTTCTTCGAATGCCACCTCTTCAAAATAGACTTGCCCAGGCCGTGGAATTTTGTGGAAGAGCCACACTCAAGGGGCCAATGAGCCGCAGTTTGCCGACCACGGCCCCAGCCCAACCTCCCGCCTGCCTCAGTTTCCCTGCCCTATGGATAGAGACCCAGTCTCCTCGGCTGGGAAGGATGGGTTTCTGCAGGGCAGAGCGCAGGGCGCTGGAGTAGGGCGTTGGGTGCGCTGTGTGGGTGTGGAGGGGTCCTGGCATCCATGAGCTGGGGGCGGGGGGATCGTTGCTCCCCCGGGAAGAGTGGAAGACACAGAATCTCCTGCGTTTTCAGTGACTCATCACCAGCGACAGTGGGCAGAGCCCCCAGCACCGGCAGCGCCCATCTCTGCTTTGTGTGTGTCAGTGAATCTCTCCACTTTGCTTTCCTGACCTGGCTCTGGGGCGGGGGTGAGTCACCTCGTCCCTTTGAGCCCCACTTTCTTCATCGGGAGCATGAGAAATAACAGGACCTTCTTCAACAGGGATTCTGCGAGGTGTGGACGAGAGAGCATATGTAATGCAGCTGGCCTGGTGCCTGGGCCCAATACATGGAAGCCGAAGAGGGGGAATGTTCCAGGTCCTTGAGAATCTAGAGCCTATTAAAGAGAGGAGAGTGAGGGAGGCATTTGTCCTAAGGTGGGGCTGGGAGTAGCCACTGTTCTTGGGGAGCCCATGGTGCTCTCGTCCGAGGGAAGCTGAGTGCAGTGTGTGCGATCCCACTTCCAGCCCCTTCTCCGGGGCCTCTGGCTGGTGGGCCGATGAGCATAGCACCCCACTACCACCCAGCAGGGGGAAGGCCTCACGTCAGAGGGCCCACTCAGGGGGGCCTCGGGCTCAGCCTGCTGAGGGTGCTCCCAGCCAGCCTTCCTTAAACCACGTCATCAAATGCATCTTCTGCCCCGGCTGGTGTGGCTCAGTAGATAGAGCGTCATCCTGCGGACTGAAGGGTCCAGGCTTTGATTCCGGTCAGGGGCACACGCCTGGGCTGCGTGCTTGATCCTCACTGGGGAACATGAAGGAGATGGCCAATCAACGATTCTCTCTCATCATTGCTATTTCTCCCTCTCTCTCCCTCTCCCTTCCTCTCTGAAATCAATCAAAACATATTTTTTTTAAAAATGCATCTTGCCAGCAGTGTAGCTAGCCCCCAGAGATCCCCACTTTGCAAGCCCATGGCCAACTGTGTGATGATAAATGTATATCTGGGTCTGAATGAGTTAATCCTCACCGACCTCCCTGACTGGTGAGCATTGCATCCTTATCATCATCCCTGTTTCACAGACGAGGAATCGGTGGCTCAGAGAGAGGCAGGTGACTTTCTCTCCTAAGGGCCCGCAGCTAGCCTAGACCCGGAGCTGGAACCCTGGTCATGTGACTCCGTGTCCAGAGCTTTCCCCAGAGTTGCCTGGGATGGGCGACAGCCATAGGAATGCATGGGAGCAGGGGGCAGAATCTCTCTCTTTAAAAAATATATATATATTTTATTGATTTTTTACAGAGAGGAAAGGAGAGAGAGAGAGAGTTAGAAACATCGATGAGAGAGAAACATCGATCAGCTGCCTCCTGCATGCCTCCTACTGGGGATGTGCCCGCAACCAAGGTACATGCCCTTGATCGGAATGGAACCCAGGACCCTTCAGTCCGCAGGCCGACGCTCTGTCCACGGAGCAAAACCGGTTTCGGCTGAATCTTGTCCTCCTCTGGTTCTAGAATCCTCAGAGAATGAGGGGGCCATATGGACTGTGAGCCCACCACCCACGCTGCTCGGCCCAGGCATGTTAGGCTGCCGTCCTTGAGGGAGGGGCAACGAAGGAGGATCCAAGTTGTCTGTCCCCACCGAGTGGGAGTCTAGGGACAGGGTGGCTGCCTGGGCCGTGGCTTCTGCTGGTCAAGTCCAAGAGCAGCGAGGAGAGGGGAGGCCAGGACGGAGAAAAGCCCCTGCGTTAGCTGACTCTCCACATAGGGCCTGGCACAGACAATAAGTGAGTCAGTTGATGGGTTGAATGAGTGAATGAGTGAATGAGTGAATGAATGAATTCTGCTCGTCACTTTTGAGTTCAGGCGTTTTGGAGTGCAGGGGGGAGGTTTGCAAGGGAAGACCCCAAGACCCCTTGGGGCAGGAGAGCAGGGTGGTGTAGCGGCAGAGCTGGGCCCCGAAGCCGGACATAACCAAGTTCAAATCCTGAGTCCACAGCCACATACTGGCTGTCTCTGGGGCTTGTGACTGTACCCCTGAAGCCTGTAAAGGGGGAATACCTTGCATCCTGGGTTGTGGGGATTAAGTGCGATAATGTGTTGTCTCGGAGACTTCCAAGCCCCTTGAGAACAGGAGGGTCTCTGGGTGATGGAATGAAAAGAACTAATGAACTCAGGAGAGTTGTATGGATGCACGGTGCTGGATGCTGAGAGGAGGAAATGGGGAGGGAAAAGTACCCAGCCCGGCCCTATGGAGTGTAGGGTCCGCGGGAGAAATAGACGTTCGTGGGTCATCCAACAAGCTCACATCTGTCGCTGCCGGGCTTGAGGGGCCCACGGTGTGCGGAGGGTCTCACCTGGGCAGGGAGCTCCGAGAAGGCCTCTGAGGTGCTGAAGGATGACGGAGGGGTAGCTAAGTAAGAAGCTGAGGGTGGCCCAGCTGGTGTGGCTCAGTGGATAAGAGCGTCAGCCTGTGGACTGAAGGGTCCCGGGTTCAATTCCAGTCAAGGGCATGTGCTTTGGTTGCGGGCACATCCCCAGTGGGGGGTGTGCAGGAGGCAGCTGATCGATGTTTCTCTCTCATCGATGTTTCTAGCTCTCTATCTCTATCCCTTCCTCTCCGTAAAGAATCAATGAAATTTATTAAAAAAAAAGAAAAAGCTGAGGGAGGCCCGGCTGGTGTGGTTCAGTGGTTGAGCTTATGAACCAGGAGGTCATGGTTAGATTCCAGGCAGGGCACATACCCTGGTTGCTGGCTCAATTCCCAGTAGGGGGTGTGTAGTAGGCCGCCGATCCATGTGTCTCTCCCTCTCCCTTCCTCTCTCTGAAATCAATAAAAACATATATATTTAAGAAGCCGAGGGAGGAGCCTCTGATGGGAAGACTGACACAGAAGAGAGGCTGGGAAAACAGAGCACTGGGATCTCAGAATCCGACATCACAAAGCATTCTCCGTCCCCACCTGCTGGCCTCTCCCCACCTCCTGGGCAAGCCTGAGAGGCCCGCCGTCCTACGGGGTGCGGGGAATCCCGCTGTTAGCAAACAGCCCGTGGTGGGGAGACGGAGCAGCCAGGACAAGCTCCCCTCGCCTCCCTGCTCCTGGGCCTTTGCCAGCAGAAGCCACGCCCCAGGCAGCCACCCGTCCCGTCCCTAGTCTCCGCTCAGTGGGGACCGACACCTTGGACCCTCCTTCCTTGCCCCTCCCCCAAGGACAGCAGCCTTAACACGGGCCGCGTAACCTCAGGTGTGGACAGGCTTTCTCAGCACCTCTGGCCCCGAGTCCTGTGGGGCGAGTTGGGCGGGCGGTGGCTCTGTGGGTCCTCGGAACGGAGGCTGGACAGCCCGTTTCTGGGCAGAGCCCGTGCCTGGAGCCGGGCTGGCATCTCAGAGTTCCTCTGGCAGCCCTCTGGGCGGGTGGAGTGTGCGGGCTTGCCGGGAGCCACCCCCTCCCGCTCCCTCTCTTCTCTCTTCGTGGCCCAGGACTTCCGGTTTGCCTGCTCCAGCATCCAGGGAGCTGAACAGGGTTGGTGCTTTTCCACTTGGCTTCTTCTTCTTTTTTTAAAAAATATATTTTTATGGCTATCAGAGAGGAAAGGAGAGGGAGCGGGAGAGGTAGAAACATCCATGATGAGAGAGAATCATGGATTGGCTGCCCCCTGCACGCCCTGGAGAGCTGACACTGGAGCACTTATCCCAGCAATGCTTGGCGCCTCGACAGCAGGCGCCCTGCTGCCTGGCCAACCTCCGTGCCTGCTGTGCGCTACCGTCACCTGTAAAATGTCAGTCCTAGTACCTGCCTCAGAGGCACTTTTGTCCTAAAGATATGACGTTGATAAAGCTTTGTGTTTTCCCTCTCATCTAACCCTGTCTGCTGTCAAGGCGCCAAACATTGATGGGATAAGTGCTCCAGTGTCAGCTCTCCAGGGTTAGAACTCTCTCTCTGTCTCTCTCTTTTAAAAATATATGTTTTATTGATTTTTTTACAGAGAGGAAGGGAGAGGGATAGAGAACCAGAAACATCGATGAGAGAGAAATATCGACCAGTTGCCTCCTGCACACCCCCCACTGGGGATGTGCCCGCAACCAATGTACATGCCCTTGTCCGGAATTGAACCCGGGACCGTGCAGTCCGCAGGCCGCCGCTCTATCTATCCGCTGAGCCACACCGGTTTGGGCTGCGGGGTTAGAACTCTGATTTGGGGGCCCAGCATGAGCTCCTTGCCTTTTGTGCCCCTCCCCTCTCCTGGGCCGAGCTGGCCAGGAGAGGTCTCTGTGAGGTGAGGCGGTGCCGGTGTGCCAAGGTCACAGCTGGAGTTCAGGCCGTGCCAGCCTCAGTTCCAGTGCGGCCACATCCTGGGCAAAGCCCAGCTCCCCCGAGCCTCGTTTCTGCATTTGTGAAATCGGTGCTCTGTGGTGGATGGTCGGAGAGATTAGTGAGCTCATGCACGTGCAAGGCCATCGCCCAGCACCTGGCCCGGCGCAGGCCTCGGCACGGCCAGCCGTGACGGACCGGCACCCCGGCAGCTGCTCTAGGCCCGCGCCCTTCGTGGCTGTGAGGCCAGCTGGTCTGCACTTCCCACCTTGGCCCTTTCCTGCTTCCTGAATCGTCTGCACATTTACTCACTCAACAAGCATTTGTTGCTGCTGATCCCCCAGTGCGGCTCCGCTCCCACTGCCCGGACTCTCGCTGAGGCCTCGGCACAGCCCCTGGCTCCCAGCACGGCCATGGCCCTCCGGACCTCCCGCTGGTTACAACTCCGGGGGCCAGTGTGGCTCCCGCAGCTGTGGGTCCTGGGGCTCGGGCGGTGGGGGAGGGGGAGGGGAGAGCATGCTGGGGAGGTGATGCCTGGGCTGCACTGTGATGGGGGCAGCCGTTGGCTACCAGGAGAGGTGGGGTGGGGCGTTCCAGGCAGAGGGAACAGCAGGAGCAAAGCAAGGTTCCCCAGAGTTCCTGCAGGAGGCAGGGCTGGGCGGCTGGGCTGCGGGCGCGGCTGAGGGGACAGAGGCCGGGAAGGCCTTGCTAGCAGGTGTCCTCCTGGCCATCTTGTCCAGGAGCCTGCTGTGGGCGAGCTCTGGCCAGGCTTTGGAGCCAGGGGTGAACCCAGCAACTATGGCCTCTGCCTTCCACAGTTCCCGCAAACGTTAGAGGACCTCTGTGGACCAGCCCCGGGTACCTGGGGGGCGTCCTTCTGGTGGGGATGGGGAGGCGGGGAGCTGGGCTGAGGAAGGAGACAGCCTGGCAGGGCTGTGTTAGGGGCTGGAGGTCGAAGGTAGGCTCCAGTGTCAGGTCTGGGCAGCGGGAGCTGGGGCTGGGCAGGTTGTCGGGCCCCAGGATAAGGTGGCCATGCTGGGAAGGAGGGAGCGTTGGGTCACAGGCCGAGGGGGAAGGGAGTTTGGAGCAATGTCTGTCCAGAACGGTGTTGAAGAGGATGCATTTGGTGTGGGTGGGTGGGTGTGCGGTGGGTTGGGCGGGGCGGGCCTCAGTGTGTGGAAACCAGAGAGGCAGCTCGGTGACAGGAGAGAGAGCTGGGTGACCTTGGACCAGCCCCTGAAACCCTGGCCTCAGTGTCCCCCGAAGCACTGTCAGACCCACAGGAAGTCAGGAGGCGGCCAGGTGACTCATGAGGCCGGGCAGGAGAGTGAGCGCGGCCCCAGGCTGGTGTTCCGGCTCTGCCTTCTGGCCTTGCCCGGAGCCAACACTGCCCAGGCCCCGGCCTCATCCCTCAGGAGTGTGTGTGACTCAGACCCAAGTGACTGAGTCCCGGAGTCACAGAGGGCACCGAGGAGCCCCTCCCGGGCGTCGGCCACACGCCAGAATCTTCTCCAGGCCTCACAGCGGCGCTGCCGTGGGGACTGGACATGCTCATGGACGGGTGAGGGGTAGGTGGCCCTCACAGCCAGATGGAGCAAACCCAGGTCTTTCTGACTGCAAAGCCACTCCGCTGCAGCTCTGCTACGGCTGTCCACGAGACACAAGAGGAGAGGGGCGAGAGCTGGGGGTGTCTGTTAGAGCAGGGGGGAGCAGGGGAGATTGTAAACCTCTGAGGCCTCGGTGTGGGTGACAGCTGATGAGAACCTGGACATTGGAGCCAGACCGACCTGGGATCATGCCCCAGCTCTGCCACTTACTGAGAGAGTGCGCTTGGACCACATGTACACGACCTCTCTGGGCCTCAGTTTTCCCCTTTGTGAAATGGGAGTAGCAGTTGATCCATTGGTGGTTATGAGGCGTGATGTGAAGGACGGCAGCACAGAACCAGGTATTTAGTAAACGTTCAATAAACAGTTTCTAATATTATGTCTACTCAGAAGAGGAATGAGACTCGCTTCTCAGTCATTTGATCGATATTTAGCAAGCCCCATAAGAAGCAGACGTATTGGATGGATACTTCAGGGAAACTTGATCAGTTTAATATTAGAAATATTCTTTTACTATACAGATAACACAGTGGTTATTTCAAAGAAAAGCTTTGCCAATTGGTGTGTTTCTTTCCTCTCTCTCTCTGTCTCTCTGTTTTAATGACAGGAGGGTCACACTTCATTGAAATCCTGAGCACATTATATAAACTATTTTGTAAGCTGCCTTTTCACTTAACATTATCTCATGAGCATGTACTCATGGTATCAAACACTCTCTGAAAACATTATTTTTTTTAAATGGCTGCATTATAAGAGTGCGTTCTATGTGGGGGGACTCACATTATTTCTAATGATTTAAAAATATTTTAATGATTTTTTTACAGAGAAGAAAGGAGAGGGAAAGAGAGAAACATCTATGAGAGAGAAACATCAACCAGCTGCCTCCTGCACACCCCCTACTGGGGATGTGCCCACAACCAAGGTACATGCCCCTGTCAGGATTCGAACCTGGGACTCTCGAGTCTGCAGGCCAATGCTCTATCCACTGAGCCAAACCGGTTAGGGCTATTTCCAATATTATGCCAATGTAAATAATGCATCTGCAAACTTTCTGGGACACTTACGTTCATGCACATTTCCTATGAATTCTATAAGAAATTTTGCAACTGTCAAAGCTCTCCAGGAAGATGTGGGCTGCGGTTTAAGGTAGGGATCACAGACGGCGTGCAGGAGGACACTGCATGGCCACCGGGTGCGGTTTGGCCCTGCAGATTTGATAAGATAAACCATTCCAGGACCCCCCTTTCCCCTTCCGGTGGCTGACATTGGAGGAATGCTTCTCAGATGTGATCTCAAACTCCCTTCCTCCGCTTCCTGGCAGATGAGCCTGGACTTGGAGAGGAAGGGAGGGCTGTGCATGGGCCAAGCATGATTTCATTAAGCTCAGAGTCCTGGGACCTCCAAATCCAATTGGCTACCCAGAGTATCGAAACATGCCCAGGAAGAGGGGTAATTGTGGGGTGAGTAGAGCAGAAAGCCTGGCTCAAATGAGCCATTTAGGCCCCATTATCCGCCGGGAGACACACGGTGGGATGGGGCATCTGGGTTGTGCTCTGGTGCTTTATAGCTGCCGGTGCAGCTGCGAAAATCAGCCCTTTTGTCTCCGGCCCGGGTGGGTGTGAGCAGAAAGAATCGTGTCTCTCCTTCGTAGCTTTCTGAGTCATTCTTGGTAAGTGGAAAGGACTCACACTTCGAAGTCCTTTGCGGCCCAAAAGCACCCAGAGGGAGAGAGAAACAGCCTCGCTCTTCCCCCTGCGGAAGTAACCTTTTTACAAGGCATAGAATTTCGAATCGTGATCCTTCTCCTTATTGAACACGTACGTGTGCCAGGTGCTCTGCTTAGAGACGTGCCTATCGTATCCCTTTATTCCTGATTCCCGTGTGAGGTGAGCCCCGTTTTATAGATGAGGAGAGGTGAGGCTCAGAGACGTGACAGAGACTCCGAGTTCTGATCTCAGGGCCCACTCTCATCACCCCTGCCCTGGTTTCGGCCACCTCGTATGTCCAGTGCAGCCCGTCTGATTTACAAATGAGGAAACGGGGGCCTGGGCATGTTCTGTGTCTTTTCAGTTCGCGGCCAAGTCAGGGCTGGATCCTGCTTGTCCCTAACCCCTTGTCCCCTCTTCTTGCGTTTCTTTCCGCGCTTAGAATTGCCTGGGCTAAGGGGGAGCCCAGGGGGAGCTCGAAGTAGTAGTTCTGGGAGCGCGAGAAGTGGGGTCCTGCCCAGGCCAGGGCGGCCTGGGTGCCGGTGACAACGCCTGAGAGGCCCCAGAGAACCCTGAGTTTCGTCGGGCAGCTGCTGGAGAGGCAGCCACATCCTTAGAGGTGGAGAGGTTGGGATTCCAATCCAGGTCAGCTTCTTATTTTTATATTTTATTTTATTTTTTAAAATATATTTTATTGATTTTTTTGCAGAGAGAAAAGAAGAAGGACAGAGAGTTAGAAACATCGATGAGAGAGAAACATCGACCAGCTGCCTCTTGCACACTCCCTACTGAGGATGTGCCTGTAACCAATCTACATGCCCTTGACCAGAATCAAACCTGGGACCTTTCAGTCCGCAGGCAGACTCTCTATCCACTGAGCCAAACCCGTTTCGGCTCAGGTCAGCTTCTTGCTGGCTGTTCAACCCTGGGCTCACCCCACTGAGCCTGTTTTCTCATCTGTGAAATGGGGATGATAGAAAAACGCTTAATTTTCCAGAGCCTGTCAAGTAGAAAGAGAGGAGACACACACAAAAATAGATGGTCATGAAATAGTGTTTTCTTTTAAATAAAACATATACTTATTGATTTTGGAGAAGAAGGAACAGGGGGAGAGAGATAGAAACATCAATGAGGAGAGAGAATCATTGATCAGCTGCCTCGTGCACGCCCCCCACTGGGGATTGAGCCTGTAACCCAGGCATCTGCCCTGGACCGCAACCCCCTGGCTCATAGTCTGAGGCTCAGCCACTGGGCTGCGCTGGCCGGGCTGACATAGTGTGTTCTGACTGCAGTGGAATGGCTCCTGTGTTTGCCTTCCCCTTTACACCGGCTGCTTCTGGAGGGCAGGAGCTGGGTCCCATTCACCTTCTCTCCTGTTTCCCAGTTCCATCCCTGTCCCTAAGGAGCCGTCACTAAGTATTTCTTAAATATCTAGTGGACACTTTGTTAATGAGATTCCCTCTCTTGAGTTGGGCTCTGTAATAAAATCCCCCCAACTACCAGACAAGGGGGACGTAGAAGGTGCAGGCACCTCAGGTCTCGGTTCTCTCTCGAATAACCCTTCTCAGCCCAGGAAATCTCTCCTCCAGGGGCCTCTCTGACCCCCCTCCTCTGTGTGACCCCCCACAGAGCCCTAGCGGGGTCCCCTGACAGCAGGGACCACCCACATTTCCAAACATGTGATTGGTCATCTCTTTCTCTACCCCGCAGTGAGCAGATGTGTGGTGGGAGGCTGGGGGAGGGGGATCCTTTATCCAAAGCTGGAGCCCCAGCCCAGGGGCTGACGTTCAGGTGTTGGGTCAGTCGGTGCCTGTAGGAGGGACCTGTCCTATTTCCAGGGACACTTGAGGAACTCTGCGTTCTCAGGGCCTCTGCTGTGCCCGCCTGCTCCATCCCTTCGTCCAGCCGTCTGTCCGTAAGCCTCCGTGGCTTCTACGAGCATGTGGTGGTTCTTGGACGGAACGGAACAAGGAGTCTGCCCGGGTTATTGCCGACCTGGCCGGCCTCCCTGCTCATGTTCAACTCAGCGGGCCCGCGTTTCCATATTCCAGCCCTTACACTCCCGTGACACGCTCGCTGGGCCTCATTCTAACCAACCACCGTCCTTCCGCAGGCTTTGCCAAAACGGAGACAGCGAGTTAATTGCTGGCCACTCGCCACTCCTTAAATGGTGGGCAGGGCTGCCACTTGCAGCCCTCGCTGCCCAGCCATCCTGTTTTGCCCGTCAGAAGAGCAGCCACCCTTTGTCTGCAAATAGAGGGAGCCCCCGCTGGACCCCTGCTGGCTGGCAGCTGCTGTATTTGAGCTGCTCCCACAATGGGCAGAGCCTTCGAGGTCACGGCTGTCACTGTGCCTTGGTTTCCTCATTTGTAAGATTCCGGTCAAGGGCATGTACCTTGGTTGCGGGCACATCCCCAGTGGGGAGTGTGCAGGTGGCAGCTGATTGATGTTTCTCTCTCATCGATGTTTCTAACTATCTCTCTTCCTTCCTCTCTGTAAAAAGTCAATTTTATATATATATATATATATATATATATTTTTTTTTTTTTAAAGAAGACATATGGGGTGACAATAACCAAAACTTTCATAGACGCTTACTTCTCTCACGTTTCTGTCCTGTGGGTGTGAGTCACTCAGTGCACACATTTCCCACTTTAAGGAGATAAGGCAAATAAAAAAAGAAGTCACCTGTGGGGTTTGCCGTGGTTCTTGCTAAGCTTCACGGAGTCACACGGGAGGCTACGGGGTCCCTTGGAAGGAAGCCGGCAGTCATTATCTCCCCCGGGGCTCAGGTTTCCGGACCTGCGACCCGGCTTAGCTGGAGCCAGAGCAAAGCTCTCCTCCTCCCAACCGTCGTCTCCATCATCTCCCGGGTCAGTGTCCCTGTCCTCTGAGTCCTCCATCATCTCCCGTGTCAGTGTCCCAGTCCTCTGAGTCCTCCATCATCTCCCGTGTCAGTGTCCCTGTCCTCTGAGTCCTCCATCATCTCCCGTGTCAGTCTCCCAGTCCTCTGAGTCCTCCATCATCTCCCGTGTCAGTGTCCCTGTCCTCTGAGTCCTCCATCATCTCCCGTGTCAGTGTCCCTGTCCTCTGAGTCCTCCATCATCTCCCGTGTCAGTCTCCCAGTCCTCTGAGTCCTCCATCATCTCCCGTGTCAGTGTCCCAGTCCTCTGAGTCCTCCATCATCTCCCGTGTCAGTCTCCCAGTCCTCTGAGTCCTCCATCATCTCCCGTGTCAGTGTCCCTGTCCACTGAGTCCTCCATCATCTCCCGTGTCAGTCTCCCAGTCCTCTGAGTCCTCCATCATCTCCCATGTCAGTCTCCCAGTCCTCTGAGTCCTCCATCATCTCCCGTGTCAGTGTCCCAGTCCTCTGAGTCCTCCATCATCTCCCGTGTCAGTGTCCCAGTCCTCTGAGTCCTCCATCATCTCCCGTGTCAGTGTCCCTGTCCTCTGAGTCCTCCATCATCTCCCGTGTCAGAGTCCCTGTCCTCTGAGTCCTCCATCATCTCCCGTGTCAGTGTCCCTGTCCACTGAGTCCTCCATCATCTCCCGTGTCAGTCTCCCAGTCCTCTGAGTCCTCCATCATCTCCCGTGTCAGTGTCCCAGTCCTCTGAGTCCTCCATCATCTCCCGTGTCAGTCTCCCAGTCCTCTGAGTCCTCCATCATCTCCCGTGTCAGTGTCCCTGTCCACTGAGTCCTCCATCATCTCCCGTGTCAGTCTCCCAGTCCTCTGAGTCCTCCATCATCTCCCATGTCAGTCTCCCAGTCCTCTGAGTCCTCCATCATCTCCCGTGTCAGTGTCCCAGTCCTCTGAGTCCTCCATCATCTCCCGTGTCAGTGTCCCAGTCCTCTGAGTCCTCCATCATCTCCCGTGTCAGTGTCCCTGTCCTCTGAGTCCTCCATCATCTCCCGTGTCAGAGTCCCTGTCCTCTGAGTCCTCCATCATCTCCCGTGTCAGTGTCCCTGTCCTCTGAGTCCTCCATCATCTCCCGTGTCAGTGTCCCAGTCCTCTGAGTCCTCCATCATCTCCCGTGTCAGTGTCCCTGTCCTCTGAGTCCTCCATCATCTCCCGTGTCAGTCTCCCAGTCCTCTGAGTCCTCCATCATCTCCCGTGTCAGTCTCCCAGTCCTCTGAGTCCTCCATCATCTCCCGTGTCAGTGTCCCTGTCCTCTGAGTCCTCCATCATCTCCCAGGTCAGTGTCCCTGTCCTCTGAGTCCTCCATCATCTCCCGTGTCAGTCTCCCTGTCCTCTGAGTCCTCCATCATCTCCCGTCTCAGTCTCCCAGTCCTCTGAGTCCTCCATCATCTCCCGTCTCAGTCTCCCTGTCCTCTGAGTCCTCCATCATCTCCCGTGTCAGTCTCCCAGTCCTCTGAGTCCTCCATCATCTCCCGTGTCAGTCTCCCAGTCCTCTGAGTCTCCATCGTCATCCGGGTCTCCCGCGCATTGTGCCCAGGAGGCATGTGCTTGGTCTTCGCAGGAGCACCTCCGTGGCCGTCCGTGCCTGCACAGCCTCGGGGCCACTTTCAGCCCAACTCGTTGAAGCCTTGGTGGTGACAGTGCCCGCGGAGGCCCTGGCCCAGGACGGGGAGGTGCAGGGAACGGGGAGGTTCAGGAGTGGTTTAAACGTAGGAGGAGATGGAGAAGTTGTGATCTGGGGGTGCAGCTTCAGCTGACCTTCTGCCAGCAGTGATGCCAGGTAGGGAGGAAATATATGAAGACCACGTCCAGTATGGGATGGAGGAGCCAGCCACGGGGCAGACCTGGACACCTGGCCTCGGGAGCCGGCTGTGCTGCCTGGGGCACATGGCCACGAGGGCTGACATTGCAGATCCCAGGGGATCTTGCCTGGAGAGATGGGACAAGCCTGGGCCCAACACCATCTGTGCCTGTGAGGTAATCACCTGCGTCGTCTCGGGCCTTCCATTCACCTAAGCAGTGGCGTCTTCTTCACTCAGAGAAGCACATCAGTGATACACGAGGGCAAACCACGTTGGGGCTCCAGGAATGGCCACACCGTGCTGAGAAGGCAGCTCGCCAACCAGCCACAGCAGCTGCCGCGTACCCAGCACTTCCCTGTGTTAACCAGGTCTCCCCACGGCTGGCTGAGATGTGGACCGTTCCTGTCTCCACTTTCCACCTTGGGCCAGGGAGCAGGGCTAGGGTTAGTCTCTGTGATTCCATGGGCAGAACCAGGAAAAAAATGTGCCAGGTACGAAGGAGCCAGTCTTTAGCCCTGCTCCATTCCCTATCCACCACCACTACCCCACCCCACCTCCCTCCCAAAAAAAGAAAAAGAAAGAGAAAAGAAAGAACTTGCCTACCCTGTGAGTTGTGCCAACAACAGGCCGGGCTGTGCCTGCAGGTGGGGCCTTTGCTGTCTCCAACACCCAGATTCAGGCTGCGAAGCCGTTTGACTGGAGGGCCACAGAGGGAATGCCCTTCCTCCCTGTGAAGTTTCCTTCTAGCTCCGATTCTCGGCTTTTTCTCTCTAGAAGAGCATCAGTTAGCTGGGTGCACGAAGATGCGTATCAGCATTATCTGTAATAACAAAAAGAGAGGAGACAGCCTGTGTGTCTTTCGATCGGGGATTGATTAAGCAATTGTATCTGGGAGCTTTAATATCTCTAAGTGAAACTACATCCAGCCTGAAGTCTGTTCTTGAGTTAAAATTGACTTTTACCCTCTTAAAGGGTTGTAAATAAAATAAAATAAAATGCAAAAGAATATGCAACAGATATGGCCTACAAAGCCTAAAATATTTTAAAATATATTTTTTTATTGATTTTTTACAGAGAGGGATAGTTAGAAACATCCATTAGCTGCCTCCTGCACGCCCCCTACTGGGGATGTGCCCGCAACCAAGGTACAAAACCCTGACCGGAATTGAACCTGGGACCCTTCAGTTCGCAGGCTGATGCTCCATCCACTGAGCCAAACCAGTCAGGAAATAAAATATTTACTCTCTGTTCAGAAAGAAGTTAGTTGATCTCTGGACTAGAATAACAATAAGATTGGTCACAAAAATCTTTATTAATTTATATCTATGGTTCTAGAAAAATGGTCACAGCATAGTTTTGAGAGAAACAGGTTACATAACAGTATTAGAGCAAGATCCCAATGATATAAAACAGGGCATGTGTGTTTGCATGTTATCTGTAACGACGGTCTGTAAGAGTAATGATGTTTTAAAGGTTTCTTTATTAAACGATTCTGCATTGTTTGGACATTTTATGGTGAGCAGCTGTTATTTTTGAGCTCCCCCAAAGCATCTGGGAATATTCATTTGAATTCGGAATACTCCAGCGATCCCCGCTGGTTGGGACCACGTGCGTTTTGATGGAGGCTGAAGCCGTTGTTTGATTTGGTTCCTCCAGGGCCGCAAGGTGGATCAGACTGCGGTCGGTGCTCTCACCTTGGTGCCGTTACTGTTATTGTTTTGGCTTTTAGGTCTCTTGCCCTGACTTTGATCCACATGGGGTTTAGTGTATAAATAGAAAAAAACATTCCCCTCAGTCTGGTTCAAAACAAACGAGCTACTTGGATAAATGATCTGACAGCTTTTCCCTTTGCTGCCGCAGAGCTGAGTCACTTCAGACTCAGGGCAAACAGGGAGAGGCCAGATGTCCTTCAGAGGACCTGAGTTGGTCCAGGTTAGAAGGGAGGAATCGAAGAAGGAATGAAGGAGAGAGGCAGAGAGTGGGGAAAGGCTGTTCCAATCTGAGCTCTTCACTCCATGACTGGTTCCGTTCAAGGGTCAGGACATCTGACTCCTCTGCCCATAGGGAGTCCTCCAGTAAATGCTGTCCCCTCTGAAGGGGACACGGTTTTTGCCTGAAGGATGGCCCAGTCTAGTTTGGGAGACTGACTCATCAACATTCATTCGTTCACTACATGTGTTTGGAGCCCTAACCGGTTTGGCTCAGTGGATAGAGCGTCGGCCTGCAGACTGAAAGGTCCCAGGTTCGATTCCAGTCAATGGCATGTACCTTGGTTGTGGACACATCCCCAGCAGGAGGTTGTGCAGGAGGCAGCTGATCAATGTTTCTCTCTCATCGATGTTTCTAACACTCTATCCCTCTCCCTTCCTCTCTGTAAAAAATCAGTAAGATATATTTTTTAAAAATGTGTTTGGAGCACCTGCTTTGTGCTAAGTGCTGCTGTAAGTTCTAGGCAGGAAGGCAAATGCCGTGCTTTGGGGAACGTATGCTTTCATTGTCCAAGAGAATACGTGGGGGCACACAGAGTGCCCCGGATTCGCAAGAGAGAAGCGGGAACCGAAGTCAAAGAAGGCAGGCACCGGCTTCAGGGGAGCGCTCTGGGTTTGAATCTCTGCTCAGCCTCTTTCTGGCTGTGCAGCCTTGGGCAAGTGCTGTGGAAACTGGGAGTAACAAATACTGTCTACTCCGTAGGGGGAGCTGTGAGGATTAAATGACCCGGGACGCTTTCCCAGTGCCTGCTACGTAGTCAGTATCCAACAAACGCTTATTTTCTATTAAAAAACAAAACAAAACAAACATAGGTGCCTGCGAAGACCTTACACATAGTTGTTCGTAAATACCGGCTACTGCCCCTCATGACCAGAGGGGTATTTTTTATGCTGAATTGACCTCCTCTCTTTAACTCCCCATTGGGCCCCGTCATTGTGCCTGTGACATTGAAGCATCCATCTTGTATGAAGACTGCTGTTTGAAATGTTAACCCTGCTATTTGGCTTCTGTAAATTTAACCTTCCCCAGACAAGGTTATCCATGCTGGCGCCAGGCCAGGCCCCTGGTTGAGGTCTCAAGGCCACAGTACATTCGGGCTCCTGAAGAACTTGCAAAAGGGGGCCAGAAACACCCCATATTTGGGAGACAAAGAAGGTAAAAATTATATAAATAGGGAGAATTCCTGTATGCTGGGGCCCAGAATTTGAGAGACATTTTCCTCTGGCCCCGTGCGTAATAAATGTAACTATCTCTCTCTAAGTATTGCTTTGTTCTTCGGTTTTCTGTAACAATATTGCTCTGATGTTTATTGGTCTGTCTCTCCCTGACCCACCTGGATTGGGAGCAGATTGTCTCCAAAGCACAGGGCATAGCAGGACTGAGGAATGTGTGAAAACCAGATGAATGCTCGAGCCAGCTCACCCTGGACCAGTGTCCTCCACGCGGTCCTGGCCTCCGGATTGGGGCCCTCGCCGTGGCCAATGCTGGATAAGGCAGTGCAGGTGGCAGGGAGGCCTGGGGGACAGTTGTGGGAACCCCTTTCACGTCCCGCATGGTTCAGGGTTCAGGTCTGAAGGAGGCCGCACACAAATGAAAGAGACTAGAAAGGTATTAATTAATAAAGGCCAGGCGGGAGCCCAAGAGAGGACAACACCCCGCTCTGCCCTTGCTATCTCTTTTATAATATTAAGACTATGGGATACACCCCTAGCCTTTAGGCAGGCAATTCCAGTAATAGCCAATCAGCAAGAAACTGGTTTGGCTCTGCGGCTAGTGCACTGGCCTGCGGACTGAAAGGTCCCAGGTTCGATTCCGGTCAAGGGCATGTACCTGGGTTGTGGGCACATCCCCAGTAGGGGGTGTGCAAGAGGCAGCTGATGGATGATTCTCTCTCATCGATGTTTCTAACTCTCTATCCCTCTCTCTTCCTCTCTGTAAAAAATCAATAATATATATATGACAGGTGGAGGCTGCTTCAGCTACCAATGTCTCAACTAAACAGTGAGTGATTAGCTCTGACCTTTCAGAGCTTCCAAGGTTAGCCAGCCTTCCGGGTTCCTTGTCCACACCTCTCTGCTGGTGGGACGACGTTTGGTCTCTGACCACAGTGAACAGCAAAGCACCGACGTGAGGGGTTACAAGCCTGGGTTCCGGAAGCCAGATGGAAGCTTGCATCCTGGCCCTGTGGCCTCCCAGCCCTGTGTCTCTGGGAGGCCTTCCAACGTGGCGCATCTGTGGAGCGAGCGTGGCGTTCGCACTCAGGGTCGCAGTGAGGATGAGATGAAGTCGCGCCTCTGCTGCTTTAGGCGTAGAGCCTGGCACGTGGAAGCGGAGGCGGCCGGAAACAAACAACCCGCACAAAGCGGTCAGGCCGGTCGCACCGAGGCCTGCGCGCAGGAGGGCGTGCGTTAGCCTGCTTCTGGGCGCCAGGCACTCACTGCCCTGTCTGACCAGCTGCCCTGCGGGTGCCCCGGGGAGAAAACTCTTACCGCGAGCTTGCTTGTGCTAAGGCACATGTGTCAAACACAAGGCCCGTGGGTCAAATCCTTCCCGCCAGGCCTTGCAATGTGGCCCGCACCGCGCTGTCATCACTGCACTCCGCTGCGTTTCCATCACAATGACAGTTTATGACTGTTCAGTAAACCATTCGGCCCGCGATTTAGGCTGGATTTTAGATTTTGGCCCCTTCTCTGATTGAGTTCGACACCCCTATGCTAAGGTGACCAGATGTCCCGCTTTTGGAGGGACAGTCACAATTTTTAACAATTTGTCCCGCTGCGTTTTAAAAAAGTTCCGATCCGGACGTCTGGTCACCTTATGCTTGTCCTCCAAGAAGCCCAGCTCGTCAGAGCCCAGGAGGGTGTGTGGATTTGAGGTGTGCTTCAGTCACACCCGTCTCCTTCAATGGGAGGAAAATCAGAAGAGGCGGTGATGATCTCCCCTGACAACAAGCTGTTTGACAGAGGGCAGGAGGCTTATGATAGTGAAATAAAAAAGGGCCGGAGACCGGATGTCAGGACACAGGCTTTATTGAAGAGAAGAGTACCACTGATGGCTGCTTCCAGAGAGAGAGAGAGCGAGCAGAAGAGAGCGAGGGCCTGGGGTCCATGTACTTTTAAGGGGAGGATAGGGGTCGGGGCTTAGGGCACTCAGCACACGCTGATTGGTGATTAGGGACCTAGGGACTTAGGAATCGGGGGGCTTAGGGTGTTTGGCAGGTACTGATTGGTGGTTCAGTGCTCAGGAATGTCCGGCTGCAGGTGGGGTTTACGTCTGTCCATCAGCTGGAGGAAGGGAGGATCTATCGGTTTAACTCTGGAACTCGGAACTCGTAAGGTGAAGCCTCTCCGAGGACTGGAACTCGTAAGGTGAAGCCTCTCCGAGGACTGTGGTATTTGGGAGCACTTCCCCAGCAGCTGCGTAATTCAAGGTGAGCTCATGGGGAATTGGCTTAGAGAGAGAGCAAAGGGTTTCCCAGTGCATCTCAGAGTCAATAGAGGGTCAGCCAGAGCTTACCTCACCGCTGGGGTTGGGTCCAAGGGTGAGGATTGAATCTTATGAGGAAAAAGCAGAAAAATAATGGAAGAAGAAGAAGAAGAAGGAGGAGGAGGAGGAGGAGGAGGAGGAGGAGGAGGAGGAGGAAGAAGAAGAAGAAGAAGAAGAAGAAGAAGAAGAAGAGGAAGGAGGAGGAAGAGGAGGAGGAGGAGGAGGAGGAGGAGGAAGAAGAAGAAGAAGAAGAAGAAGAAGAAGAAGAAGAAGAAGAAGAAAGAGAAAAAAAAAAACAAAAAAAACCCAAAAGGCTGCCAGTTCTTGTCTATATGCTGGCGAGTAAGCTAGACATTTTCACGTGTTTTGGCTCCTAACAAAGCATGATTGCACTGAATTTACTGACAAGAAAACAGGCTCAGAGAGGTGCAGTAATTTATCCAAGATCACACAGCTGTCTGTGGAGGAGCTAAATCTGGAAGGCTCTGAAGGACGCCCTTACCACCTTCTCCAGCTTAGAAAATAGACAGCAACAGCTCCTGATTGCCCATAACCTTTTCTCTTTGTTGTGGTAAAATACACACCACGTGAAGCTTACCGTCTTCACCATTGAGTGCACGGTGCAGCGACATTAAGTGCATTGACACTGCTGGCAGCCGTCACCACCATTCGTCTTCAGAACTCTCATCTTTGCAAACGGAAGCTCTGTTCTAATCTAAATATAACAGAAGCATAATATGCTAATTAGACTGGACGTCCTTCCAGGCGACCTTCAGGACGAAACCAGGGCTGCGGTGCCGGAGGGAAGCCAGTGCTGGCAGCTGGGGGAAGGAAGGCCTACCCTTGCACAAATTTCGTGCATCGGGCCTCTAGTTAAATAATAAGTCCCCATTGCCCCCTCCCCCAGCTACCGGAAACTGCCATTCTGCTTTCTGCCTCTATGAATCTGACGACTCTGTGTACCTTGTCTGTTTGTGACTGGTTTATTTCATTGGCACAGTGTCCTTAAGGTTTATCCATGGCATAGCATGTGTCAGAATCTCCTTCCTTTTTGAGGCTGAATACTATCCCCTTGTATGGCTGTACTGCATTTTGTTTATCCACTCATCCACCCATGGACACCTGGGGTTGCTTCCAGCGTTTATGAAGGATGCTGCTATGAACATGGGGCGTATGTATGTCTGAGATCCTACTTTTACATCTTCTGCTTATATACCCAGAAGAGGAATTGCTGGTTCACATGGCAATTCTTTTAGTTTTTCGAGGTATTGCTGTGCTGTTTTCCACAGCATCTGTATGACTTTACATTCCTACCACACGGGTTTCAGTTTCTCCACATCCTTGGCAGTATTTGTTATTTTCTGTATTTTTTGGATAGTAGCCATCCTGGTAGGTATGAAGTAATATCTCATTGTGATTTTGATTTACATTTCCCTAAGGATTAATGATGTTCAGCATCTTTACATGTGCCTATGGGTCATTTATATATCTTTAGAATTAGGCCTATTTAAGTCCTTTGCCCTTTTAAAACAATCTGTGTTTTTAAAAATATTTTTAAAAAGAGATTTTTAGAGACGTTTTTATAACACGGGGTGGGTTATAGTTTTGTTGTTGTTTGGGTTGTAGGAGTTCTTCAGATATTTTGGACATAAATCCCCTATCAGACATGTGATTTGCAGATATTTTCTCTCCTCTGTTGGTGGCCTTTTTACGCTGGTGGTAGTGTCCTTTGGTGCATGGAAGTTTTTAATTTTGATGTAGCCCGATTTATCTATTTTATTTTTGTTGCCTGTTCTTTTGGTATCATATCCAAGCAACCACTATCAAATCCAGTGTCATGAAGCTTTCCCCATACTTTCTTCTAAGAGTTTTATAGTGTTAGCTTTTTTAATCCATTTTCAGTTCATTTTTAATATTAAAGTAGGAGCTCAATGTCATATCCACAACTTTTTGAAATAAAGAAAAGAAACCAGAAACCAAGGTAGGATTTTGGGCGTGGGGCAATAAGCACTTTATTTTTCTATAGAATTCAATCCCTTGCCCCTTCTTGCTCTGCCCTCCATCTAGCCTTCTCACAGTAGTCAGTGATTTTTATTTTATTTATTTATTTATTTATTTATTTTAAATATATTTTATTGATTTTCTTACAGAGAGGAAGGGAGAGAGATAGAGAGCTAGAAACATCGATGACAAAGAAACATCGACCAGCTGCCTCTTGCACACCCCCTACCGGGGATGTGCCCGCAACCAATGTACATGCCCTTGGCTGGAATCGAACCTGGGACCTTTCAGTCCGCAGACCAAACGCTGAGCCAAACCAGTTTCAGCTAGTCAGTGATTTTTAAAGGAGCACACCTACATCAGATCACGTCACTCCTCTGTTTAAAATCTCTGAGGACTCCCCCAACCCCTTGCACTCAGAATAAAATCCAACATTTTGTTATGGCTCGAAGGTTCTGCGTGACTGACTTCTCAGCAGCCACTTCTGCTGCCTCTCCTGTTGTTTCCTCTCTGGCTCGCTCCCCTCTCGTTGCACTGGATTTATGACTCTCCCTGCAGCTCACCCGGCTCTTTCCTGCCACCGGGTGTTTGTGCATGTTCTTTGAAACAGCCTCGCCCTTCACCTTCACATGGCTGACTCCTCCTCATTCTTTCCAGCCTGGCAGAGGTGTTGTTTTGTCTTAGCTCCAACTGCCATAACGACACCACAAACTGGGTGGCTTAACCACAGACGCTGATTTTCTCATGGCTTTGGAGGCGAAGGTGTCAGAGAGCTTTCTTCCTCGCTTCCCGTGATAAGAAGAGAGGGAGCGACTGGAAGATTGGGAGCAGAAGGAGGTTAGGGAGGGAGGGAGAGGGAAAAAGAGAAAAAGAGAGAGATACCCTGTTTCCCTAAAAATAAGACATTGTCTTATATTAATTTTTTCTCCCAAAGTTGCGCTAGGTCTTATTTTCAGGGGATGTCTTATCTTTCCATGCGCTAGGTCTTATTTTCGGAGGATGTCTTATTTTCAGGGAAACACAGTATTAGTGCCCTTATAACAGGTGCCTCTTCTTAAATGGGCACTAATCCCATCATGACTCCATATAACCCTAAAGATCTCCCAAGGCCCGATCTCAAACACCACCACACAGGCCGGGCTCCGATGAGAATTCTGGGGAACACGGTTCAGTTCATAGCACATCTCCTCAGAGAAGCCATCGATGACCTCCCAGTCTATGCCAGCTTCCTCCCGCAAACCCCCTCAAGCTCCCACTGGTAATGTCCGTCGCTAGACCCTTCTCTTATCCTTCATGGCAGGGTGGTAATAGTGGGTAACTATGCACTAATTCACAGAGCAATTTGTTCACTGTCTGCCCCCTCCCTACGACCATACATTTCAAGGAGCCAGACTGTCTCCATCTCTCCTATGTCCCCTCCTCAGTGCCTGGCACGTAAGAGGTGCTTGTGAATACCTGTTGGTTGAGTGGAGGACTTTAGCACAAGTTCACATCCCTGGAGTTCTTCACTGACTATGAGAGGTGGGGAGGAAGGAAGGTAACACACATGAGGGGCAGTAGAGGGAAGTCATTACCAAGTGTATTGGCACTAGAATGCCTCAATGAAATACCAGCTCTGCCACTTACGGGTCATGTGACTTGGGCAAGTCCCTTTACCTTTTATGCCTCAGCTATGTTTCTTAAGAGCTGCCAGCACCTGTTTGGAAGATGGAAAGCAGTTGGAAGAGGAGTACCCGGCGGAGCAGGGGTGAAGTGTGGGACTGGAAACGGGCAGGGGGTTGATTGCCCATACAGGGAGCAGTGAGACATGTAGGCCTCTCAGTCTTAGGCCTGCCCAGCCAGGCGACTGCCCCATTTTGCAGGAAGTCAAGATTTTTCCCTAGGGAAGTTAACCTGGAGAAACTCTGAGCTCAGGGCCAGCAGATGCAGAAAGGGTCAGAGAGAGACACCGAATGGAAAATGGAGGGGTCCCATGGTAATCTCTGTCCCTGCTACCAGAACCCCTACAGCCAGGTGTGTGTTGCCAGCAGGAAGATGGGAGGATTCTTTTCTGAAAGCCTCAGAGAGGAGAACTGATATTTAGCTGTCCCCAGAATAAAGCCAGATCTTTGCTCAATCCCCCTACAGGGCCCTTGTGCTGACGTGTGCAAACACGTGCGCACACACACACACACACACACACACACACGCCTATCAATGAGTTTGTTAGTGCTTCATAGAAAGATCCACCTTTAGTCACATCTTACCAGATAGTTGAAGGCAGTCTCCAGAATAGAAGAGAAAGGCCAGTACAGGCAATTAAACAAAAACATTCGAAGCAAAAAGACAAATGCAGAGAGAAGAAGAAAAAAAACAAAAAAACAAAAACTATCATCTCCTTAGAGAGGTCAGAGAAGATATTGTATCCATGAAATAGATGTCATAAAAAGGAATAATAAGAAAACAAAACACAGGAGCCACAACGTTGGAAAAAGTCGATAAAAAGGTTGGGAGATAATGAAAAGGAAATGTCCCCCAAAGACATGGAGATGAAAATAAGAACCTGTGAGATCAATGTCAGGAGGCCCAATGTCTGACTAGCGGATTGTCCAGGGGTTCCAGACAAAGCAGAGGAGGAAATGAACTAATAACTATGAGGACATTTCAGACTGAAGGACTTGAATCTCCAGACTGAGAGGCTCGATAAAATGAAAACGAATCACCCAAAGTACACCACCAGGGACGTCAGAACACTGGGGGTAAAGAGACAATACTGAAAGCTGCTTGGCCGCAGGGGGGCGGGGGGAGGCGCCAGCTTACAGATCAGCCGGAGTCAGAATGGTTCAGATACCTCAGTGGCAACATAGAAGGTAGAGAAGATGAGGAAGCCAGGCCTTCAAAACTCTGATGGAAAATGATTTCCAGCCTACTAATCCTTACACAGTCAGAGATAAGAAGCGAGGCTACAAGGAAGACATTGGCAGACATGAAAGAATGTGAAAGTGTTATTTTCTATGTGTCCTCTCTCAGGAAGTGACTAAAGGGTGTGCTGCACCAACATGAGGGCATAAACCAAGATAGAAAAGACGTACCGAAACCGGTTTGGCTCAGTGGATGGAGCGTCGGTCTGCGGACTGAAAGGTCCCAGGTTCGATTCCGGTCAAGGGCATGTACCTTGGTTGCGGGCACATCCCCGGTAGGGGGTGTACAGGAGGCAGCTGGTTGATGTTTCCCTCTCATTGACATTTTTAGCTCTGTATCTCTCTCCCTTCCTCTCTGTGAAAAATCAATAAGATATATTTTTTTAAAAAGGAAAAAGAAAAGAAAAAAGAAAAGCTGTGTAAGCCAGATAGCAGGTGCTCTAACACAGGAGCACAGGTGTGCATCTGGTCCGGAAAGAAACTACCGGCAGATTGAAAAGGAAGGAGGGCCCTAGCCGCTTTGGCTCAGTGGATAGAGCGTTGACCTGTGGACCAAAGGGTCCCGAGTTCGATTCCAGTCAAGGGCATTCGCTCTGTTTTTTTCCACTCTCTCTAAATATTAATGGAAAAGTACCCTCTGGTGAGGATTAAAAAAAAAAGAGAGGGGTGGGGTGGGGAGGCAGGAGGGTGACTCCAGGAGATGGATCATTAGGAAAAGAGAAGGCACTGGTAAGTGACTGTATGGGAAAGGCATTTTATGCATCTGCTGGAATGTTTGAGGAAATATAGCAATATGTGTACAAATGGAAAAAAGGAGGCAGTTATTCCAGGAAAAACAAAAATCTGTATTAGAAAGTAAATGTGAGCCGAAACCAGTTTGGCTCAGTGGATAGAGCGTCAGCCTGCAGACTGAAAGGTCCAGGGTTCGATTCTGGTCAAGGGCATGTACCTTGGTTGCGGGCACATCCCCGGTAGGGGGTGTACAGGAGGCAGCTGGAGGCAGCTGGTCGATGTTTCTAACTCTCTATCCCTCTCCCTTCCTCTCTGTAAAAAAAATCAATAAAATATATTTTAAAAAAGAAAGAAAATAAATGTGATTATAGCATACCATTTGGCTCAGCTGGACAATATCGACAAAGTCATAAGAATGTAAACCCTAAAAAAAAAAAAAAAAAAAAGGGATATGAACCTTGAATATCAGTTTCACTTACATTTTAAAATGGTGGTAAAACTGTATTGGAAGAAAGGAGAGGGCGGTGGAGTTGGGTGGTGAGAGAGTCCATTAACGGGGAGTGTGGAGGACATCCTAGTGTTCTGTAATACCCGGTTCTCCTGCTTCTGGGCACATACAAGACTGAACTCAGCCCCTTGCTGTTGGCTGGGGCCATGATAGTTCTAGCCCATCGGCTTCCGGTGGAAGGCTGTGCTGCAGCTAGACAGAGCGTGGATGGCCCTGCAGCTGTCTTGGTTGTGTGAAGCCCCTGAGACTTGGGGGTTGTCTGTTACGGCCGCCTAGCCCGGCTCGAGCGAATACAAACATTCATTACTGTCTCACGTGAAACCACCGTTTCAACGTGCTGTTTAAGAGGATGGAGGTAATAATGAGAAGGATAACTGAACACGTGGAAAGGGGAGGCTCTGGAGGGTGGGGGAGGGGAGGGCTGAGGGGCACCTCTTCTCGTTAGAGTGCGATGTGACTTTTCATAGGATGTCACTGTATTACACTGGCAGAGAGAGAATTTTATAAACAGCTATAGGCATACAAGACAGTACTTCTCGGCCCCTTGTTTATTCTATGTGGTTCGGAAGGATTCCCGCCACACCATTACCGTGGCTGTCTCTCGGGGAGGGACGCGCGGTGGAGTGGCTGGCGCGGGAGGCACTGTGGGAAAGGAGCCCGCACAGATGGAAGGCCCGTCTGAGGAGCTCGGCTCTTACCCAGCTGGCAATGGGGAGCCACAGAGGACTGTAAGCAGAAGCGTGCCCCGAGCCGATCTGCCTGTGGCCGTGAGCTCCCGGCTTATGTGGATGATGACCTGAGGGGTGGAGAGGCTGCTGCGGTGGTCCCCGGACCAGCTGGGGAGACCTGACCTACACAACAGATGCCTATTTTTTTAAAAAAAATATTTTTTATTGATTTTTTACAGAGAGGAAGAGAGGAATAGAGAGTTAGAAACATCGATGAGAGAGAATCATCGATCAGCTGCCTCCTGCACACCCCCTAATGGGGATGTGCCCGCAACCAAGGTACATGCCCTTGACCAGAATCGAACCTGGGACCTTTCAGTCCGCAGACCGAGGCTCTATCCACTGAGCCAAACCAGCTTTGGCAACAGATGCCTATTGAAAGCCTGCTATTTGCCGGGCGCAGTCGGTAGGGCCGATAACATAGCAGGGGACACAGTGGACAAAGGGCCTGTCTTCAGGGAGTGGATGTGGGTGAGAGAGTCACATGGACAGAAAAGAAGATAAATGCTAAGCCACGCGGTAGTGCGTGATGTAAAGAAAAGGAAGCAGCGTTAGGAGCTAGAGCGTGGTGGTAGGGATGGGGGGTCAGGGCAGCCTCTCTGGGAGGCGACATTTGAATGGAGCCCTGAGTTACGTGAAGGACCGAGCCATGCACACCTGGGGCCTCGAGGCTTCTAGGAAGAGTGATCAGCAGGCCAGAGGCCTGGCCTTGATGTGTCCGAGGAACAGGGAAGAAGTGAGGGGCAGGGGGCAGCCATCCAGGGAAGGTTCTGGGAGCTGAGGCCCGAGAGGTGGTTGGGGCCAGTTTGTGGAATTGGCCTTGAGAGCAGGAGAGCAGCATGGTTTTTTATTTATTTATTTTGGTTAATCCTCATCCAAGGATATTTTTTCCATTGATTTTTAGAGAAAGTGGAAGGGAGGGAAGGGGAGAAACAGAGAGAGAGAGAGAGAGGAACATCGATGTGCGAGAGACACATCAATTGGTTGCCTCCCGCACACTTCCAACCAGCGCTGGGGATCGAGCACCTGAGGTCCGTGCCCTTGGCTGGCAGTTGAACCCACAACCCTTCAGGCCGAGGGCCAATGCTCTAACCGCTGAGCAAAACCATCTAGGGCAGAGCGGACTGATTTGTCAGAGGAGGCCAACAGGACAGGGCTGGGTGCTGGTTAGCTGTGGGGTGGGGAGGCCGGTGAGGAGAGGGGCTCTGGCTGGCGGCATCGCTGGGCCTCTCAGCCCCGCCTGGACCAGCCACAGCAGCTTCCTCACCTACTTCCCAGCATCTCAGCCCCCCCCCGGGAATGGAAGGAGCCTTCATAAATCAAAATAGCAGGCGAAGAACAGCCTCTAATTGTTCTGCGTAAAAGAAGCAAAATTAGACGAGTCAGCTGTGGGGTTGAGACTGCCTCCCACACAGCTGTGATCCCGCACCCCACTGACGGCAGACTTTCCAAGACTTGCAATTCTGCTGTCTTCGAGCAAAACTTTTTGCTTCTCCAGCTGCGGGGCAAGTGACAGCTATTTTGGGAGGGAGTGGGACAGATGCTGGCTCTGGAGGACAATGAGTCACTCAGTATAAAAGCCAAACAAATCAGTGACATCATGGAGCCTCAGCTGATAGAATCCATTCAGTCATTCCAAACACCTTGAGGGCGCGCATCTGTCCAGCCTAGAGGGGCAGAGGCAGAAGCGCAGTCCCACTCTTGGGCAGAGTGGAGAGAAGCTTGGGTCTGCGAGTCAAGGAGGTCTATGTTTGTTTCTTTGTTTTTAAACTTTTTTTAAAAAAATATATATTTTATTGATTTTTTTACAGAGAGGAAGGGAGAGGGATAGAGAGCTAGAAACGTCGATGAGAGAGAAACATCGACCAGCTGCCTCCTGCACACCCCCTACCGGAGATGTGCCCACAACCAACGTACATGCCCCTGACCGGAATCAAATCTGGGACCTTTCAGTCCGCAGACCGACGCTCTACCACTGAGCCAAACCGGTTTCGGCGGGAATCGGCATTTCTTGAGGTCCTTCCAATGGTTGTGAGGGAAGTCCTTGGGCCACACTTTCACAAAAGCACTCCCCTCCGCCTCGCAGAGTTCTTCTGATCTGAAATATGAAGAGTCACTCGTACAACTCTTCTTTGGGTTTCTCAGATCACTCCAGGGACATGAGAGCAGTCCTCACCCCTGCCTCGGTGTCCTGGTGTGTTTCTATGATCACATTGCACTGGAACTGCTTTCAGTGTGCGCGCCTCCTCCAGCAGACCTGGTGCCCGGCCCAGGACTGGAAATGTTGGCCACACAGGGGCCGACGGTGGTGCAAGCAGCTGTGTGGCAGCGTGGACCATGGAGGGATGGGTGTTGGAGAGTGTCAGGTTCAGGGCCTGGTTGAGGACATTTGGCTTGGACAACTGGGCCTGTGCTCTGTGTTGAAAGTCTGACACTGTCCCCTGCTCCCCTTTCCCACAGCTCGGTGAGACCAGTTGTATGGGAATAAGATAGTCTGGAAAGGACAGTGGGAAGGACTGGGAGCCCATGGAGGACATTCCAGGTGGTCTAAGGTCCTAATCATTCTGCTAGGCAGAGTCCCTCCTTCAGAGCTGCCAATCACATTCCCAGAAGGCCAGGTCAGTGGTAAAGGGTCGGGTCACTCTGGTCTAGCACCCAGCTTCATTTTTATATGTGAAGAATAATAACATCTATCATATACCAAGCTTTGGGCTCTGGCCTAAGTGCTGTATCATCTCATTACATTTCATAACAACTCAATGAGATTGGTAAAAATATTGTCCCTCTTTTTACAGTTGTGGACACTAAGGCTTAGAAAGTTCAAGTTGCTAGCCCAGAAGCACTCAGCTGACAAACTGTAGAGGCAGGTTAGAACCTTGATCTGTTTCTCTCAGGAGCCGTTTTATTTTTAAAAGATAAAATGTTTGCCGAAACCGGTTTGGCTCAGTGGTAGAGCGTCGGTCTGCGGACTGAAAGGTCTCGGGTTCGATTCCGGTCAAGGGCATGTGCCTTGGTTGCGAGCACATCCCCAGTAGGGGGTGTGCAAGAGGCAGCTGGTCAATGTTTCTCTCTCATCGACATTTCTAGCTCTCTATCTCTCTCCCTTCCTCTCTGTAAAAAATCAATAAAATATATTAAAAAAAAAAAAAGATAAAATGTTTTCCCCCCCCCTAAAATACCTTCTGTCAAAGTTACTCCAAGCCAGATAAATGCCCTTCCGTCTGTTAGAGTGGAAAGGAATGATGCTGAATCAGATAGGTCAGGCTTATAATCCCTCCTCTGCCCCAGACTTTTGTGTGACCTTGGATCAGTCATTTCACCTCCCTGAGTTTCCAGTGGAACTGGAGTCTGTGGGTTGGAACGGTGATATATGCCTTTTCTCTTCAGGTACGCGAAGATGAAGACAGCCACCAACATCTACATCTTCAACCTGGCCTTGGCAGACGCCTTGGCCACCAGCACGCTGCCCTTCCAGAGCGCCAAGTACCTGATGGAGACGTGGCCCTTCGGGGAGCTGCTCTGCAAGGCCGTGCTCTCCATCGACTACTACAACATGTTCACCAGCATCTTCACGCTCACCATGATGAGCGTGGACCGCTACATTGCCGTCTGCCACCCTGTCAAGGCCCTGGACTTCCGCACACCCGCCAAGGCCAAGCTCATCAACATCTGCATATGGGTCCTGGCGTCAGGTGTTGGTGTGCCCATCATGATCATGGCTGTGACCCGTCCCCGGGGTGAGTGGCCACGGGAGGCAGCACATGTGGGGTCTCTGTGGGTTTATAGGCTTATTAGGGTAGAGATATGGATTGCTGATCAATGAAATTGTGGATGACTGGCCAGTGGCAATATGGATAGTCAACCAATGGGAATGGGAATGGTTGGCCAATGAGGAATGGGAATGGTTGACTGTGGTGTGGATGAATGGCTCGTCAGTAGACTTATGGATTGCTGGCCAAAGGAAATTATCAATGGGATTATGGATGGCTGATTGATGAGCATGTAGCCACGTAGCCATCACTGTGTGACCTTGGATCAGTCATTTCACTTCCCTGACAAAAGAAACTTTTGAGGGTTTCTTTAAGGAGATAGATGGATGGCCAGTGGGGTGAGGCTGAGCAACGGAGGCCACAAGACCGGCAGTCCCATCCCAGATTCCCTTCCACCCCAATGTGAAGTCAATGGCTCAAATGACCAAAGCAAGGCCTAGAGATTGGCCTTCAGAGAGTGACGGTAGAAAGGTGCATTCCCTCAGAGCAGAATGGTAATTATTAGTATAGTAACCACTTCTATCAGTCAGGGTAGCTGTGCAGTGGCTTAACACAGTAGAAGTTTACTTCTTACTCACATTACTGTTCATTGTAAGCAAGAGGGGGGGTCTCTATGCCCCACATCATTCAGGGACCCAGGCCCCACCTGATGGTTTTGGATCCTCCAGGGCTGGATCTGGGCAGCAGAGGAATATGGAGAGGGAGCGGTGAGAAAGCACAACCACTTTTAAATGTTATGGCCCATCTCTGCCTAGTGATAGCTGGTCACATGACTCCAAGTATGTAAAGAAGTGGGAAAAGTAGTTCAGCCGGATGCCAAAGACACTGGTCCCTGACCTCTCCGAGCCACAAACTATATCATGGGGTTGTAAGTGTAAAATACTTAGCTCATTGCCAAGGCCCAATAAATAGCAGCAATTAAGATAATTAAGCCTATGAGATAGACAAGGCAGAGACTCCCATCTCCATGGTTTATTTCACACAGCCAGACATTTGGTGGAATTTGGCCTAAAACCCAAGGCTCCTGGCCCCTGCGGTGAAGGTTTGCAGATCATCAGAGCTGTGGTGGGAGAGGGGAACAGCTTGGTGGAGGCTTCTTGGCCATCACTGACTCTCACAAGGGCACAGCCCCTAGAAAGTCTCTGAGCTTATTGGTCTGACTCAGCAGCTGGGCCGTATTCCTCACTGTCAGCCTTCAGTTTACGGGCCATTAACTACAGCCCTGCTGGGGGCTGGGCCAGATGGGCCTCCTCATTCTCTCCCCCTCTCCCCCTCAACACACACACACACACACACACACACACACACACCCCACTTCCCCAGTGTGTGCCATCAGCATGTATCGATATATGCCACTTGCTGTGTTGACCTTGGACAAGTGCTGTTCCTCTCTGGGCCTGGTCCTACCATCTGCACAATGAAGTCTGGGACTCAGTTATCCATGTGGATCCTGCCACCCTGACGTCCCTGGCCCTTTCCGTCTGTGGATTCCCAGCCCCTTTTACTCAACCCTCAGGCTCCAAGTCCACTGTGTAGCTCCTCAAATTCCAAATTCCAAAAGACCTTGGGCGTCTCCTGGGCCGCCTCAGCCTGTGTCTGTATCTCACAGCATCCCCTAAGGTGCGCGTCCAGCCCAGGCCCACACAGGGGGCTCATTCTTATCTCTGGACAAGTCTGGCAGTCAGAAGTGTTTGCCATGAGGCTGAGCTTTGGCTCCCAGCCCTAGCCCTGACCTTTGGACGCCCACATGTATCTGCCCTGTGAGTGCACAGAGAGCTGGAACCCCACTGTGCTCTGTGCTTCACATGCTCTGGCCCAGTTACTCCTCACAACAAACCTGTGAGGTTTAGGTGCTGCTGTCAGTCCCACTTTAGGGAAGCTCTTGAAGTTTCAATAATTTGCTCCAGGCCACACCACTCCGTTAATAGGACCCGAGTCCTGCTTTTAAACTCATTCTCTCTATGTCAGTGTAGCAATATTGACCCCACTGAAGTTACTTTGGAAATGTGTGAGCTGTTTCCAGTTATCATAATAACTGGCCTTTAGGGAGCTTAGGCTAAATTATAGCATTACTGTTGGGCTTATAAAGGGACTTGGAGAGAATATAGGAAGACCTTCTGTATTAGGGCCAATCCTGCTGGGGTCTTGAAGGATGAATAAGCGTTCGTCACGTGCAGTGCAAGATATCCCAGGTGGAGGAATCACCCGGAGTAAAAGAGGCAACAGCACTTGTCCAAGGTCACACAGCAAGTGGCATATGAGTGCTGATGGCACACATGGGGGAAGTGGTGTGTGTGTCTGTGAGAGAGAGAGAGGGGGGGTGGGGGAGAAGTGAGGAGGCCCATCTGGCGCAGCCCCCAGCAGTGCTGTAGTTAATGGCCGGTAAACTGAAGGCTGACAGTGAGGAATAGGGCCCAGCTGCTGAGTCAGACCAATAAGCTCAGAGACTTTATAGGGCCTCTTTAGGAGGAGGCAGTGGGACCTGACCTGGTTAAGAAGGGCGGGTGGGCAGGCGGCCGAGCCCCTCAGGCCCCCAGCCCCCTCACCCGGCCTGTGTTTCTTTCTTTCTTCCCGCGGCCCAGACGGAGCGGTGGTGTGCACGCTCCAGTTCCCCAGCCCCAGCTGGTACTGGGACACGGTGACCAAGGTCTGCGTGTTCCTCTTCGCCTTCGTGGTCCCCATCCTCATCATCACCGTGTGCTACGGGCTGATGCTGCTGCGCCTGCGCAGCGTGCGCCTGCTGTCGGGCTCCCGGGAGAAGGACCGCGGGCTGCGGCGCATCACGCGCATGGTGCTGGTGGTGGTGGGCGCCTTCGTGGTGTGCTGGGCGCCCATCCACGTCTTCGTCATCGTCTGGACGCTGGTGGACATCGACCGCCGCGACCCGCTCGTGCTGGCCGCGCTGCACCTGTGCATCGCGCTGGGCTACGCCAACAGCAGCCTCAACCCGCTGCTCTACGCCTTCCTGGACGAGAACTTCAAGCGCTGCTTCCGCCGCCTCTGCCGCTGGCCCTGCGGCCGCCCCGAGCCCGGCGCCTTCGGCCGCGCCCGGGAAGCCACCGTCCGCGAGCGGATCACCGCCTGCACCCCGTCCGAGGGTCCCGGGGGCACCGCTGCCTGACCGGCCCGGCCGGCGCACGGCGCGCCCCTCCGGAGGGACCTGGAGGCCACACCGAGGGCGAAGGGGGGGTGGCGGGGGCCAGGGAGCCGCAGGAGGATGGGGGGGGGGGGCTCTGTTTTGAAAAACAGACCCAGGTTTGAGAGGAGCCACGGCTGAGAGCTGGGGCCCCCTTGTGGGTGGACCTCTGGAGCAGAGGGATGGGCACCCCCTGTGGTGGACCTCGGAGGCGGGGAGGAGGGCTGGGCAGTGGTGGGTTGTGTCTCTGGACTGAGGGCCTGGTCAGAGGCTCTGGCCGGAGAAGGAGGAGGAGGAGGAGGAGGAGGAGGAGGAGGAGGAGGAGGAGGAGGAGGAGGAGCTGGGGAGCAGGACCTGTGGCTCTGGAACTGGGCGGATAAATTGGGCCTCTCCCATGGGGAGAGCTTCAAGTTCTGACCCTGAGCTGGGCTTGCCAGTGAAGATGCCCAGCCAGGACCCATGGGGCAGTGATGGAGGGGGCAGTGGCTTGAGAATTGCGCTGCAAGATCGGGCCTCTGTGTAGGGAGGAGGGGCCTCTTCTTGGATTGAACGCAAGGACAGGACAGGGAGGGCCGCAGCGATAGGCCTGTGTGCAGGGCCGGAGGCCTCCACTTTGGGCTGGAGGCCCAGCCCTGAGTTCTAGCAGGAGGTGGGGCTCAGGGCTGGACTTGCCCAGGACCGGGTCCAACTTGCCATCCCTATAAATAAAAAGAAGAGAAAAATAGAGAGGGAGAGAAAACACACACACACACACACACACACACACAAACAAAAACCCTCTCCCTCCTGGACAGTCATTTCCTTGGAATGGCAGGGAGCCCCCGCCTGGAGGCAGAGCCCAGCTGCCCCTCGGTGGGGTGGGGGCGGACACTGGGCCGGGCGGGTGGCTCCAGGATAGAGCAGACCAGGGCCCCGGGTGGGGCAGACTCCTCAGCGTGACTCCCTCTCTGGGCTCACAAGGAGCAAAGAGGCTTTGTGGCTTCAGTTCCAAAACCGAAGCTGCTGGTTGGTCTCCGTGCCGAGGGGTGGGGGGGGGGAGGGCCGAGGCAGGAAGTGGAGGTGGGCGTGCTGCTGGTTCTGCTTTGAGGTTAGGTCCTGGTCAGTGGACAGACCTTTGGGGGCTCCCCAGGACCCTGGCTTTTCTGGCCCAGGTGCTGCAGGACAGAGGACTGTGGTCAGAGCTCTGAGGTGGGTAAGTGCCCCGGGGACAGGGCGGGCATCTGAAGCACCAGCACAGACTTCCCTGCACCCTGCTCCGGGCCTGGGGCCCCTGAGAAGAAGCTCCAACAATCCTCTCTCTCACCGCCTCTGGATGCCCCCGCCGTGTCCAGTGTTCGCAGAAAGCTGGAGCGGCCCACGTGACTCTGAGGCTTTTATAACTGCGATGCTCCTGTCAGTGTGTGCTCCCCTCTGCCTTTTCCCTGGACCCCCAGGCCTCCACCTGCTCTCGCTGCCCCCTTCAAGCTGCTGAGAGGCGGGTCCACCAGAGCTAGGCAGAGAGTATTTCATTTCATTAGTCTGGCATTTTATTGAGGCAAGCCCAGACCTTGCTTCCCACAGTACCAGGGTCTGTCCTTGGTCCCTGGCCTCCCCTTGCTTTATCTCCCCCCCTGCCTTCTCCTCTCCTCCCCCCGTCCCCCGTCCCCCGCTTTCCCCTTCCTCACACATGCGCAGCCTCAGCCAAGCACCCTGGCTCCCAATTGAAGCAGTGTTCTGACATCCTTGTAAAAACATTTAATCATCTTTCCTTTGGGGGGCAGATGGAAAGACATTGACGTCTGTCTCAAGCAAAAAAGAAAAAAGAAATAAAAGTGGGGTGTGGGGGGGAGAAAAGAAACAATGAACCTCTTCTCCCTTTGACAGCCATTTCCTTGGAACAAAAGCCTTTCCTGTGTCTGGGAGGCTGTCACTCAGCAGGGGCTGAACTGGCATTCAGCAAGGTGGGGGCTGGGGCCCCAGGGTGGGCTCTGGGTACATTAGGTGTAGGGATACCCTTAGTGGGCAAAGCACAGTCCCCTCCTCAGGGTGAGGTCCCCGGAGCTGAAAAACTGGGACTTGCTTTCTTCCGAGAGAGGCCCCCCTAGTGCCTTGGGAAGATGGGGGGCTGTGCCCAGCACTCAGACCCACCTGCAAAGTTACCTAGGTCTGGGGTCCCTGCTCGCTTTCACCCTTCAGGTGGAGCCTGTGACCATGGGCTCTCTGTGTCCGAATGGGGGTGGGTATCAGCTGGATGGGAACATTTCCTCACCACTCCTCCCCTGGGCCCCCTCGTGTGAATGCCTTGGGGAGATGTCAGAGGAAGCAGACAATTTAGGAACCAGGGGAGACTCCCGAAGGGGGTGATGCTGGGACCAAGTCTGTTTATTTTCCTTGCAATTGCCGTGTCCCCTTTAATTCTTCCTAGAACGGGCTGCTCAAGGTTGCCCCAGGCCTGTTCACTACCGTGTTCTGTGGCTATAACCGACTGGCTCCCTTTTACTGCTTCTCATACATACATTTGTCCTGGGGTCAGCAGGGGCTGGGTCCAGACCATGTGCGTTTAAGGGAAAGCATTGAACATACGGAAACACGTGCCATGCCGGGCTGTGAGCACGCTGGGCACTGGGACTTGGACATGAGTCAGGTACGGTCCTGCCCTCAGGAAGTCGAAGCCCGCACTAGAGACAAAGCATAAACGATGGATGATTGTGTCTCCCTGTGGTGTGTAGCCACAGGGAGCCCTGGGAGGGTGTCACAAGGAAGTACCTTTTCTAGCTCTTCACGGAAACAGATGTGTAGCGATTCTGAACGAGGCCGGAAAAGGGTCTGGGGGCCTTGCTGCATGACTAGGAGTCGGCCACTGAGAAGAGGGAACAGCGTGTGCACAAAACAGGGAAGTGTTCAAGGGCGTGGCAGACCTGAACGTGTCCGACGACATTCCTGGGGGGACAGGGTGGGAGCAGGACGATTACCCTTATTTTAGACCAGGAGTCAGGCTCAGAGAGGTCAAGCTGCTCACCCTGAGTCACAGAGCTTGTTACTGGTAGCGGAACTTGGGTCAGTGGAATTCCAGGGTCCAAGTTTCCAAGAATTTAACGATGAATTCCAGACATCATTGAAGAAGAGCCGTAGAACCGAGGGGTGAGGTTTTGAAGACTTAAAACCAAATGAAAAGACTTGAAGAAAAGGGCAATTTTCCACGAACTTTTGTTCCCCCTGATGCTCTCTAACTCTTCGCAATTTAGAATGTACTGAAGCCCCATCTGGTATGGCTCAGTGGATAGAGCATCGACCTGCAGGCTGAAGGGTCCTGGGTTCGATTCCAGTCAGGGGCACATGCTCGGGTTGTGGGCTCGATCCCTGGAAGGGGATCTGGAGGAGGCAGCCGACCGATGATTCTCTCTCATCATTGATGTTTCTGTCTCTCTCTCCCTCCTCCTTCCTCTCTGAAATAAATAAAAATCTATTTAAAAAACAAAGTGTACTGAACATACATTTTTAAAGCTCCAAATTGACAGTGTAGTTCTAGAGCATCACAGGGCTCTCAAACTAGATCTGATTTCCCCCGAATTCCCATTTCTCTCTCTTCAGGAGGCGGGAGGGAAGGGAATTATTGCCTCCTACAATTTCATATCTCTTGTAATGGAAGAAGTGGTTGAGGCTGGAATCAGATCTTGGCTTTCCCTTTTGGTGCCTCTGTTTGCTCATCTGTAGAGTAAACATCTTTCACGAGGCTGTGAGGATTTGATGAGTTAATGTACAGCAAGTCCCCCCTTAACTTCATCTAGTTTTTGGAAAGTGCAATTTTAAGTGACATGATGTATAACAAAACCATTTTACATAGGCTAATTGATATAAGCAAGATTTCTGGCCACAAAAACATCACACTGTCCTATAGAATAAAAGCCTAATATGCAAATTGTCCCTCAACCCGGAGTTCAACCAGGAGTTTGACCAGGGGCTGGGGCTGTTATTTTTACAAGTGGAGCTGCCGTGCAGGTCAGAGGGTCAGAGCTAGAGGCCTGGAGGGAATGTAGATGAGCTTCTGGGGCAGCAATAGGAGAAGAGACTGGGGACCCAGTCTAGGGATCCTCCAGGCTCAGGAGCCACTGTGGAGTGGGAGAAACTGGAGGAGGACGGGGAGATGTGCTGCCATGGAAACTGGAGGAGGAGGGCGTTCCCAGAGGGAGGGAGTGATGGATAATGTCAAGTGTCACATAAGAGCCGTTGGGGGTGGGGAGGGCAGGAGAGTGATGAGAGTAAGTCGGAGTCCTCAAGTTCAGTCTCCTACCTGTCCTGCAGTCAAAACTCAGCTCTGAAGCTAACTGGCTATTGACCTAAGGCAAGGCATTTGCCCTCTCTGGGCTTCTGTGTCTTCTTAGATCTAAGGCCAAGGAATGGGTCAGACTCTAGTATGATGTTTAGTCTCATAAGAATCCTGATTTTTCTGCTTATTGGCCACTTGCTAGAAGTGTGATTGTAGGCAAGTCGCTTTACTTCCAGGATTCCCCTTTGAGGGCTGGATAATCTAGTGAGGTGCTTACCGAAGTGCCCGGCACAGAGCAGACCCCAAAGACAGGGGTATTCTGTGACCAGGATGGGGCTGCCAGAGGCAGCTGTGTAAGGACGTTTGCTTGGCTTGGACTTTGAAATGCTCCTCAAGGTAGAGAGGGGCCCCTAGCGTTCTGAGAGGACTCGGAACAGCCCAGGCTGGGCACCAGCTAGGCTCCCACCAAAGACCAGCCCTGTCTGTCTGCAGCAGCAGCTCCCTGGCCTGGGCCCTGGCCTTCCCTGCCTGGCAACTGCCACGGACCCACGTGGGAACAGCTCCAGAGGCTCCGAAGCCCCTGGGCAGTGACACCCTTGGGTTGAGGCCCCAGCATTCACACACAAAACACAGACACACACCTTTCTCTCATCATTAATGTGTTATTATTTACTAGAGGCCCGTTGCATGATATTCGTGCAAGAATAGGCCCCTGGCTTCACTCCCAGCTGCCTGGGAACTGGCAAGTCCTCCCTTCTGTCTGGAGGACCACTCCAGGAGATCCCTCCGTCGCCCCCTTCCCCTCATAGCAGGCTTCACTATGCTCCACAACAGCTTACGCAAATTAGCATCCATCTTTGTGGGGTTAATTTGCATGCTTACTCTGATTGGCTGTGGGTGTAGCAGAGTGATGGTTAATTTGCATTTTCTCTTTTATTAGGTAAGATTCTTTTCTTTCATTTCTAGGCACTGAGCACAGAGTGCTGCGGGGAGAGAGTCGGGCTGGTTCCTCCACTAGGAGCTCGCAGACACTGGGAGACAGGAGACTAGGACAGCTGGCTGTGTGCTTCTGGCGGCCGGCAGTTTGGGAATTCTGAAAGGGGCTGGGGAGAGCCTTCGAGATGGACATCCTGATGGAGTAGAGGGCTAGACTGGGGTTTCCCAGGTTCTAGCTCTGTGATCTCCACTGGCCATGAGCCCGCCTGGGGCCCAGCTCTCCCCGGAGTGCAGAGCGCTTTCACAGCCATCTCAGTGCGAATGAAGCCCATGTAGTTAATGACCAAAGGTCACACACAGCACGGAGTCCTCCTCAGTGCTCTGAGCACTTTACCTGAGGTGGTTTATTTATTGTAATATTCACAGCTTGACCATGAAGTAGGCATTGTTATTGTTAATACCCCAAGTTTTCAGAGAAGGAAACAGACCCAAGAGAGGGAAATGACTTGTTCAAGGCCACATGGCCTATGGATGGCTGGGTCGGCGAGATGCCCTCTTGGGTCTGTCAAGTCCCCTTCCTCTGCTTCCCTCCTCCTGCGTGCCGAGAGGAAACTGTGATTCTACAGGAGACAGTGGGGAGACCTTGCGCCCGGCTCACAGGCATGAACTGAGCCGTCCTGTGCCAGGTTCTGTGCGTCAGCACCTTGGCAGCAGAGCCACATGCCAGCTGGCCAAGAAACGGCTGTGCCCCTGGCAGCTTCTCCCATCCATTTCTCCCTGCCTTGGGAGACCTGCTGGCTCAGTAACTTTTCCACTGCCTGCCGTGACTTTGCAATATGAGTGGGGGCAAGTCACTTTATTCGATTATGGGTGACAACGCTTACCTGGTAAGAAGTTGTGAAGATTTAGAAAGAGGGTGTGAAGGAAGGACTTCATCTGTTTTGGTCAAAGAAGGACTCCCAGCCCTGACCGGTTTGGCTCAGTGGATAGAGCGTCTGCCTGTGGACTCAGGGGTCCCAGGTTTGATTCTGGTCAAGGGCATGTACCTTGGTTGTGGGCACATCCTCAGTGGGGAGTGTGCAAAAGGCAGCTGATTGATGTTTCTCTCTCATCGATATTTCTGGCTCTCTCTACCTCTCCCTTCCTCTCTGTAAAAAAAAAAAAAAAAAAAAAAAATCAATAAAATATATTAAAAAAAATAAAAATAAAAAAAAGAAAGCGTTCCCAGCAAATGGCACTGCACATGGTAGTTATTCTACGAGGCTGAATGAAGTGCCTGCTGTATAGTAAGTGCTCAAAAAATGGAGCTTTTTAATATTATGTAGTATTAAGGTTATACGTGCTCTGACCCATCTCTTAAAGCTGTAGGATTCCCTCTTTTAACCGTTCTCCTTGCGTTTCAGACGGTGGGGCAGAGTGCATTGGAGGAGAAATTTTCAAGGGGATGTCTCCTCCTCCAGTACCTTACACAGGGCGGTGTCCCTTTGTGAGGGCCAGGACTGCTCTCCCAGGGACCCAAGAGGTGGGCACAGCCGGAGGGAAGAAAGGTCCCTGGGTGGCTCTGGCCTAGACCTCCTGGCCTGACTGTGTGAGTTGTGAGGATGGAGTCCCGTGGTGGGTGTCCGTGCAGGTGACATCCATCTGCTGGGACTCAGCTCCCGGAATCTCCTTCTGGAACGAGTCTCAAGCCTGGAGACATGGCATGTGGGCTTGGCTCTGCCGTCCATTTCCTGGCTGTGTGACTTAGGGCAGGTCTCTGTCCCTCTCTGGGCTTCTGCACAACGGAGGGATAGGGATAGAAGTTGATGGGTTCTGGGGGTTCTACCATCCTGGGAGAGAATAGAGACATTCTCTCCTTGACCCCAGAAACAAACACTTATGGGTAAAACGCCCTGGGCATCTGCCCAGAGGCCAGGATGAGGGCGTCTTGGGGTCTGGTGCTTGTACCAGGAGCTGCTCCGCTTTGGGGCTGAGGGAGGCAGGCCTGTCACAAGTGCAGCGTGACTCCAGCATCTGGCTTGTTGCCAATCCCGGAGCCCATCTCGGGGCCAAGGACCCACCCTTCTGTTTGCCCGATTTCACGTGTTCGCATCTCTGGCTGTTTCTTTTGCTCCCTTTCTGTGATTTCCTTGTGTGCATGTGTGTGAGGGGGGACGCGGGGGCAGTTTTGGAGGTGATAGAGACCTGCCTGCCCACAGAGTGAAACGCATCGCTCTGCCCTCAGACCTGCCTTGGAGGTAAATACAACACTGTCCCTTAGGAGCCCCATCTGGCCCAGCCAGCGTGGCTCAGTGGTTGAGCATTGATGTATGGACCAGGAGGTCAAGGTTTGATTCCCAGTCAGGGCTCATGCCCTGACTTGATCCTCAGTAAGGGGTGTGCCGGAAGCAGCCCATCAATGATTCTCTCTCATCATTGATGTTTCTATCTCTCTCTCCCTCTCCCTTCCTCTCTGAAATTAAAAAAAAAAGGGGGGGGGGACTCCATCTGATGGGAGAGGCGGATCCAAAAGGCAGGCTCCCTCCCCTCCCCCTACCTCTCTTCCCTGTGGTAAGTCCCCTAATCTAAGTCACCTGTTCTCCAGAGCCTGCCTACCCCTTATCGCCCTCCTGCCACCCTACTCCCCCCTCCCTTCCACTCCCCTACCCCATGGGGACCTTGCCTCTGACTGTAGAAGCCCCCAAATCTTTGTGCATATAAGGCAGCTCTGGGGGCGGGAATGAGAGCCTGATGCCCCAGGAGAACTCCCCCTCCTCCGTGTTCTCTCTCGAATAGTGGCTGGCCCTGCTGGTCATCAGTCACTCCCCGGAAGGAAACTTCCTGATGTGGGGTCTGCCTCCCGCCATTGTGACCAGGTTGCTGAGAGGGCACCGGGGCACAGAGCCCCTCCTCCGCTTAGGAGAACCAGAGCCCCAGCCAGAGCTCCCCGCCCGGGGCTGCCGTGTCTGGGTGAGGCGCTCCGGCTCGGCCACAGACGGTGTGGGCAGCAGCCTGGGCAGGGCCGCCAGAACTGCCAGGGTGGGGCGGTGGGCTTGACTGCTGGGCCTCCACCTGCCTCCAGAGAGGAGAGGACGCCTCACAGGCCTGGCGGCTCCAGCAGAGCCAGTTCCCCCCGAAGCCGGGGAGAACGTGTCCGGAGGGGAGGAGGTTGGCACAGCCTGGTCGGGAGCCGCTGGGTGTTCATGTGAGTACCCGTGCCCCGGGGAGCGTTCTTATGCCCCAAGGAAAAGCATCACGTTCCTCTTCTGTAAAACCGGGTAACGGCTATTATTATTATTATTATTATTATTATTATTATTTTAAAGCATCCATTTTTATTTCTTTTTTAAAAACATATTTTATTGATTTTTTACAGAGAGGAAGGGAGAGAGATAGAGAGCTAGAAACATTGATGAGAGAGAAACATCGACCAACTGCCTCTTGCATACTCCCTACCCTGGATGTGCCCGCAACCAATGTACATGCCCCTTACCGGAATCAAACCCGGGACCTTTCAGTCCGCAGACCGACGCTCTACCACTGAGCCAAACCGGTTACGGCCGGGTAACGGTTATTATAACCAAATTACCAGGACTGTCCCGAGGGCCCAGCAAGACAACAGCTGTGCGTGGTCACGAGGGCACACTATCGTCATCAGGGAAACACACGCTGCCTTTAACGTTCGAGAGCTGTTAGTTGCTTGAAAAATCTCTAGGTGACCTCTATGCCCCTTCCCAGTGGAGGATTTTTGATTTCTAAATTCAGTCCTGCCTGCCTGCTACCTCAGACTCTTAGGGGGAAGAAGTGGATCCCTACAGGAGTTCCCGCCCAAGGGCGGGCCGTTCTCAGAGAAGCCAGTAGACAGGGCAGACTCCCGTCATGTGCCGGCTTCCTCAGGCGTCCAGGTCAGCTCCGCGTCCTCGGCCTCCACGAAGCCTTCCCTGACTGCGCTGTGCAGACCCTTTGTCCTGGTTGATGACCCACAGCGGCTCTCAGGGCTCCCCAGCGCTGCGCTGAGCGAGACCTGCTCTTCTCAGCGGGCTGCTGGCCCCGCAGCATGGCCAGAGGCCCGGGGACAGCACCACGCCCTGCGGGGAAAAGGAAGGACTTTGGGAAGGAACGGTTTTTTTTCTTTCTTTAGTGACGTTTATTGGTGGTGCCAGGAGTCCTGCTCCAGGACTCAAAATATATATTAGGAGGCTCTGCACTGCAGGCGAGTGTGTGTGTGTGTGTGTGTGTAATGGGATTAGACAGTCACATGCACACAGACCCACACTGACCAAGAGGCCACACATACACACACCTGACTGTGCACACGAGCATCTTCTCCACGCAGTTCTCCACGTCGTCAGGTACACTCTGCTCTGTCACCAAGACTCCTGGCATGTGCATACATATTGCTCCTGTGCATTCATACCATAGGCATGCACATGTATGCACATCCCTCCTTGGTGCACACACCTCCCACCGGAGCACACACTCCTTCATACAGCGATGTGCATGCCCTGGAAGACAGCCGAACAACTTGGCCTGGGAGAAATACAGGAGAGGCAGCCCATGGTGGCGGGGGCCCCTCAGGCAGCATCTGCCAAAGTCACAAACATACGTCACCTCTGACTTCGAGAGACGCACCGGACAGAAACCCTACTCATCCTGGTGGCCCAGGAAGGACACTCCGTGGGCCTGGGAGGTGCCTCTGTGCCAAGAACTTGAGCCAAGATCTTGAAGGTGCGTGGCTGCAGGACACAGCGGGGGGGAAGGGGGGAGGGGAGGGCGGGGGAGAGAGTTAGTTTGTAACTGTGCTGCTGCCCTGAGTGAAATGCAGACACTTCTCTCTGAGACAGGCTTATTCCACGGATGCTTCCGCCACCTATTGGCCATGCCTGGCCTTGGCACCCTTATTTAGTTCCTGCTCTTTTCCCCCATCTGGTGCCCCTAGCTCATCCAACTGCCACACCCTCTCCTCATCCCTTCAAGCAGGTCTCCTCACCCCTGTGGACTGGAACTGGTTCCTGAAAGAGGGTCTTGAATGAGGAAAGCATTCTGTGAAGAGGCACGAGGTGAGCGTGGGCTGGAGGGGTGGGGACCTAGCACACGCTGACCACCTATCATGTGTCAGGCAGCGGTGTACTTGACAGCTATGATCTCATTTGCTTTTCTCAATCGCACATGCCTTATGCAATGCCTGACACATAGAAAGTTATAATAGGCATATCAATTGAATAAGAAGAAGACACGGAACCCCGGGCTGGGTAGCACAGTTGGTTAGAGCGTTGTCCTGATGTGCCAAGGTTGCAGGTTCGATCCCCTGTCAGGGCACATACAAGAATCACCCCGTTAATGCATAAATAAGTGGAACAACAAGTAGATGTTTCCTCTCTCTCTTCTCAAGGGAAAAAAAAAAGCAAAAAACAAAAACCTCTGTAAAGGGAGTATTTTTAACAAATGAGGAAATGGAGGCGGAAGTGACTTTCCCAGAGTCACAAAACAGCTTCCTCTGAAAGGACATTGTTCTGAAGAGAAGAAGGAAGATGCAGCAAAGCTGAAGGTCTAATAAGACCTGCAGGAAACCCAGCCCCGGATCCCTCCCTCCCCCCCCTCCCCCAGGGGACCAGGAGACGTGCCCCCGAGGAGGGTGAGGTCCACCTGGAGAGATGATTTCCCACCCAGGAAGGTTCCTCTGCTCTACGTTGCTGCTTCAGATTCATTCACTCAGCTAACGTACCCTGAAAGCAGTGCGGCAGGCTCTGTGCTCAGCCTGAGGGCAGCAATGAACCAACAGACGGAAGTCCATTCTCTGCCCTTGTTCCAGCATGGGGGCTCCAAGAGGACCCCTTCTTTACTGGCCACTCCCATGGGCCCCTGGGGTCCCTTTGAACTTCTCTTGGCCATTCTGGCTGTGCTGCGTGGGTGGAAGATCCAGAGTGAGATCACGGAGATATGAGTCAAGGATGGGAGGCGATGCTTCCGTATTGAGGTTGAGCAGAGAGCCTCAGACCTGGAGTCAAGCAGACCCAGGTTTGAATCCAGCCTCAGCCCCTAACTATTTTGTGACCTAGGTCACACCTTCCTGGGCCTGTGTTAAAGCAAAGGGCTTGAACTTGAACAATGATTCCAACTATAGTTCCTTAGAAGGCCTGGGAGAGGCCGAGCACATGAACCTTCCCACACCCGCACACCCCCACTGCTTCCTTCTGTTTCCCACATTGAGTTTCTCAGAGTTTGACAATCACCTGGACTAATTTCTTTCGAAGATTCTTAACGCTAAAAGTTTTACAATTCAGTCCACGTCTTACTGACCACCAGATTGTGAGCTAGAGGAGGGCTGGACCTGAGTCTGAGTCCTCTATCTCCCACTGACCTCACTGCCCAACCCTCCCCTCCTTCCCCCTCAGGCCTGGCTACAAGAGGAGGTTCAGAATGTGTCCATCTGGACTGAGCACATATGGGCAACATTAGACTGATAGCATTGTGGAGACTCAGAGAACCACTGTGTACTGACCAAAGGCCTCTGTCCAAGCAGAGTCCTGGCAAGGGCAGGCAAAGAAGTCTTCCAGGGGCTTATGGGTTTGGACCCCCAAAGCTGGAAAGCAAAGGAGGGTCCCACTGGATGGAACAGAGGGTCCCTGAGCGGTCCTGGCTGGAGCAGCCCAGCTGTTAGGATGTGGCCACACAGAAGGTGTGGTGAGGATGGCCTCGGGTCCAGGTAGGAAGCCCTGGAAGTCCTCAGTGAAAAGCATGCCTAACAGGAGGGTGGGAGGGTTGGGAGTGGTTGGGAGACATGACTCCAGAGCCTGCTCTGCCTTCAGAATCCCCAAATCTCCCTTGGGGACCTCATACTTGACTAGGGATAAACTTACCAGGAGGCTTATGTGTCAGTCAAGGCCTCACACTGGCCTAGGCCCTCGGAGGGACCCTGGCCTTGTGTTCAGGGTCATATTTTCTATGATATTCGCCAAAGCAAAATACATGCACATCAACTGGTTAAGACCCTCTCTCCGCTCTGACCCCCCCCTCCCACGAGTGTCCTCCAGCTTGAGTAGCTACAGGCATTTTGTATTCTTAGCTTTCTTTTTCTTTTCTTTTCTTTAAATATATTAATATATTTTATTGATTTTTCACAGAGAGGAAGAGACAGGGATAGAGAGTCAGAAACGTCGATGAGAGAGAAACATCGACCAGCTGCCTCCTGCACACCTCCCACCGGGGATGTGCCCGCAACCAATGTACATGCCCTTGACCGGAATTGAACCCGGGACCTTTCAGTCCGCAGACCGATGCTCTACCACTGAGCCAAAACCGGCTTCGGCAGCTTTATTTTTCTTACAGAGACCCTCAAATAAGCTTCCAGCTCCACAATCCTGGGTCCTTGGTTTTTCCCAACTGCAAAGATTGCATAAAGGCTGCGAAGGGTCTTTGCAGGAGTAAAGACTCTCCCTTTTAATCCCCTTACAGGCCTTGAGGGGAGATGGAGAGCAGGGATAAGAGACTTGCTGGGGGTCTCACACATTGTGCTGAATTGAGTTGTTGTTTAGGACAGTCTCATTTGAGAGCCCATCCTTCCACTACACCCCCCTGCCTCGGAAATGGCACACATGCACCCACTGTCCTGGAGGTAGGGCGCCTGACACAGCTCCCCTCAGGCAGCCTGCACATCTGGGGCTCTGCCGCTCTGCCCAAGTGTCTCTGGGACCACAAGGTGGCGGCAGACACCTTCTTTCTTTCTCCCCGGGGCCCGTTTCTGGCCCCATAAACAAAAAACTTAGCTTCCCCACCACCTGCACCAGCTCTTTCCTGGCCTCTCAGGAAATACGCCTTCAAGTCCTGGCCTTGCCATTTACCGCTGTGCAATCACCAGCAGATCACTTTGTCTCTTGCAGCCTTATTTCACTCACCCATGAAACAGGGGTATCTGATGGGAACAGGTTTGTGGTACCTGGCAGAGGCATAACAAGCCAGTCGTTGGCACCCATTGCTGTTTCATCAGGAGCTTCTGGAGATGACATTTTCCCTGGGAAGGAGTTCTCCTGGTGGGATCGGCCCCCTCTCCACACCGCAGCAAACTCAGAGGAATGCTGAGACAGTGGGATTTTTCAGAGCCTTTAAATATTCTTGGTGGGCACCCTCTGCCCATGCATGGGTCCCTCCCTGGACGGGAGCAGCTGACAATCCTTTCTCCATCCTTGCCAATACCCATCTCTCCTTTGAAAGGAGGCTCTACAGGACCTTGCCCTCCTCAGTGTTATCCTATGGATCTGCCCCAGGTTTCCAATATATCCTCCTGGGGAGAGAGCTTTCTGAACTGTCCCCTAATCCTTTCTCTCCTCTCAGCACCCCCTTCTCTCCCCATGCCTGCCACATCCCAGCCAGAACATGGCTATCCCTAAATGTCACTATCTCTCCCCACCCCACCTGCCCTGGTCCTAACCTGGCATTTAAGGCCTTCCACAATTTGGCCTCATGATCCCCTCTGTGCTCCAAATATATTAGACTATTTTTTGCACCTGGAGCACATCTTCATTATTCTACTTTCAGGTCTCATGTGGGCTCTTCCTCTACCTGGAATGCCCCTCTTCCATTTCCATGTAGTAAATTCACCCTCACCACAAAAGTCTAGCTGGAAGGTCACCTCCTCCAGGCACTCTCCCCTAACCCTCAGATGGGATCCTGTCCTCTCTCTGAGCTCTGGGTGGACGGTTGCTTTAGGGCAGTGATTCTCAACCTTTCTAATGCCGTGACCCTTTAATACAGTTCCTCATGTTGTGGCGACCCCCCCAACCATAAAATTACTTTCGTTGCTACTTCATAACTAATTTTGCTACTGTTATGAATCCTAATGTAAATATCTGTGTTTTCTGATGGTCTTAGGCTCTACAGCAGCAGTTCTCAACCTGTGGGTCGAGGTTCTCAACCTGTGGTTCTCCACCTGTTGAGAACCGCTAGCAGGGTCGCCCAAGACCATCGGAAAACACAGCTATTTACATTAGGATTCATAACAGTAGCAACATTACAGTTAGGAAGTTGCAACGAAAGTAATTTTATGGTTGGGGTCACCACCACATGAGGAACTGTATTAAAGGGTCGCAGCATTAGGAAGGTTGAGAACCGCTGCTTTAGGGCCTTTTTACAACGGGAATGCCCAGTAAGTATGAAGAGCAACTCTCCGTTTACAAATGGCTTTTCCTTCCAGGACCCTGGAGTCAGGAAGAGCAGGCAGGATGAGCACCGTGACCGCACTGGGCTGAGGAGGAGACAGCTGGGGGAGAACTGTGACTGGCCAGGTCCCATGCCTTGTAAACGGTGGAGTCAGGATTCAAACCCAGTGACAGATTCTAGCCAGACCTCCTACCTCAGGCCTGAGCTTTGCCTTCGGTCTCCACCACTTCTGGTGGCCTGGTCTTGTGACTCTCCTCTCCTCTCAGGCTGAGCAGAGTAGTGGTCAGTTTTTAATCATGTGGTCAAACAAGTTAAAAAAAAATAATATATTTTTATTGATTTCAGAGAGGAAGGGAGAGGGAGAAAGAGAGAAACATCAATGATGAGAGATAATCACTGATCAGGTGCCTCCTGCATGCCTCCTACTGGGGACTGACTGGGAATCGAGCTATGACCTCCTGGATTATAGATCTATATAATCTATATAGATTATAGATGGATTCTCAACCACTGAGCCATGCTGGTTGGGCAGTCAATCAAGTTTTACTGAAGGAATAAATGCTTCCATTGCAGCCTTTTCCATCTCCTCCCCAGCCCCCAACCAGTCTCCTGGCCTCTTTATCACCCATCTCAAGACTCAGTCACCCCGTCGGAGCTGTTGGCAGTGGCAGGCTCTGAAGGATAAGGATTTGGCCGGAGGCCCAGGCAACTCAGAAGAGGGGGGGGTGGGAGGAGAGACACAAACAGGTCCCTTTCCTTGCCCTCAAGCTTATCAGCATCCCCACAGGCCCCAGGCAAACTGGGTGCCCAGCTTAAGGGAAAGACCTGCCTCCTGCTTGCCACCTTCAGGCCCGCCATTGCTTAGGAGCTGTGTGACCTTGGGCTGTCACTTCCATTCTCCGAGACTCACTTTCTTCTGAACGCGCTGGCTGTGAGGATCCAGAGATGAGGTGAGGAAATGCATGTACAGTAGTGATCACTACATGCCTGCTGCCTCCTCTGGAGGTCTCCCTTTGCAGGGAGCAGCTCAGGTGCCAAAGTGCTCCTTATATTCTGGGGAGGGAGACGGAGGTTTCTCAGGCTGAGGCAGTGGGGCGACAGCACCCCCACCCTCATCTCCGCAGTGACAACAAGGCTACATTCACCCTCACGAGTACACAGGTGACCTCACCCAGAAACACAGGCTGCCTGGACAGAGAGGCCTCTGGGGCAGGGCAGAACTCTAGGTCCTCGGGGCTGGAACATTTTTTTTTTTTTTGAGGGGGAGGGACCTGTTTATATGACACACGGCGAGAGAGACAGACACAAACAAGAGTCACTCCCTCTATGCAGAGTCACCAACACACGGGCACACCCTCACACGAATGGATGCACTCACTCCCCTACACACACACACAAATACGGAGAGGAGACACACACAGGATCAAGATCACGACCACACTCCCCCAGGTACTCCTCACAAACTCAGAAACAGAGTCTTCCCTGGCCGCCCCCAACTCCGGCATTCAGAGGCACACTCCCTTATCAGGCCGGGCAGGCGCTGGCCCTGCTGAGTCACCCGCAGGCAGCTGGGCCCAGCAGAGCCTGAGCCACGCGCCCGCCCCAATCAGGGAGGAGGCGGGGCCTGCGGCCGCTCCTTAGCGGAATCCCAGTCTCTGCAAGGATTCCCCCTGCCTCCTCCCTTCCATTGAAGGCCGGAGTCAGAATGGGGGGGAAGGGGTGGAGAGGGGGAGCTGGAGAGGAATCCTCAGTGTTGAATTGAGACATTCTCTCCTGAGTGCATGAATACATGTGGGGACAATTAAAAAACAACACTAGATCCATTACTGCGCATTTGCATATGTATTTTCTCATAATATTTGATTTTCACCACAGCTCTATATAGAGTTGGAGCTATAATTCGTCCTATTTTACCTCAGGGAAAAAGTGACTTGCCCAAAGGCATAAAGGAAGCTGGTAAAATGCAGAGCCAAGACTCAGCTGCCACCACATTGCAAGCCCTTAACCTCGGGGCAATGTCACACTGTGGGAGGTGAGTGGGAGGTGAGAATGGGGCAGGTGAAAGTTGTGCCAGTATGCTCGGAGCCTGGGTGTGTGTCAGCTTTCCCCTGTGTCCACAGGGCTAGGATCTGAAAGTGTCTCAAGTGTCTAGACTTCTGGTGAAAGGAACTAAGGCTTTGCTGGTGGGTAGGAGCTCAGCCATCATCTATCTCAGAAAGCATCCCTCAGCTCTAGGGGCTCAGTTAGACCCTCCTCCCCAACATTCGAGCTTCTTAAAGGTGGGGGATGGGGGGACAGGACCCTGGAGCCTAAAACAAGACCTGAGTCAGAGGAGGCTTCAGCAGATTTGGGGGGCTATCCATAAATGTATGACCTTGATATAGCATTAACATCAATAATCATAAAAAACGCTAACACTTTTTGGAAGCTTAGCCTGAGACTGGCACTATTCTCTGTATTTCACATGGATTGTTTCATTTAATTCTCACAACATCCCTTGAGGGAAATGCTTTATCAAAATAAATTTTTTTTTAAAAAAAATTGTTTTTAAAGATAGAGGAAGGTAGAGGGAGAGAGAGACAAACATCAGTATGAGAGTGACACATCATCGACTGCCTCCTGCATGTGACCTGACTGAGACCCCAACTCCTCAGGGCTCAGGATGACGACACCCAGCCAACTGAGACATTTTGGCCAGGGTGAGGGAAATACTGTTATTAACCCCATTTTCCTGAGGAGGAAACTGGTTTGGAGAGGGTTAGTAACTCACCCAAAATAATGCATAGCTAGTAAGTGGCAGCATTGAAGATTGAGACCCAGACAGTCTTATGCCAGAGCCCATCTAGTAGAAAGATCACTGTTACTTGCCCACAATGGGCCTCAGTTCTCCCCATTTCCCCAAAGAAGCGATTAGCTCTCCATAGCTCTCTGGCCAGAAATATCTGATGATCTTATTATTCTGTGATTCCTCTACATAGAAGAGGGATTAGGTTTGTTCTCAGTGGGCAGAAATCATAGAGGGCGGATTTGGCCTTCATTTTAGGAAGAGCTTTTGAAGTTTCGGGATGGTTTTAAAATGAAAGAGGCCAGCAGGGAGGTGGTGAGTTTCCTGTCCTTGGCATTATATGAGCACAGGTTTGAGATGAGGTATTGGGGAGGAGACTTGGATCCCTGACTCTGTAAGCACCTGCTAGTACTGAGTTGAACCAGCAGGAGGGGAAGGTCCCTGAGAGGAGTGGCAAGATGAGGATGAGAGGAACCAGAACCCACATCCACTGAATGTCACCTACTGTGTGCCAGACCTGGGTTTGCTATGTTGCTAAGGCTCAGGAAGACACGGTAAAGATTTACAGTTTAGGAAACGCAGATTCAGAGAAGTGACTTGCTCAAGGTCACACAGAACAAAATGGTGGGCAAGGTGATCCAGGCGTCTCACCAAAGTCACTTTCTTAGGTCACCTACGCCCAACTCCGCTCCTTCCACTCTTTCTGACCCTAGGGACACCACCACGTGGTAAATTGCATCATACTTTTGCCATATGACGTCAGAGACCATGCCAGCCAATCCAGGAGCTCCCTGCTCAACCTTCCCTTAAACTCCTCTGTGAACACGCGGCTGCCTAAGGCCAGGCGTCCGGGTCTGGCCACACCTGCAGCCCCCGCCCCTTCCCGGTTGCAACGCTCCCAGTCCCCGCCCAGTCCTCCCCGCAGCCCCGCCGATTGGCAGTTGCCTGCGCCAATCGGAAGGCTTCCCGGGCCGGGGGCGGGGCCTCGGCCGGAGTTGCCCTGTCAGTGCAGGTGGAGGCCCCCGGCCGGGGAAAGTGGCAGGAACCTCTTAAAGGGAGAGGACAGCGGACGGAGAGAACGCGGTCCGGTTCGGCCCGGCCCGGCCCGGTCCCCGCCCGCCCCGTCCGGCCCAGGTGAGCCCTGACCACCCGTGGGGAGACCCCTGGTCTTCGGGAGGGACGGGGCGAGGGACCGATAGACCGACTCCCCAGGGCCCCGAGCCGTCCGGGTCAGGGTGAGACCAGAGTGTAAGGGTTGGGGGAGTTGGGGTCCAGGCGCCCCGGATTCTAAATTCCGCGCCGGGGATCTGGAGGGTCCGGGGCGTCTCGAAGTTGAGAGTGCGGGGAGGGGCACCGGCGACGGCACCGGCGGACCGGCGGGGAGGGTCCGGAGCTGGACGCTCGCCGCAGCCGGTCCCGGGCCTGCCTTGCGGGGGGTGGGGGGGACCCCGGGTTAGGCTCCCGCGGGCGGGTCTCTGCGGGGTGTGCAGCCCACGGTCCCCCGCCCCCAGCCCGCACCAGCCCCGCCCTGTGCGGCTCCGCACGTTCCTGCCGGGTCCTGCGCAGCGCGGGCTGCAGCCTGCGGGCGGGCGGGCGGCGCGCAGCGGACACCCCCCCCCCCCCCCACCGGGCCGGAGCCCCGCGCCCCGCTCCGGTCCTTACGTAACTGACTTTGAGTTCCGGACCGCGGGACCCGTGCGGTGGGGCGCCGGCTCTGCCCCCCACTCTCCCTTCTAGTCTCGAGCTAGGAGGGCACTTCCCTCTGCCGCTGGTCTCCCTGTCCGTCTCAGAGTCCGGCTGGCTCCTTTCCTCTATCCCCTGGGTGCCTCACCTCTGGGCTCGGTGCAGCCCAGTTTCTTCCTTCCTTGTCCTGCCTTTCTCCTAGGGTGTTCTCCCCCTAACCTATAGCCTCTGGCAGACCCCACCTCTTTGGGTAGAACTGTCCTCACCTACAACAAATTGGAGGCGGGACTTGTCCCGACGGAACCCAGCCCAAGTTTGCCCCAGCGGGGAGGGGAGGACTGTCCTGGGAGGGTGGGGGTGGGGTTGGGGGTGGGGGTTATATTCACTGGAGAGGGAGTGGCTGACGGAAGGCAGCCTCTTCTCTGTTTCTGGAGCTCTTTTCTGCAGCCGGAGGAGGCTTGGGGAGAGCCTGGCTGGGGCTGGGGCTGGGGCTGGGGCTCAGGGCCGCAGGGAGTCCCCGTGAGAACTGCCTGGTGTCAGGTCAGGGTCAGTTCCTCAGCTACGGAAAGCAGGAGGGGAGTAGGGCCAGACCACTGGCACAGGGCCCTGAAGTTTGAGCAAGCTTCCCACCTTCACCCCAGTTTAGGCCTGGGGATGGGGAGATCAACAGGAGGAGACGGAGGACTTTTGCGTGGGGTGGGACACGGGGACAGTGCAGATCGAAGGGACAGATGATCGGGTCTAAGGAGTACCTACGGGATCACCCTCTGCCCTCCAGGCCTTTCTGTGTGTCAGAGAGACTGATACCCCAGATATAGCTCCTGTACCCTGCTGCTGTCCGGAGCATGTAAACAAGGTCTTATAGCAGTCATGAGATGGGAATTATTACTCTGACGAGGAATGGGGGAGGGGAGACTTTGCAGAGTGAGGTGGGAATTTTGGACATTTAGGGGGTCCAGAAGCTGTAGGAAGCAGAGAGGAGGGAGGGTAGGGGATGTCCCCTGCCCTGGAAGCTTTGCGTGCAGTAGAACTGGGTTTGACTCCTGGCCCTGCCACTTCCTTGCTGTGTGATGTTGTTGCATGAGTCATTTCACCTCTCTTAAGTCCCGGATTGCTTTAGTCAATAATCCAGATCTCACAGGCATTAGCAGAATTGAATGAGGTAATGCATGTGCAGTGACCAGGATGGTGGCTGTTCTGAGAGCAGCCAGTGGGAGAGTTTTAACAAGGAGTGGAGTGGGGAAGCCCTGAGGTTTCCTCCGTGTACATAGGAGAGTCAGGCAGGGCTTGCCAGGTTTCAGCTCTGTGGGATGCAGGCGGAGGGCCTGGGTGTGTGGCTGATACTCAGTGAGGCAAGGAGGCCCACGCCCGTCTGCCTTCGGATCTGCCCATCTCTGCACTGCCTAGGCCAAGCTGGCCTCCCTCCTGGAGCCCGCAGGTGAAAATAGAAGCTCCCAGGGTTCCTAGGCTGCCCCACCCCTTAGGCCAGTGGGGGGTGGGGCCCCTGGCAGGACAGGGTCAGCACCCCCTCTGCAGAGTGGATCTTGGCCAGGAGCTTGGCTGCCTGTGCCGGGCAGGGACATCCCAGCATGCCTGGGAAGATGCTGACACTGTACAGACCTTTGGAGGCCTAGAGCTTCGCTGGCTAGGGTCGGGTCCAGCATTGGGACCTGAGCCGCAGGGGGAGACAGAGGCTGATGAAGGGAGATACAAGGAGAAAGCCTGGAAGGGGAGCCTGACAAAGCTGTGGAACCAGAGAGGAACTTCATGGGGTTAAGCCCCTAAGCCTTTCCTGAGCTCCTGCTGTGTGCCACGTTTGGGTTTGCTGGCCACAGAGCTGAACAGGATGCCCGTGAATGGTTCACCACAGAGGTCATGGTGGGCTGAGATTTGCTAGGGGTTTGCAGAGTAGATCTTTATGATAGTCCCCTGAAAAAAGGAGTGGGGGGGGGGTTGGGCATTCAGCATTTCCCAAGGGCCTAAGATTCAGATGTTTATGAAAGGGGTCAGGATTTCACTTCCTTATAGTCTATGGATCAGTCACTCTTCTCCCTGGGTTTCAGTTTCCTTTTCTGTGAAACAAGAAGGGAAAATGAGCCTAGAGTCTCTAAAAGTCTTCCAGCACCCATTGCTATAGTCTCCAAGACCTGGTTAGGGACTTTGCCCACCTTCATGACCCCACTTGAGGGAGAATGGACAGAATGGGGCAAGGACAAGGTCAAGATCAAGTGAGATGGGCCCCCCAGTCCTGTTCTTGTCCTGCATTCTCTAAGCATAATTAGAGCTGCGCTTACTATGCGTGGAACTCTGTGCTAAGCCTTCAGTGTGCACATTAACTCGTGTCAATCATCCTTACAACCTCATGAGGGAATAGGTAGTATTCCTCTTTCACAGGAGTTCCGAGAGGTGAATTGACTTGACCAAAGTCACACAGCTAGGCAGTGGCTGAGCTGGGATTTGAACCTAAGTCTGTCTGACTTCAAAGCCCAGACTCACTATAAGGGAGAGCCCCTACCCCTATAAGTATTAGCCCTTACCTATGCCCATATTGCACCCACATTGTTTTCCCCTTACCTATGGGACCTGCCTGACATCTGCTGGGTGATCTCAGAGCTCTGGGATATTCAGGCTATGCCAGTGCCCACTGGGCCTGGTATGGGGGGGAAAGGAGCAGAGTGGGTCAGGGTCCCACCAGAAGTTTCCCCTGGTGGTCAGCAGCAATTGACTATTGCTCAGGTGTAAGAGCTGGACACTGAGAAAGGCAACCTTGGTTATGTGGCCAACTTTGGACTTCAGTCTCTCCATCTATAAAACTTGAATGTTATTATTTATTTTTAATATGTTTTTATTTATTTCAAAGAAAGAGGGAGGGAGAGGGCGAGAGAAACATCGATGAGCTGACTCCTTCACACCCCCTACTGGGCATCCAGCCTGCAACTGGGGCATGTGTTCTGACCTGGAATCAAACCTGCAATCTCTTGGTGCATGGGATGATGCTCAACCCACTGAGCCACACCGGCCAGGGCTGTGAAACCTGAATGTTAGTAGTTGAGTGCAGACATTTCTTGGCCCATGCGTTTGTAGCTGAAGTCAGCGATGGGGTAAAAGGTTAGAGGCGGGGTTGGTGAAGCAGTGCCTGTGTCTGTGGTGAAGGAAAAAGCGTTTGGGCCAGGAACAGCGTGGATCTTGGGCTGGCTCTTTGACAGCTATTTCAGATGAATGCACTGAGGTTCAAAGCCGTGTCTGGGGCTGTGCAGCTAGTGCTGCAGAGACTGAGAGGGAAAAGGCAAGGGGGGACCTGGAGAACAATATCTCGGCAGATGCCAGTTGGAATCCTGGCTTGACTTACTTACCTTAGGCTCGGAGATAGGAAGCGACGTGGCCAGAGGAGTCCCTTCTCACTGTCCTCATCTGTAAAACGGGAATCGTAATAATGTCACCTTTGTCTACTTCCGGGGTTATTGTGAGGGTCAGAGGAGATGAGGCTTTTGTAAAAGGCGAAAGATTTATGTGATCTGAAGAGAAACCAGAGTATTAGATGAGGCTTTTGTAGAGCCAGGGGAGAGTGTATGTGCCTGGTATTTTCCAGGCCAAAGCTGCAGTTCTGGTTATGTGTTTGTGCGCAGAGACACTTCTAGCAGCCCCTCTGCTGAGATGCTTTACCCTGGTGATGTGTGGAGAACAGCCGTGAGAATGCCACCACCGCTTATTGAATGGGCTCAGGGCTTCGCCTCTCATTGTCTTCTTTAATCCCTACTTTGCCAGGCAGGTGGTGGCCTGACCTCTATTAGGTCCCTTTAAGCCCCAAGCCTACAGTTCCCTGTAATCATAGTAGCTAACACTAATGGAGAGTTTATTGTGTGCCAAGCATTGTGCAAAATGTTTTATATATATTCACTCACCCACCATGGAGGTGGGTACTAATGCTATCCTCTTTTTACAGATGAATCATTGAGGAGGCCCAGGGGTGGGGTTGGGATAATTGAGGCACAGAGAAGTTGAGAAATGGGTCCAGTGTCACAACGCTGGTGAGTGGTAGGGCCAGGATTTGAACCCAAGTTCTCATTTCCTCCTTGAAGCACTCATTACACTTGTAATTCAGTTAATATTACATGACTGCCTCCTTACTGCTCTGTAGGCTCCATGAGGGCAGGGACCATGTCTGTCTACTTCATATTGTATCTCCAATGCCTGGCACATAGTAGGTGCTCAGTTACTATTTGTCCACAGGGATCCTGCTGCCTCCAGTTGGGTTGGGCCCTGGGAGGACTGATGAGCTCAGGGTGGATTATCCGATTATCAGGTTGCTGACTAAGAGGCTATTTGCCCCAGTGGAGTCCCAGAGGTAGAGGGAGGGCAGAGTTTCACCCCTGGCCCGGGCGCAGGCCCAGGCCCAGGCTGAAGAGGGGCCCCAGAGGTTTTTGGTTGGTTGTGCTTGTGTCTCACTGCTGTTCTTTGCTTCCATGTGCCACTATGGTGATGGCTCCTCGGCTTCCCCCTGATTGGCTGCGTGACCCTGATGGCTGCTGCTGGGTGAGTACCTGGTTGGCTGAACAGCTGCCCTGTGGGCTTGATTCTAATGCATGTCCTGTGGCTTTCGAGCCACTAGGAGGTGTAAAGGGAGGCCCAGGAGTAGGGGTAGAAGAACTGAGAGAGAAGATTCTGTGAAGTTAGGATCCTGCCACAACCATCTGACTTCTCTCTGGTGTGATTTTTGGGTCATGTGGTACAACGCAAAGGTCTTTGAGGCTAACTTGGTCTGGAATAAAATCCTTATTCTGCCATTTTGTAACTGGGTGGGTCTTTGCATGTCAGTTTCTCATTTGTAAAATGGGAATATTAACACCTACCAACACAGGTATGTTGGTTCTTTTCTTCATGTAATCCCACGAGGGCAGGGATTTTTGTTCATCTGTTCACTGCTGATGAACAAAAATCCCTAGGATATAGTGGCATGTAGTAGATGCTCAATGAATATTTCTGAATGAACCTATGTATGCATTCAGTGTCACTATTCCCCATCAATGTGCTTTGTATTGGATGAAATGGCTAGTGGATATAAAGTGCCCCGCATCATAGGGGCTTGTGAATGGGCGTTTTCCTTTCTGCTCACTAGACTGTGAGTTCCTGGGGTTGGGGGACTCAACTGAGCTCGGGGTCCTCCGTACTGAATATGGGGCCAAGAACCAAGCCCATCAGTCAGCAGAGAGAGAGGCTAGGTAACTAGGCTAGAACTGGGGAGGGAGTGGTAGAGCCTCTCGGTTTCATCAGAAGAGGGCTGGCTGGGGAGGGCTGGGGTTGCATGTGGGAGGGGGGAGGAGGGATTCTGCCTCCAAGTACTTCCGCTTTCCTAGCTGCGTGACCTTGGACAAGCCTTTCACTTCCCTGAATCTTGGAGACCTCCTCTGTGACATGCATACTTGGAGCCAAGGAGAAGTGCCAGCTCAGGGCCCCATGTGATAACTGTTGGCTTCCTTCTAACCCTGGGCTCATTCTGAGATGGGACCAAGTAAAGGGTCCCTCTTTTGAGCACCTTTCTCTTTTAACTTCCTACCTAGCTGGGACTGGAATCTATGAGTCCGGAGTCTCAGACTTCTCAGGGGCTGGGCTCTGCTCAGTGTGGAAGCAGCCCAGGGGAAGTCTCAGCATGGCCTTTCTTTTGCTGTGTGAATTGATCACTAACCCGCCTTCTCCAGGCCATCATTGCCTCATCTATAAAAGAGGGTTAACAAAGGACACTTTTCTTGAAGAATTATTTAATGAGCAAATGGATGGATTAGGCGTTAACATTGCTGTGACTACTTGGGTCTGACTGAGGAGGCTTCAGGGCAGGCTCCGGAGAATGACATCCTATCTCAGCCTAGGGATCCTGAGAATGTCTAGTCAACATATGCATTGTTGCCATTCATTGGATGTCTCTTATATGCTGGGATGGTTGTTTATGCTATTTTAGATGCATTATTTCAATGAGTCCTTCCAGTGACTCAAGCATTATGGCCCCATTTTATGGATGAGAGAACTGGTGCTGAGTAAATCAAGTGAGTTACCCAGAATCACAATGTTATTTAGGGGTGAATCTGGGGCTCAGACTGAAGTCTGCTCATCCAAAAGCCCAAGTTCTTAGTGTGACACTTTTATCTCCCCTGAGGAGACAGATACTGTGTTTGAGTCATTTCTGTTAGTCTCCAGTGCCCAGCATGGGGCCAGTGGGAACTACTGAGCTGTTTGCTGAATGAATAAATTCACACACACACACACACACACACACACACACACAAACTGAGACCCACACACACACACAATTTTCTCCCGTGCCTGCAGTTCTAAGAATTTTGAAGACAAGCAGGAGAAATCCAGACACCATAGTGGTTTTGAATCAGAAAGACCTGGTTTTGAATCCCATATCTATTCTTTACTTTTGTGAACTTGGACAAGATCTTCAACCTCTCGGCCTTAGTTTCCTTATCTGTAAAATGGGGATAATAATAATAATAAAAAACACACACTCCACCTACCACCTAGATTCTAGAGAGTTCTTATGAAGATTAAATAATGCATTTGAAGCACATGGTGAGTAATCAGTGATAGTAGTTGTTGTTATTATAGTTGTAATTATGAATATTATTTGGGGATTACAAAGATATCCCTCTTGGGACAGTGGAGACCGGATCTGGGAGGGGTCTGCTGGCGACAGGCAGGTGGCAACCTAGCCTGACAGGTTCTAAAAGGCATCTGTGAGGTGAAGGGAGGGAGGAGCCTCTTGGAAGGTCATCTAGTCAGGCACCTGGTCATCTGCTCTCTCTACATCACCCGCTTTCACTACCACCCACTCTCTGACAGAGCATAGCACACATGCGTGAGTCTGTGTGTTTTTTTTTGCCCTCTACTTCCCCAGGACTTCAGAGTCTAGTTTGGGGGATAAAGATACAGGAATCACCAGCTCCACCTCTGACCGGTGGACTGAAGTGTGAATATATCTTCACAGGCAAAGGCCGGGAGAAGGGGCATTCCTAGTGGAAGGAACTGCTTTGCCATGCTGCAGAGCCACGACCTGCACTTAGGGGACTGGGATTGGAAAGATGCTCAGGAGAGTTGGGAACTTGACCCAGAGGCAATGGGAAGGCCATCGGATAGTAAGCAGGGGAAGACTTGCATTTTGGGAAGATCACTGGTATAGAGGACAAATGGGAGGGGAGGGGCAGAGGCAAGACTCCAGGTGAGAGATGCTGAGATATGGGGCAAGGATTGAGTCATGGGATGGGGAGCAGCAGGGTGGATGTGAGCCCTGCTTAGGAGGCAGAGCCTGGAGGATGTGGCTAGTGGAGTGCGGGCGGCAGGCAGGAGAGGAAAGCGGTGAGAGTGAGATCTTGGAGAGATCTGAGTGACATACCTGGGAGAAGGAACCAGAGCCAACCAGCTTGGGGTGAAAAAGCGACTTGCCTACTCCTTTCCACCTTCTGCCTCAGTTTCCCCAGGTAGCGTCTGTGTCTGGGCTGGACACTGGCAAGGCCTCTGGCCACCAGGGCTCATATCCCCCATTCCTGCCTTGGGGGTTCCTGGTGGTGACCCTGGCAGCAAGGACAGCTCTCTGAGGTGGGGGTCAGGCAGGGTCTGTGCGGAATAGAGAAGCCTGTGGTTGTAGTGCTACAGTGCCACTGAATGTCTGTGAGAGCGGAGATAAGGAAACCTGTCTTGCCTGCCTCAAAGATTCAGTGATAAAATGCAATTAGAGACAACAATCATTTTTTAAAAATATATATTTTATTGGTTTTCTAAGGAGAGAGATAGAGAGTTAGAAACATCGATGAGAGAGACATCGATCAGCTGCCTCCTGCACAGCCCCCACTGGGGATGTGCCCACAACCAAGGTACATGCCCTTGACTGGAATCAAACCTTTGACCCTTCAGTCCGCAGGTCAACACTCTATCCACTGAGCCAAACCGGTTAGGGTGAGACAACAATCATTAATTGGACCTTTACTGTGTACTATGTTATAGGGGCACAGAGATGACTCAGATAGGATTCCTACTTCTTGGGAAGCATGAAGCGCTTCTGAGCAAGCCCAGCTGAGCAGGTCGTTAACTTTTCCAGGCATCGGGGGTGGGGGTGGGGGTGGGATATGTAAACTGAGATTTGAAGGTTGAGGACGGGCTCTCTAGATGGGTAGTAGAAGGAAAACATTTCTGGGCAAAGGGAACATATGTGAAGGTGTGAGCTCACAGACTGTGCTCAGGGCACGTGCTGTAGTTTGGTATGGCCTGGGCATAAAGGGAGAGAGAGAGATGGTGGTGGGAGACGAGGCTGGACAGGGAAGCAGGGCCCAGACCATGGAGGGCTGAGAAGATGGTCACTTTGCAGACGATCCCTGGCTACCCTCTCCTCACTGCACCCTCATAGCTGCCTGTTCTCTGTTCTCACTGAGACTGCCAGGGCCCTTTCCTCGCCCGCCTCCCCTCCTATTCCCTTCTCATCCCTACCCTTGTCAAACCCAGTGGCTCCTCGGAGGAGCCAACAACCCGGGTTCCCTACCGGCCTGCCACTTACGTAGCGTGGCCTGCAGTCCCTTGTCCCCTTTGAACCTCAGTTTCCACCTCAGTGAAATGGGACAGCAGGCCTTCCTCCCAGGGAAGGGCGGAGGCTCCGATGAGGTAATCCCCACAAATGGCCTTGCCCATGTAATGGACACCCCGTAGAAAGGCTGATATCATGATTTGGACTGCTCTGTCCCCTGGTCCCACCCACTGCTTCCCCTGCCTCTCCTGGCAGCCTGATCTGGCCAACAAAGGAAGGAAAGGATTAAGAAACAAGCCCAGATCTCCAGAGGGGGCCTGGCCCGCTGCCAGCCTGCCCCTCCTGCCCCTTGCTCCCCTTGGCTGCAGGCCCAAGGACACTCGGTCTTGAGGCCTGGGCTTCTTCCAAGGCACCACCACCCTAGGAGCTTCTCTCTGGCTAGAGGCCAACGCCAGCAGCAGCCTTGATCAAGAGACAAATACTTTGGGGGGAGGGAGGGAAATACCTTTATTTTTACTCCCTGGAAGCTGGCAATCAGCCCCTTTCTTTGGGTGAGGAGGAGGAGAGCAGGAGTGATGTCCTCTCTCTGCGGGAGGCCCCACAGTCAGGGCAGAATTGGATCCGGAACCTCCCGGATTCTAGAGCACGTTCCTCTGGTGCAGATACGGAACCTCCCGTGAGAGCAGGCGGCTAATGGCACAAGCTCATGCAACAGACTCCTAGGCCTCTGGACCCTTTTCTGCTATGAACGGGTATGAAGTGATGACTGACCTCAGCTGTCACTGTATTTCTCTGAGCCCCAGTTTTCTGTGCTGTCGAAGGGGCTGATTTTACTGGGAGGATTAGCAACGATGTAGCTAAACCACGCAGCCCAGTGCTTAGCACTCGGCGTCCTCAAAGGTAGGTAGCTAGTGTTACTGGCAGCCTTTAAGAGCCTTCGCTGTTCTCCCTCTCTCCAGCCTAGGGACTTGGAGTTTTGATACAGTTTCTTGTTAAACAAAGGACACCCAATAAGCCCGTTTTAAAGCCAGAGGCTCAGCATCTGCCCCCTCCAGCACCACTTTCCCCTCTCCTGGTTGGCTGGAATACGCTGGCCTCACCCTGAGCCTGATTTTGGCCGGTGCCCCCAGATGACCTCACCCCTCCTGGGTCCAAGCCTGCACTGTCTGTCTTCCAGAAGCTAGAGGAGGCCAGTTTCCCTCGCACACCTTTCTCTGATCGAACACTACTGTAGTCACTTTGGAAAAGCAGATTCAGGAGGGTCCTGCGTCACCCGCACCGGGCTGGGGAAACAGAGGCACAGTGTGAGTTCCTGAAACTATCCTTAGGGAGCTGGCACAGTGTGAACTCTCGCAGAGGCCATGAAATGGGCCTAAAAGAGAAAACCTGGTAGAGTGGAAGGAACACCAGACGGGAGGTTCGAGGGCTTCATCTCTCCCCCAGCTTTTCCCGCCCTCTCCGAGCCTCTGTTTTTGGTTTATAAAAGGAAGGGGAGGGGTTGATGTCAGAGGTTTCTACTAATATCACAGGATTAAAAGAAGGGATTTGGAGCTGACAGACCTCGATTTAAATCCAAGTCTCACCACTCGCCAGCTGGGGGACCTCTCGTAAGCTTTTTTGCTTCAGTGAGCTTCAGTTTTTTTCACTTATAAAACGAGAAAAATATTAGCACCTTTACATACGATTACTTAAGGACTAACTTAGATAGTTTGGGGAAAGTTCTTAGCTTAGAGTTGGCACATTGGAATTATTATTGTTATTCATAATTGAGTAAAGGCAAGAACAAGAAATCCGTCAAAGCCAGTCAGAAAATAGTTCTTTGAACATCAATCTCAGAGGAAAGGAGGGTGAGGGGAAGGGAAGAGATTAACCAAAGGTCTTACATGCATATAGAGGCCTGATGCATGAAATTCGTGCAAGAGTAGGCCTTCCTTCCCGCGGCTGCTGGCGCAGGCTTCCCTCTGGCACCCAGGACCTGGGCTTCCCTCGCAGACCAATTGCATCGCACCCACCTTGGCTGGCCTGGTGTCAGTGGGTGTCATAGCATGGTCCCAGATGGTTGTCGGGAAGGTCATCTGGTTGGTCGTTGCACTGTTTGGCTGTCCAGTCTAATTAGCATATTATGCATTTTTATTCTAGATATGCATTCCCTATGGACTCAAACAATAAGATAGTGAGGGGGTGGGGCAGGAACCCAATAGAGGGAGGTAATGGGGGTGGGGAGTAGGGAACGAAGAGGGGACATCTGTAATATTCTCAACAATAAAGATATATAAGAAAAAGAAAAAGAAAAAGAAAAGAATTCGTCGAAAGGGTAGGACTAGAATGTACAGGATTCATTCATTCGTTAATCATTCATTCACTCAACAAGTAATTTGGATTTGGATAGATAGGACGCAGAGAAGAGGAGCCCTGAGCTGGAGAAAGCTAGAGTCAAATAGACCTGCCTATAGCTGCTTGATGTGAATCAATCACTTCTCTTCTATGGGCTTCACTCCCTCCTCTGCAAAATGGTGAGAATAGTGAGCTTAATCCTTACCTCCAGGATTGTCCTAAGGCTTCAACGAGTTCAGAGTCACAGTGGGTGCTGGGTCTGTCTGATTTCTTTCCTCTTCCAGTTCTGTTAACGACTAGAGGTAGATTTCAGGCAAGTCCTTGAATATTCCAGGCACACTTCTGCCTCAGGACCTTTGTGCTGGCTGGTCCTTTGGCATGGAACACTCTGCTCCCCAATGCTTTCGTGGCTGTTCTCTCATCTCCTTAATTTTTCTGTTTATGTCTCCTTCTCAGTAAAGCCTTTTCTGATTATCCTAATTAATATTGTAACACACTCTAATGTCACAACACCAACACTCCTTTTGCTCCATCCTGGCTTATTTCCCCCCATAGCACTAATCACTCTTTGACATACTGTATTTTATTGAATATTTGTTTATTGTTTGCCTCCCCTGACTGGAATGTAAGCTCAGTGATGACAGTGATTTTTGTCTGTCTTGTTCAGCATTCCAGTCCCTATACTTAGAACAATGTGTGGTTCATGGTAAGTGCTCAGTAAACATTTGTGGAGTGAATTAATGAATTCATAAAGCGCTTTCTCTCTGGGTCTAGCACTGTGCTGAGCGCGTAGTAGATTCTTAGTAAATAATTATATGAGGAGCCATCATCCTCTCCATTTGTCAGATAATATGTTGGGCTGGATCAACCCTGAACCCTTTCTTCTGACATTTTCTGCCAGGGCATCAGTTTCAGATAGAGTGCCCAAATCTTTTGTTCCTGAGCCTGAGCTATGCAGAATTTCTAGTTCAGGCTGTTTGGCTGTTGGGCCCACAATGGTTATTATGTCATTATTGGTAATTAGCACTTAGGCTCAGAGGATGAGCTTTTGTTTTTTCAGCCGAAATCACAGTAGAGAGTTGTGCCAGCCACTGGGGCCGAGGCCTGGAGCAGCTTCCTGTGTGACTCCCCACTTCCCAGCTTTGGGTCCATAGCGTAGGGAGACCCAGGGGCACCTGGGTAAGCAGGTGCCTTCCCCAGGCCATATTCTGCAAAGTTGACTTAATGGAGAATTGAGTCAAGCCAAGTTGACTCTCCATGCCTGGCCAATATCTATAGGGGCTCCTACATAAAGGGGGCTCCCTGTGCCCCTGCGGGTGCCAGGTTTAGGGTTCCCCAGTGTCCATCTGTCAGGGGTATTTTCTGATGCTCAGGATTCAGGTAGAACGGGTGGAGGAAATAACTCTAGGCTTAAGACTTGGGAGCCTGGTTCAAGTCTCTGCTTTGTTGCTGTGTTGCTGGGAACCTTAGGCACCGACATCATTACCTCTTCCGGGGCCCCAGCTTTTTCATCTGTCAAGTAGAGATAAAGACACCTCCTTAACTTCATGGTGAAAGAGAGGCAGGATGGTGTAGTGGGCAAAGCAGTCAGACACACATGGCTTCCCAACTGTGCCCCTTTCTAGATGTGTGACATTGGGCGAATTGCTTCACTTCTCTGACCTCAGTTGCCAAAGCTATAAATGGGGTTAAAATAGTACCCACTCCATAAAGTTGTGAGAGCTAAATAAGAGAATGCAGGCCAGATACCTAGGCACATAGCAAGTGCTCTATACATCTTTGCTGGTAGTTCTATAGCGGCCATTATGGAAATGCAGGTCATCTGTCAATAGTAAGAAGAATACTAGCAGTAAAGCCAGGCAGATGTGGTTTCAGTCCCAACTCTGACACTAAGTGGGTGATCTTGGATAACGTTTCTCTTCTCTCAGACTCTACTTCCTCAACTGTAAAATGGGAATTATAATCATAGCTTCCTCCAGGGGCTGTTGGGAATGTTCAGTGACAGATTGTATATACGGAGCTAGTAGATACAGGGATTGGCAGATGTCATCCCCATTTTATAGACAAGGAAGAGAGGAAAGTGACTTAACTGAACTCCCATAGTATCTCAGGGGTGAAGCTTTGATCTGAACCCATGTTGACCTGCCTCAAAAGCCCATGTTCTTTTTACTTCTTCCTGCCATCACCCACTTAGGGGCTGATGATGGTGATTCTTATGGCTGCTGGTCTCACCACATTCATTCTGTGATCCCCAGTCCCTATACAAAGGAGATGCTTAATGAGTGTTTGTTGGATGAAGAAGGGGTACTAGTATGTCCTCACTTCCAGATAAGCTTTTGCCCTGGGGTTGAAGAATTTTTTTTTTTTTTTTTTTTTTGCTTGGTTGAAAGCAGAATACGAATAAAAATAAAAAATAAAAATCATATGCAGTGCAGGTGTGAGCTTTGTAATCTGTAGAACCTTTTGCAGCCCTCCCATAATTTGATCCTTCTTGCTATCCTGTGTCACATCCTGGGTAGGCACTGCCGCCTCCCTTTGACCGGTGAGGCTATGGGAGCCCAGAAAGGGTGTTGTGGGCTGACTGTGTAAGTCCCCCAACCCCAATTCCATATGTTGGAACCTCAAACCCCAAATGTGTTGGTCTTTGGAGATGGGGCTTTGGGGAGGTAATTAGGGTTAGATGAGGACAGGAGGGAGGAGCCCTCATGATGGGATTAGTGCCCTTATAAGAAAAGACACCAGAGAGCTCACTCTCGCTGCCACATAAGGACACAGAGAGAAGGCAGCCACCTGTAAGCCAGCAAAAGAGCCTTCACCAGAACCTGACCAGGTTGCCATTCTGATCTCGGACCTCCAGCCTTCAGGACTCTGAGAAAGTACATGTGTTGCCTAAGCCACCCATTCTATGATATGGCCGCCCAATCTGACTAAGGCAGAAGGTAAGTCACACAGGGAATGTTTGGCAGAGCTAAGGCTGGCAGTTATTTGTATTCATTTGTCTCTTTCTTCCTCAATGAAACCCTCCCAGCCTCTGGAAGGCTTAGAAATTGAGACAATCGAGGTTACTAGTTCGATTCCCAGTCAGGCACATGCCCAGGTTGTGGGCTCTAGCCCTAGTTCGGGGAGTGCAAGAGGCAGCCAATCTGTGTGTTTCTTTCTTTCTTTCTTTCTTTCTTTCTTTCTTTCTTTCTTTCTTTCTTTCTTTCTTTCTTTCTTTCTTTTTTAAAAAAAATATATTTTATTGATTTTGTACATTGAGAAAGGGAGAGAAATAGAGAGTTAGAAACATTGATGAGAGAGAGTCATCGATCAGCTGCCTCCTGCACACCCCCTACTGGGGATATGCCTGTAACCAAGGTATATGCCCTTAACCGGAATTGAACCCGGGACCCTTCAGTCCCCAAGCTGACGCTCTATCCATTGAGCCAAACTGGTTTCGGCCTGTGTGTTTCTTGCTCAGAGATGTTCCTATCTCTCTGTTCTTCTCCTCCCCCCCCCCCAAAAAAAAATCAGTAAAAGCATTTATTATTATTATTTTTTTTAAAGAAATTGAGATAAGCTAGATAGGCAGCTCAGGGACTGTCCTGCCTTAGCAGCTTTGGAGCATCTTTGGTCAAACCTGGGCCATTTCTGGATGCCGATCCCCCCTTCTTCCCTATAGCTCCTCCTCTGACCTCTCCCATCGTGAGGGGAGGGCCAGGCTGACGTAACCAGTTTTAGAAGGGGCCCAACTAGCTGATGGCACTGAGCCTATTCCTGTGTTTCTTGGGAAATTCTCTAGCTAGTGGGTTCCCTGCCTCAGAGAGAGAATTAGTGGGTTAAGCTTGAGAGAGCTGGAGGCCTTGCTGGATCAGGGTCATTAGGCTCACTCCAGCTGGTGAGAGGAGGGGATTGCGGGGACATGGGGAGAGGGGGCAGGGGAGGCCAGATCCTTGGATCCCTCCTTGAATGTCTGTAATGAGAAGGAGTCACAAGAGTCTTCCCCTTGGGACAGATGTGTGTGTGTGTTTTTTTATGAGAGAGAGAGAGAGAGAGAGAGAGAGAGAGAGAGAGAGAGAGAGAGAGAGAGAGAGAAAGAGAGAGAGAGACACCAATTTGTTATTCCACTTATTAATGCATTCATTGGTTGATTGTTATGTGAGTCCTGACCAGGATTGAAACTGCAATCTTAGTGTATCAGGATGATTCTCTAACCAACTGAGCTACCCAGCCAGGGCCAGGACAGATGTTGATGTTGCATATCATTTCCAGACTACTTTCCTGAGAGTGATATGAAAGCAGTATTGGGGGGTGAGGGCATGAGTGGGGGAGATTGGGGGTAATGGGGGAATAAGAACATATATGTAACACCTTAATCAATAAAGAAATTAAAAAAAAAAGAAAGCAGTACAGAGCAGAGGACAGTGGGATCGCACAGACCTAGTTTAGGCTGTGTGATGTTAGGCAAATCACCAACCATTTCCAGGCTGTAGTTTCTGTAACTGTAATGGAAGCTAATAATACCTTGCAGAGTTACTCTAAGGCTGAATGCAGCCATGCATATAAAGTACTTTGGATGTGCCAGGCTCATAGTAAACACCTCATAAATGTAGTTGTTACTATTTTTAATAATACATTCTCTTTAAAGTCCCTTCCAGCTTAGGCATTCCTAGGTTTTATGGCTGTAGAATTTAGCCTGGCCTCCAGCTTCGGGAAGGAAATGTAGCTGAAACTTAGAGGAAGGCAGTGAACAGAACCTTGTAGTAGAGGTTGGGAGGCTTAGGTTCAAGTTTAGGCTCTGCCACTCCTATCTTGTGTGACCTTGGGTAAGTCGCTTCCAGTTTCTGGACCCATTTTCCCAAACTGTTTAAAAGTTAGCAACTTGGCTTGAATATCCCTAAGGTCCTATCCAGTCCTAACCTTTTGTGAATCTAGAGGCCTAAAGGAATACCTTAGAATAGGGGTGTCGAACTCAATCAGAGAAGGGGCCAAAATCTAAAATCCAGCCTAAATCGTGGGCCGAGTGGTATACTGAACAGTCATAAACTGTCATTGTGATGGAAACGCAGCGGAGTGCAGTGATGACAGCGCCGTGCGGGCCATATTGCAAGGCCTGGCAGGACGGATTTGGCCCGCGGGCCTTGTGTTTGACACATGTGCCTTAGAACTTACTCACCAGGCCCACTTTTCTACAGTTTCAACTTCCTTTCCTTCTGCTTCTTGCATCTTGGAGTGTCTGCACAGCAGAAAGGACATGGCTTGTCAACCCTGATATATTTCTTTTACTTACATGTAGACTTTTACTGTGCACAGAGAACTCTTTAAGACAGAGTTTAATATAATTTTGTAAGCAAAATGCATTGTGTCAAAGAGGTCAAAACATGCTCTGTGTTTTCAAATAGACTTCCATTTTTCTGATTTCTTTTGCTTTTATCTCAATCGGAACAGGCAGCCTTGTATGCTGTAACTAAAAAACATGCTGCAGTCAATACATACTAGAAGGAGACTCACTGGTGTGATTTAGATAAAAGGGTGTTTATCAGGTAGCACAAAAGAGCAAAGAATGGGAAATAATAAACATTTAATAAACCTTAATGTCCAACAGTTAGGTTTAACTCACTTATGGTATATTCACTTATTATTATAAAAATATAACAAGGCACTGTTAAAAATGGTGATGCAAATGTCATAATATTGTTAGGTGGAAAAAGTTGGTTCCAAAACAATATGATCTAAATTTTTAGCCCTAGCTGGATTGACTCGTGGATACAGCATCTGTCTGTGGACTAAGGGGTCCCAGGTTTGATTCCGGTCAAGGGCACATGCCTGATTTGTGGGCTCGATCCCCAGTTGGGGGGTGTGCAGGATGCAGCCGATTAATGATTCTCTCTCATCACGGATGTTTCTATCTTTCTCTCTTTTCTTCCTCTCTGAAATCAATAAAAATGTATTAAAAAAATAAATTTAAAAGCATTAGGTTGAATCATATGCAATTTGCTGATATTTGACCATTTTTAAACTATAAAATTAGCAATTTTGTATGACAATTTAATACATATAAAAAGAAAAAAGTGTGCCTTTAAGAAATGGTACTTGAAAGGAAGTCTCCCATCAAAATATTGATGTTGGCTATTTCTGATGATGGCTTTATGGTGACTGTAATTTTTCTTTTGACTATATAAGTACATATAGTTAAATATATTTATATATCTATATATCTATATCTATATTTATATACCTTTGTTAATCCTCATTGATTTTTTTTTTTTTTTTTTTGAGACAGTGGAAGGGAGGGAAGCAGGGATAAAAAGAGAGAGAGAGAAGACACATCAATTGGTTGTCTCCTGAATATGCCCTGACTGGGATTGGGGATCAAACTTGTAATCCAAGTACATGCCTTTGATTGGGAACTAAGCCCATGACCCTTTGGTGTATGGGCCGACACTGTAACTACTGAACAATGCTAGCCAGGGCGGTGCTCTCTCTCTCCCTCTTTCTCTCTCTCTCTCTCTCTCTCTCTCTCTCTCTCTCTATATATATATATATATATATATATATATATGTATTTTTTTTTATGAACAATTCAAGTCCTGCTACTAAAAACAATCCCCCTAGAGAGGCATACCACTGTATGAACAGTAATTTTCCCACCCTGTTATGGCTTGCTTGGTTTATCATTTGTGTTTAATAGGTGTAAAATGACTACAGTTTTATGACCATGGGCAGGATGGAAAGCTCCACTCTTCATGTAATTTTGGTGCCAGGATTGGTTTTTATTCAGTAGTGGTTGTTCAGAACACTTTACTGTGGGCCCAGCTTTTCAGAGCCCTCTTCATCTCTTGTTACCCTCCCCACCCCAACAGACAAAGGTTTTCCATGAGCCCTATCATTGGGGTGTCAGGCCAGCTGCGTCCCTAATATGCTCATGTCCCAGATTTGGTAATGGCTCAGATTCCAACCGTGCCCCCCCTCTACACCCACTTTCTTTCAATCTCATCTCTTCCAGGTCACCGGAGGCCCCATCTACCCTCTCTGTCTTTCCTCACTGCTCACCACCTAATTTCACCCTCTGATTTCACCCTCTTTCATGCAGCTGGTGCTTGCTTCTGCTGGAGCTCAGTTTGCAATGGGGAAGGGTTAGGACCCTTTCATGCCTATCTTTTTTTTGTTGTTGCTTAGTGGCCTTGACCGCTCCTGGGGCTGACAGGCAGCCAGCAGGGCCTGTATTCCCTAGGAGGGAACAGGAGGGGTGGTGGGGGAGCAGTGGCGGGCTCAGCTGGCAGGCGGGAGAGAGATGGCCCTAGAGACCCTATCCTGGGGCTTGGAGCACGGCACCGCCACTACCCAGATGTGTGCATGGAGCAGGCAGGGTGGGGCTCTGAGGTTCTGCTTCGGTGATTAGCTTCAGAAATGATGCTTGAGACCTTTATCCTTGGTACCCAATGGCGGCCTCTGCAGGGTGAGCTGGGGCTCAATGTGTGGTTTGCAGAGGCCTCTTTTGAGAGGACAGATGGGCACATGAGGAAGGGTAGTTTCTCTACCTTCGGATTGGGCAGTAGCTACCCACAACCCCTAATTATGTGTTGGGCCCAGCTATCCTCAGGGACTGGGTATTTAACCTCGCTGGTGATGGTGTGCACCTAGTTAATAACAAAAATCCCCCTTGTGTGGATGGTCCTTTATAATTTACAGAGCTCTTGCATCTTCAGGCTAAAAACTGGGACTAGAATTTAAGTCTTTCAGATTCTATAAAGCCTGTGCTAACAGTTCTTGGATGTGGATTTTAAGAGTGATTTACACCTGCCTGTTTAGTCATTTTCTGCTAGCCTGTGACCTCCGACTTTTTTCAGGGTGATGTTTATTAAATATTGTACACTCGGCATCAAAACAAGCCTCTTTAATATGCTTGTCATTACCTAGCACTTCACAACACAGAGAATATTGGTCTTTATGAATCTGAATTTGGTGGCAGCGGTGAGCTGTCTTGTGGATTTATCCTTCATGCTAGCAGATTTCCAGGTCTATTGTAGGAAGCCTCTGAGGCACAAAGGTGGTAGAGCCCGAGCTCCCCCGTCAGAAGCATGGCTGAACAGGGGACCAGAGTATTCAAGAACAGGTACACTTCATACCTACCCTGTTTCCCCGAAAATAAGACAGTGTCTTATATTATTTTTTGCTCCCAAAGATGCACCAGGTCTTATTTTCAGGGGATGTCTTATTTTTCCATGAAGAAGAATACGGTACACATTTATTGTTAAATGAAAATAAAGGAAATTTATTACCTGTATACGGTACGGTAGTACGGTAGTTGTCAACACAAACCAGACAGACTGTGAATCCTACAGTATCAAGAATTTACTCATTTATTCAATGACAATCATGTCACCATCTTCTGGAACATCATCATAATAATCTAATTCCTGAATTTCCTGGTGAATTTCTTGTGACTCCATTTCTTTCAGAATTAGTGGACCAAATCTCTCATGTTTAGCCTAGGGGGGCCTTATTTTCGGGGGATGCCTTATATTTCACTCAGAAGAAAACCTGTGAGTAGGTCTTATTTTCGGAGGATGTCTTATTTTCAGGGAAACACGGTAGTACACAGAATGACCTTGGCCATGTCATCTGACCTTATAACCCTCAGCTTCCTTATATATAAAACTAAAGGCCCAGTGAATAAAAACTGTGCCCTGGAGTGGGGAGGGGGTCCCTCAGCCTGGTCTGCATCCTCTCGCAGTCGGACTTCCCTCTCGCAGTCTGGGGCTCTCATAGTCCAGGACCCCTAGCTTTTTACCACCCACCTGCAGTGGAGGCAGAAGAGGCTCCTGCCACTGCTGCTGCACTCGCCAGCGGTGAGCCCAGCTTCTGACTGAGCAGCCTCCCCCTGTGGGAGTGCACTGACCACCAGAAGGAAGCTGCTGTGTTGAGCGTCTGCCCCCTGGTGGTCAGTGTGCATCATAGCGACCAGTAATTCCCCCGTTTGGTCGATTTGCATATTAGGGTTTTATTATATAGGATGACTTGCTCATTAAATGAAAAAGAGGGATAAAGTCCCTGTCCTCCTGGGGCTTGTAGTCTAGTGGGTCCATACTGCAGCAGTTTGTTGAGAAGGACAGCAAACAAATAATACATAATATAGTCAAGTCAGGTAAAAGTAAATGCTATGAAGTAAAATGAAAGCAGGACAAGGGGGTGTGAGTGGAGGCAGCTTCAGATAGGGTAGTCTGGTGACTACCTGGTGGTCCTCTAGGATTTCTCAGGATGTTTCAAACAGATAATTCCTATAGTGTGCTCAGTTCAGTGCTGACAATTGAGTGCTTAACAAAGATATTATTATTATGTCAGCCAGCTCCACATCTCCCAGGCCATATTTTAGTCTCCAAATAGCAGTAATAATTCTGTAGCTCTTACTATGAGCTAGGCACTGTTCTAAGAACTCTACATATTTTAACTCATTTAATTCCTACAGTACCTCTTATGAAGTAGAAATTATTATCCCATTTTGTGGAGTCTGAAACTGGCATAGAGGAGGCCAAACCATTAAGGAGGGCTGGAGTTTGAGAACTGAACCTACGTAGTCGGTTTCTTGAGGCTGAGCTGAGATGTGAGAGGGCTGTGATTAGATACTGAGACAGTGTAGCTGGCACATACAGGCTCTGATATCAGATTGTCTGGCTTCTTATCCTGGCAGCTCTAAGCCTCTCTGCTTGGGCTGCTTCTTCTCTGACATGGGAATAGCAGAACCTGTCTTACCTTATAGAGACCATGCTTCAAACAGAGCCTTGTTTCTGCTCTGTGGGGCCCCAGCCTGTTCAGAGAACAACCTGGCAGGAAATGTGAAAGGTCAAGCGGCCTCTGAAACTTCTGAAAGGAAATCAAGGCACACAAGGCAATTGTAAGAGCAACCCTAAGTTCTGGTAGGTTTTTTATTTTATTTTATTTTATTTTTTATGATGTTGAGGGTGCCAGGGCAGAATTAGGAGGTCCTTAAAACACAGAAATCTTGGCGTGGCCACACTTAGCTTCCATTTCAGGCATTACACAGTTGCCAGGAGAGGTAACGTCTAACCGAATGTCGGGTTAGAATGGCATCAAGAGATGGTCAAGTTCCTAGAAGGAGAAACTGAGGCCCAGCAAAGCTCAGTGACTTAACCAAGGTGCATGCAGGGGGGGCAGTCAGCTGGAGTCATCTGGCAGCACCTTCACCTTTCCCTGAGGCTTTCCAATCTCGGCCTGTTATTATCTGGCCCTCCTCCGGGTGGAAAGGGCCTCACCTTCGTCCCGGGAACTGGCTGCCTCATCCCCCTCGTGGGTGCCGCTGCAGGCCAAGAGCACCCGGACTCCTGAGCGGGTTCGACCGGCGCCTGCGCACACGCCGCCAGCCCCCTCGCCTTGCCCCTCTTTTTCTCTCCCCTCCCCATTCCTTACCGGCAAAGGGGGTGGGGATCAGAACTCGGCTTCAGCCAATGGGATGGCGGGCTGCGGCCCAGCCCCCTCCCCCCCTCCGGCGCCGTCCAATAGGAATTTACTACAATGTTGTGGCGACCCGAGGGGGAGGGGCGCGCGGGCGGGCGGGCTGGCTGCGGGCCGGGCGGCCTCGCTCCGCGGAGGGAAGGCGGGAGGGCGCGCGGCGCAGCCTCCCGCTCGCTCACTGGCTCCCTCCCTCCCTCCGCCGGCGGGTTAGTCAGTCAGTCCGCCTGCAGCCGGCGAGCCCGGGAGCCGCAGAGGCCGGAGCCGTGGACGCGGGCACCTCCTCCTGCCATTGTTCCTCCGGCAGCTGCAGCGAGCGGCGGGCGCGGGACCCCGGTCCCCGGTGAGGCGAGGCGCGGCGGCTGCCGCGTGCGGAGCGGGGCGGCGGGAGGCGGGGCACGGAGCTGTCCCCGAGGGGACGGTCCTGGCGGCCGCGGTGGCGCCGCAGCCGCCTCTTTGTCTCCAGCCGCCGCCGCAGGCCCGGGCCCCGGGGGCGATGGCCGGGCGGCCGCGGACGGACGCGGGAGGCTGAGGGGCGGCGTGCAGCCGGGATGCGGGGCTCGCGGAGCAGGAGGCGGGGCCGGGCTCGGGGAGCCGTTCGAAGTTAGGCTTGGGATGTGTTTCTGACGCGGGGAAATGTGCGTGGTCCGGTCCGTCCATCACCGCGGGAGAGGCGGATGCGGGTGTGGGGAGGTGGAGGTGTGGCGGCGGCGGGCGCTTCCTCCGGACGAGGCGGCGGGCTGCCTGGAGGAGTCGGGGCGCCACCTGAGGGGCGGCGGGCCCGCCGCGAGGACGTCCAGGCCTTCCCGCCACAGACACCGTGTCCTCCAGCCGCCTCGCCCGCACGGAGGGCTGAGGCGCGCCCCCTCGGTCTCCACGGTGCCCGGGACCGAAGGGTTAAATCTATTCTCTCCGCAGCGTGACCTCCTTTTTCGGTTCGCGCATCTGCCGGCTTGGAAATCTGTCCTCCTGCTCGCGGGGCTCCCCTCCTCCCCTCCTTCCCTTTGGTACCTGTGGAGGCCTGGATGGAGCTCCCCCTCCAGAGCCCTCAGCCGGCTGTGCTTCCCGCCGGGGCTCTGCCAGGACGGGCTCAGCCTCGGGCAGGGCATTCTCTGGAAGGGAAAGCGATCTCACGTGAAACCTCGCTGGCGGCTTGGTTTCTGGCCGCATGACAGCGACTGTCATCCTGTTGTCTCTCTCACTGCACCCGCCATAAATGACTAGTCTGCGGAGACTTGCCCGGTGTTGGCGTGTATTGCTGATGAGGAGATAGTGGTTTGTGTGTGTGTGTGTGTGTGTGTGTGTGTGTGTGTGTGTGTGTGTTTAAGAGATGCTGAGCTTTTTTTAGTAGCCTGGATGATTTCACAGCTGCTATTTTGTCCTTTCTGTTTTTAGGGGAAATTGCAAGACACGGTGATGTCTTGTATCCTGGATATTATTATAGTGGTTTTTATACTCTCTTGAGGATATACTGTATCATTACTGTTCTCAGCATTCTCAGGCAAAAACTTCAGTTGGTTTGGTCCTTTTAATGAAGTAGACAGGCACACACATATGTAAGATATCATCTATATCTGTATCTGTGTCTGCCTTGTCTAAAACTTCTCATCCCAATTTTGTGAGTGTAGCATTAAGCCTTACTTGCTATGGAAACTTAACTACTCTTCGTTTTCCTTTTCTCTTAATTAGAAACATACATGTTCTTTGTTTGCTGGATAGTGTTTGGCTTTATAAAATAGTTTCTCGGGATGTGATTAGTATAATCCATGTAGAACAGAGGCACACGGGAAGCACTCAGTAAATGACAGATTTAAAAATTAAAAATGGGTATAATAACCGAGCATCAGATTGCCTTGGAATGTTGGAATGAAGGTGCTAATTCAGAGTGCTTTCTAAAGAAAGGTGATAATTAAGATAAAGATAGGCATTATTTTTATTTTTTAAAATATTTTTTATTGATTTTTTACAGAGAGGAAAAGGAGAGGGATAGAGAGTTAGAAACATCGATGAGAGAGAACCATCGATCAGCCGCCTCCTGCACACCCCACCGGGGATGTGCCCACCACCAATGTACATGCCCTTGATCGGAATCGAACCCGGGACCTTTTAGTCCATAGGCTGATGCTCTATCCACTGAGCCAAACCTGTTTGAGCGAGATAGGCATTATTATTATTATTTTTAATTATTTGGTTTTTTTTTACAGACAGGAAGGGAAAGGGATAAAGAGTTAGAAACATTGATGCATCCTGCAGCCCCCTACCGGGGATGGAGCCTGCAACCCAGTCATATGCCCTGACCAGGATTCAAACTCGGGACCTTCCAGTCCACTGCCCACCACTCTATCACTGAGCCAAACCGGTCAGGGCAATAGGCATCATTTATATCCCTGGGGACATGAAGTACAGTATATTTGCTACTATTAAAAGTGAACTCACTAGTAGACCCAAGCTGAGCATGCTAACCTGATTCCTTTCTCTTCTAGTAACAAAACTATACTTTTTTCCTTGTGTAGTTGAATTCAGGCTTAGAAATAAATGATTTTAATCCTTAGGCCTTACCAAAATTCTCTCAACATTTATACTAGTGTATTATACCAAATGATTTATAAGTCCTTATACAATACTAGAGGCCCGGTGCATGAAATTCAGCCTGGCCTGCACGCTCTCACAGTCTGGGAGCCCTCCAGGAATGTCTGCCTGCCAGCTTGGGCCTTATACAATTTGGCCTCAATCTATCTTTCCACCTTTATGCTCCCACCCCCTCCCCCCCCCCTTTTTTTTTAGCTGCTTAAACAATAAAAATTTATTCTGTTTCTGTAGGTATTCTCATTACTTATATTTTCCAACCAAAAAGAACTGCTCAGCAATAACCCATATTTTCCCATCTCTGTACTTCTGGCAATGCTGTTTCATCTATGCTTGTCATATGTGTATATTCCTTTTAGGGTTTTCAGTTGTCTTACTTAGAAATATGAACTATATTAGTAATTTGAAATGTGAGAAAAAGTTCCCTATGTTGAAGGAACTTGATGGAATTTTTTGTTTTGTTTTGAAGTTTCTTTGAGCTTCATTATTGAATTTTCTTTAAGTGGTGTTCATTAAAAGGATTTAAGTCCTAAGAACCACATCAATGTGTGCAGCTCGTGGTGAATGATGGTTGATGGTAGATTAAGAAAAGCTCTTAGGCTTCCATTCTGCTCAGAGCTAAGAATTCCGTCGTTTAATGCTTGGAAACTCTGGCTGTCAGCAAATAGACTAAGCTACCCTTTTTCCCCGAAAATAAGACAGTGTCTTATATTAATTTTTGCTCCCAAAGATGCGCTAGGTCTTATTTTCAGGGAATGTCTTATTTTTCCATGAAGAAGAATATGGTACACATTTATTGTTAAATGAAAATAAAGGAAATTTATTACCTGTATACGGTACAGTAGTACGGTAGTTGTCAACACAAACCAGACAAACTGTGAATCCTACAGTATCAAGAATTTACTCATTTATTCAATGACAATCATGTCACCATCTTCTGGAACATCATCATAACAATCCAATTCCTGAATTTCCTGGTGAATTTCTTGTGACTCCATTTCTTTCAGAATCAGTGGACCAAATCTCTCATGTTTAGCCTAGGGGGGCCTTATTTTCGGGGGATGCCTTATATTTCACTCAGAAGGAAACCTGTAAGTAGGTCTTATTTTCGGGGAAACATAGTAGAAGAATGAAGTTTTATCTTTTAGGTAGATCTCTGCTTGCTTTCCGCATCTCTTTCTTGGTGACCTAAGGGCCAATATTTCCTAAATGTTAGTTAAGTCCTATTTATTGCATTAAAGTAGTAAATATGGTGAATAAACCCGTTTTTTTTCAAGTAGGGTTATCCTCAATAGAATATATAAAATAACATTATATAATAATTTATATAATATTAACCAAAAATATACAAATCTCCCTTTTTATTTAAAAGTACTTTAATTTTATCTTCTTTTATCTCACTTCAGAAGTGAGAAACGCTTCTAAATTTACAAGTGACTTTTTAAAAATCCTCACCCAAGGATATTTTTATTTGCTTTAGAGAGAGAGAGTAAGGGAAGAGAGAGAGAAAGAGAGAGAGAAACATTGATCGGTTGCCTCCCATATACACCCTCACTGGGAATTGAACCAGAAACTTTTTTTTTTTTTTGCAGAGAGAGGAAGGGTTACAGGGCCACGCCCAACCAACTGAGCCACCCGGCCAGCCTGGCTTAAGTGATTTTAAATGCTTCCTATCTCCTCTGAAAAAAAATGGTTGTGGTATTTTGTTGAGATATGACCTATATATTTTTCTTGTTGTTCTCTTTTGTCAGGTTTGTGTCCCACATGCAAAGTTTACCAGCATGATGTTTTCTTGTGTGCAGCTTGAATTTAACATTTCATTAAATTTCCAGAAATGTTAAATTCAAGCTGCACACAAGAAAACATCATGCTAGCTTTCCACCTCATTCCTTAGTTTATGCTCTTTAATTTTGAATAGGTTCATATTATAGGAGATAGAGTGCTTACAGTGCTATTTTGTTTCCTTCTTCCTGTTCCTAAGAAAGCTTTCAGGTAAGCTTGTCAGAAGTGTTGCATAGTAGTAGTCAAGGGATTCTTGAATTCTCTGCAGGAACTTTGATATGCTTACCAGTATACTGAGATTTAAAGTATGTTAGTCTATAATTTGTGATGTGAGTGGTCAGGCTTGCTATATTGCATTCTGAGTGTTCAAATCCAATTTAATATTGGTGATCTGATACTATAACTTTAGAATAGCAGTGGCCATTGTGGGCTGACTTTGGTTCTTAAACCAGTAGGAGTGTACTTTGTATCATAATCTATCTCTGTGTCATCTAAGAAGCAGGCCAGCCCAAGTGCTATCAGTATATTTTCCGAGAGTCTCATCAGATTCATGATTGGTCATGTGCATATTTATATGCAGATTACCGTATTTTTCGGACCATAAGACGCTCCGGACCATAAGACGCACCAGTTTTTAGAGAAGGGAAATGAAGAAAAAAAGATTCTGAAACAAATAGTGTCCTAAAATATTTTATGTGCATTAAAACCCAACATCACAGTCATAAACACATGTAATCAACCCTGTAAAGTAAACAGCAGCATTTAGAACCATTTTAGAGCTGGGCAAGCACACAGAGACCACACAGAGCCGGGCAAGTAAAAAAACTTTTTTTTTAAAGTATATGTGTAGGCTATATTTGGACCATAAGACGCAGGGACTTTCCCCCCCCACTTCTCGGGGGGGAAAAAGTGCGTCTTATGGTCCAAAAAATACGGTAATTACTACCTCTAAAGGAATTGTTTTCCCCTATTGCTTGAGCATGGAATTACCTTATTTTGTTTGTCAGCTAAACAATAATAATTCTAATGAGCTACTTTGCGTTTTCCCCCTCCTGAATAATGCCCCCAAAGATGAAACTTTTAAAAACTTTTAAAAGAGTTATAAAAATAACATATGATTAGTTACAGGCCTTATTTATGCAGAGAATCTAGAATTATTGGAAGGTAATTGGTTCATTGCATTTACTACTATATTAGCTTTTAGTTAGAGAAGAGCCAGGTTTCAAATATATATGTTAATTTTGTTGTCTAAGTTTGTTGGTATGTGACTGACGATTTACTGTGTGTCCTTTTTATGAGTGGGATCATGATTTGTTTAGTAAAATGCAGTATAACACACACTTTGATGTACACACTGGGTTAGGTTAGTATTTTTATTTACTCTGCTTCTATTTAAGGAATACACAGTGAGAAGGATAATGAAAATAGGTATAGCCCAGCCAGCATGGCTCAATGGTTGAACTTTGACCTATGAACCAGGAGGTCACGGTTTGATTTCTGGTCAGGGCACATGCTTAGGTTGCATGCTTGATCCCCAGTGTGGGGCCTGCAGGAGTCAATGATGCTCTCCATCACTAATGTTTCTATCTCTCTTTCCCTTTCCCTTCTTCTCTGAAGTCAATAATAAAAATATATTTAAAAAAAAGAAAGAATCTGAGAGAATCTGATTATGGTCAAAGTCTGTTTAGTGAGAGAATCTGATTATGATCAAGGTCTGTTTACACTTATTTTTGTTAATTATTTTATTAAAAAGGAATTATACCCATCTTGAAGTATTTGAAAATAAATTGGCTAGCTCTTTTAACTTTAAAGAAAAGCAACATACCATGAGCATGGCCAATACAATTCAAGGAATGACTTGGAGAGACTTTAATATACCCTACCCCCTAATCTTCATCAGCTTTCTCCCCAAGTCACATAAGTAAATATGCTACCCCTAAAACTCCTATATATTGTAGAAATTCCATAGCCATTCTGGTATCATGTTTATTTTATTACTTATTATTTCATTGCATTTATTAATACCAGTTCTCATTTTGTAGTTATCTCATATTATCTCCAAGATAAATCCATATGGATTAAATTGTGATTGTTTATTAAATTGCTACTCTCTCCCTTCCATGGCTGAAGGCTGTTTGAGTCACTTCCACTCAGTTAACCAAGGGCCTCTTCTGTCATTCTTAATTTTCAGAGCAATCTCAATCTGTAGAAATTAAAGTTGTTTCTGAGCTATGTGAAGTGGACTTTGGATAGGATTGAAGTAATCTTGCAGATTGGGTAGAAAGAGGCAGGATTGTCTGATGAAATGGATGGGAACTATGACTAGAAATTTAAAAAAATGTATAATGATAAATACGATTGGAAGAAACAGTAGATACTCTACTCATATTATCTATTCTATCTGTATTCAATGTGTATCTATAATTCTATTTATTAATATTATCTACTGATAGGGATTGGGGCACTTCAATTTTTTTTTTTGAAAATAAGTGGAAATCAGAAGAAAAATAGGATATCATGGGTATTCCTATGTATAATTCTGATTTACAAATGCATCTTACCTGCTCTTTGTGCCTTCTATCTTCTACAAAAATTATCCTAATCAAAATTAACTTTGGTAGGCCCTCTACACGCTTGAATTGTAGCACTGGACATAACATAGACCTATGTTTATGTACTTTCTACATTAATATTCATTCAGAAAACTTTTATATTACATTTTGACAATATCTACATTGAATCATAAAAAGTTATGATTAAAAGTCTTGAGTGAGAAACTCTCAGTGGTTTAATGTTAAAGCACAGGGTATTTTGAAATAGTTAAATTTAAGACTGTGACCTACAAGTGTAATAAAAATGTATACTTTTGGTAATTTGTGAATATACAATAATATGTCAAGCTTCATTTGTGATTGCTGTTTAGCCATTACTTAATGCTTACATAAATTAAGTAACCTTCTCAGAATCATTTTAACACAATGCTAACTGCTATATTTTAAAAAATATCTTTTTATTGATTTTAGAGAGAGAGGGAGGGAGAAGGTGATAGAAACATCATCAAACGGCTGCCTTCTCCTGGGGCTCGAGCGGAAACCTGTGCATGTGCTTCTAATAGGAATCACCCGGAATTTACGGGTGACCTCTTGGTGCATGGGTTGATGCTCAACCACTGGGCCACACTGGCCAGGCCTAAATGCTATCTTAAAAGTATAACTTTTAAGACAAAATCAAATATCGTATAAAAAAGCGCATCATTTTAATTGATATGTCAAGTATGTATTTAATTTACCAATTTGATGTTCTACATGTATTCAAGTGAAAAGTGTTTAACTTTAATAATAGACTTGGTACAAATTGTTGAAATTCATTTCCCCCTACTATTTACCCCCCAGTTTTGACCATATGGCAGAACTGTCAAGAGCTCCAAGGTTGCCGAAACCGGATTGGCTCAGTGGATAGAGCATCAGCCTGCGGACTGAAAGGTCCTGGGTTCGATTCCGGTCAAGGGCATGTACCTGGGTTGTGGGGACATCCCCAGTGGGAGGTGTGCGAGAGGCAGCTGATCGATGATTCTCTCTCATCGATGTTTCTAACTCTGTATCTCTCTCCCTTCCTCTCTGTAAAAAAAAAAAAAAAAAAAAAAAAAAAAAGAGCTCCAAGGTTTTTAAGCCTCTTAATTTTACCTGCCAACCTGTTTCAGTGTGCCACAGGGACACATGGAAGGCAGTTTAAAGTGAAGGCTTTTTTTTTTGCTGCCACCCACTTGCTGTGTTTTGCCCTTTTATCTTTTTAATGATTCAGAGAATTGATACTGTTGCTAACTTACTACCTGCAAAAGTCCTGCTAGTTTCGATGGTATTACGTAATTATATAAATCTTTGCATGGTGTCATATGATGTTGTATATATGTCCTCCCACACATGTCTTTAGAGTAATTTCTTTCCATCTGGAGTTGGAAATGAGCTCTTTGTGAGGTTATTTTTAAACCTTCAAGCTTTCTGGCATCCTCAATACTTGAAACAATGCAATTGCTTCTGAAGACAAGAACATTCAGTTAGTATATTTAGATTTATGACATTTTAATCCTCTCCTAAGAATAAAGATGTTATCCTACATAACCACAATACTATTATTATCAGACCTAAGAAAATTAACAATTTTTCATAATAACCAATATCCAATTCATATTTAAAAAAAAAACGGATGTCATCTACTTAGCAAGATTTACCTAGTAATTTTTTTTTTCTGGGTGCTATTTTTGTTGACTGATTCTTGCTAGTTGTATTATTTCTAATAAGACTGTTAATAAACACTGATTGACAAGAAATGTTCAATAGTGAAAAATTGGCTTCAAAATCACATTCTATACTGCTTCATCTTTACATGCCCATGAGCAAGTAGGGAAAGAGAGATTTGGATGCAGGACTACTGCCAAAATATGAGTTCTTAGTGATTGTGATTCTGTGAAAGTACTTTTCTATGCCTGTTTCCTCTTCTGTAAAATGAGAATAATACCCACATTACACAGAATACATAGTAATAACAAACAAAAATAAACCTTGCAGTGTGCCTGTCACATACTGATACTCAAAAAATAAGTGTTAGTTCCCTTTTACTTTTGTTAAAATCCGAACTCATGGAAATGTGGAGAATAACCTTTGGTTAAGAAGAATAATTTTTGCATCTTGACCCATACCTTTTTCTCCTTAAGTTTGGTATTTATTGTGTGTATATTATTATTTTTTATAAACAACTATAGCTATGTAGAAATATATGGTTTTGTCTAGTGGTGATCTTTGGATTTAATTCAGACTTATCCTGTAACGTTTTTAAGTCTGTGTGTCTGAAGACCCATTTCACAGCAACTCTGGCTTCATAGCTTCATTTCCGGGTTGGTATGACACGGTCATGTGGTTGATGTCCCCATTGTTCCTTTTATCTTCTGCAGCAGATGTGAAAGTAAACATACAAGGTGAAAAACAGGAAGGCGTTCTGCTGATGTTCGTTGGGAGGGTATTTTTGCAGGGTAACTGTACATAAGGCACCTGAAATCTGAAGTGCCTTGAATCTTTGTGACTTTTGGCAGCTATAGAAAGATATGCCTTGAGAAAGCAAATGATTTTTCAGTTTAAGGAATTCATGAGTTTGCGTGTGTTTTTGTGTTTAAACATATTGGAGAAGTGAGAGAGTGTGTTCCCCTTTTTGTTTGAAAGCGAGAACTGATGTATGAATTTTATAGTTGCCACAATTCTGGGTTCTCCTTACCTATAGAATGTTTTTAATAAGGAAATGTGGAGTGTTTTGTTGTTGGATATCTGTTCTAATATCATTACACTTGAGCCATATTTTTCTGTGGCTCTTATCTTTGTTCCTAAGAAAGGGAATTAACACATATCAGATGCTAACTATATATCAGGTACTACTCTCCATATTTGCTAAGTGCCAATATTAAATTGGAATATTTCCATCTTTTTTTTTTTAATTGATGTTTTTACAGAGAGAAAGGGAGAGAGATAGAGAGCTAGAAATGTCGATGAGAAAGAAACATTGACCAGCTGCCTCTTGCACACCCCCTACTGGGGATGTGCCCGCAACCAATGTACATGCCCCTGACCGGAATCGAACCTGGGACCTTTCAGTCTGCAGACCAACGCTCTACCGTTGAGCCAAACCGGTTTTGGCAAATATTTCCATCTTTGACATTCAGTCCATAATGACTTTTTATGCTTTGGTGAAATCCCTTCTTTCCCCCTTTCCTCTCTCTTTCCCTCTCTCTTTCCACTTTCCTCCTCCTTCTCTTAAATAATTACCTCCCATACTTTTGCTGATCAGTTTTCTATAGTATTTCAGAGACAATGTGAAATATTGTTAGCAGCTAATACAAATACAGATTTGGAATCAGAAGTCCTGGGTTTACAGTAAGCTTCATTTTTTTATAGGAAAAAACTACTTTCTATTTTAATAAATTAAAATCAGAATCTTCCAGAATTGGCTTTAGAAGGAAAAATGGGGTGAAATAATTGAAGTTCACAGTAAGAACTGTTGATCACCTGTGGACATTAGGGAATCCCTTGTTGCTTTCTGTTTAATTTTCTGACCCAGAGATGAGTCTTCTCTTAATATTCCTGTAGTACACAGCTGAGACCAGGCTGGAACATTTAGTACTTTACTAAAGGCTCAGAGATACGAAAGGGACATAAGCTCAGAGTTACTAGTATGCTTCTGTGTAATCTGGCTCACATGATCATCTATTGGGATGCCTCCTCCTTGACTGCAACACATCTATCTGCCTTCCAGTGGCAGACGCCATTTCTAAATCTACCTGGGAATGCCTCCAGCATATCCAGATTGGTCTAAACCCAGAGGAAAAAGCCCAGGAAAAAGGGGTTCTCTATCTTTCTGGCTATGGTTATATCTCAGAGAGAACCCATTTCTTGCTTGTGATTGACACCAGGTCTATACAACCCTTAGGGGAAATCACAGTTCCCATAGAATATCATTACTATTCACAGAAGAGAAATATAAACAGTAGAGGGGTTTTGGGGTAGATGTATGGGGGTTTCTTTTAATCATTCACATTCTCTCTATACCTCTGTATGTCTAGTGTGTTCCCTTTGTTATGTACCTAGCTACTATACTATGCAATATTTGTGTTTGGGAGAATGGGAAAGACAATGAAAGTCATGACATTGATTTTTTACATAACAATCTCTGACCACAGCTCAATAATTTGCCACAAAATAGCTTTCAATAAATATTCCCTTTCTACTCTTTGATTCTTAATACCATTTCATACTAAGGATCTATCCTTTAGTTTGTTGTAATTCTTTTTAAAAATACATTTTTATTGATTTCAGAGAGAGGAAGGGAGAGGGAGAGAGAGGTAGAAACATCAATGTTGAGAGAGAATCATTGATCAGCTGTCTCCTGCACAACCCACACTGGGGATTGAGCCTGCAACCTGGGCATGTGCCCTAACCAGGAATCAAACTGTAATCTCCTGGTTCATAGGTCAACACTCGACCACTGAGCTGAGCCAAGCCAGCCAGGCTAGTTTGTTGTAATTCTATCTCAGGGTTTTGCTTGAGGAAATCCTAAGCCCTTAAATCAGTCCAAAGTTTGGCTGAGGACAGTAGCGATAAACATAGCTTGGTGTGATCAAGATGGAATACTTGATGCCCTGAATTTAAATGTTAAAGGGGATGTCCTTTGTATCACAGGCTATTAATACCAGAAGGGGATATGGAAGTGGGCTATTGATACAAGGTTCCTGGACTTGTTTCTAAGATAGGAAACGAGTAATAAGGTCAAAGACCTTTGTAGTCACAGCTCTGATTTAGAATCCTGGCTCTGATACTGATTAGCTGTGTGTATTTAGGAAGTTACTTATCTTCCTTGTTTCTCAGTTTCTTCAGCTCTTAAATTTATATAACATTTAACATCCTAAACCTATCTTTTAGAATTGCTGAAAAGATTAGAAATATATATGCTTAACATAGTACTTTGCACATAGTGGACACTTAATGAATAAGAACTAATTATTATTATTTTAAGTAACATTTAAAATTCAGTTTATACATGATTTATATATGTTCTGATCTTGGCTTTTTTGATACCTTCATTGAGGTATAATTAACATAACATACAATTTACCCATAATTCAATGTTTTATAGTATGTTCACAGGGTTGTACAGTCATCATCTCAATCTAATTTTAGAACACTTTTGTCCCCCCAAAAGAAACCACATACCCATTATCAGTCAATCCCCATTTCCCACCCTGCAACTCCAGCACTAGGCAACTACTTTATATCTTTCTAGATTTGCCTATTTTGGATATCTCATATAAATGAAGTAATATAACATGTGGCCTTTTGTGATTGGCTTATTTCATATATGATAGCATTTTCTGGGTTTGTCCATGTAGTAGCATGTATCAATAACTCATTAATAGTTCATTTTTTTGCTGAATAATATTTCATTATATGGTTTTACTACATTTTATTTATCCATTCATCAGCTGATAGACATTTGGCTTATTTCTACTTTTTGACAATTATGAATACTGTTGCTGTGAACTTTCATGCACAGATATTTGTGTGAATATGTTTTAATTTATCCTGAGTATATTCCTAGGATAGGAATTGTTGCATCATATGTGAATAACATTTTGAGGAACCATTCTTGGTTATTTTTTTAATCATTTTTTTCTCTTTGATTCCATGGTCTCCTGTTTTCTGTCAGCCATCTTCACTGTTAGTTACCAACAGCCTCCTGACTATTAATACTTTTTATTATGTTCTTACTGTTTAGCTGTATTCCATCTTGCCTAAATAAATAATCTGATTTCAAAGGGAATGGTTTTCTATCCATTTTACCACCTTTTTCATTCCTATTTCTCTCTGGCTGAATATGGTTTTAAGAAATAAAGTTTTAAATAAAGTTCCACTGAAATTTGATTTACTCCTTAGTATATTGTATTTGGTGATGAATAATACCCAAGATCTATGATAGAAGGAGAAGTCTTTAAGTAGGTCTTTAATACAATGATATTAAAAGCATGAGGCAAGTAAAATTATTTCATCAATATTTAAAATGCTTAACAACAAGGGCTTTTTAAAGAAAAATATTGCAAATTTATGAATACAAAGTTAGAGAGTAAAAATATTTAGAATGAGAAATTGCAACTAATTACATAGTTTTATTTATTTATTTATTTATTTATTTATTTATTTATTTATTTATTTTTATTTTTTGTTAATCCTTACCTGAGGATATCTTTTCCATTGCTTTGTCAGAGAGAGTGGAAGGGAGAAAGGAAGTGGGGATAGAGTGAGAGAGAAAAACATGATGTGATAGAAATACATAAACTGGTTGCTTCTGGCATGTGTTCCAATTGGGGGTGGGAGCAAACCCACTATCCAGCCACATGCCCTTGACCAGGAATCTAACCCGAGACCCTGCAGGATGGGCCAGGGCACAAGTTACATAATTTTAAAAAACTGGCCTTGGCCCATGTGGCTCATCATCCCATACACCGAAACGTGATGAGTTCGATTCCCACTCAGGATACACACCTGGGTGTGGATTTGATCCCCACTTGGATGCAAACCATGGATGGTTCTCTCATCCTCACCCTTTCTCTCTTAAAAATCAATAACAAATTTTTAAAAGCTGAAAAGAAGCACAAACTTCACAGAATTAAGAAAAATAGCCCAACATTTTTTATTAATTAACTGCTTGTTATACTGCTACAATTTTAAAAATACTTTTAGCTTCATACTCCTCTAAAGATTGTCATATTATGATTTTGTAGTATTTTCTATAAAGACAATAGAAAGATAATTCAGCCTTTCCGCTACTACATGGACTTGGCAGTGCAAATGAGGGCTCTGAAGCTTACGTTCTTTTAGTTTCACAGTCGATCTACCTATGCGTAGTAAATAATCTTAAAATATTAATGAAGAGCTGAAACCGGTTTGGCTCAGTGGATAGAGCGTTGGTCTGTGGACTGGAAGGTCCCATGTTCGATTCTAGTCAAGGGCATGTACATTGGTTACGGGCACATCCCCGGTGGGGGTGTGCAGGAGGCAGCTGGCCAATGTTTCTCTCTCATCGATGTTTCTAGCTCTCTATCCCTCTCCCTTCCTCTCTGTAAAAAATCAATAAAATATATTTTAAAAATATATTAATGAAGAGTTTGTAATATGCACATTCTGTATTGATTGCAGTTTATTATAAGTTACTTCTTATGAATCATTCTTTCTTGGATTGAATGTTCAACTATAAATTTATTTGTGTACATTTCTATAATATATTTTCTTCTAGGAATGTGCAGTACTAATTAGTCATACTTGACTACTGAAAGGTTTTTTTTCCACTCTCCCTCCGTCTAATGTAGATATCTTTATTTTCCAAATAGTTTGTATTAGTGTGAGTTTGGGGATAAAAAACAGGACAAGCATAAGTTTGGTATAGCCATATGTTTTTCACCTTGAGATGTCTACTCTGTTCAGTTTCACAGTAGTCTGTTTTTTTCAGGCCCTCAGTACATTTACTCTTTCATGTCAACTTTAATTCTGTTTATCTCTTCTTGTATTAGTGTAAGTCAAGTACAGTATTAAAAGACAATATGCTCTGCAAATCACTTACAAGTAAATGTGCTCCATGATAGTATGACCTTAGTATCTTATTAATATTATTGGTTATTTAGAGTTTTATTTTTGGAGTTGCTTTCTGGAGGTCAAAGGTCTACAAATAGGATAAAAAAAAATGAGAAGTTAGTGACAGTAGAAGAACTAAGCTTTTTCACCAAGGCGTGTACTCCTGTTTTATAAACAAAAGTCTAGACATTTTGGTAGTTTTTTAAATACCTTTGTTGATAATTTAAAATTTTAGTATGCATATAGTTGAGTATTTAATTTTTCTTCAGTTTTTAAGAGCTACGACATCTTCTATTTCAAATTTAATTATAGGTCTGATAATTTACTTCTTAGTAAATTATTATTGTATAATAAACATATTTTAAGAATTAGATTTAGCCGAAGCCGGTTTGGCTCAGTGGTAGAGCGTCGGTCTGCGGACTGAAAGGTCCCAGGTTCGATTCCGGTCAAGGGCATGTACAGTGGTTGCGGGCACATCCCCGGTAGGGGGTGTGCAAGAGGCAACTGGTCGATGTTTCTCTCTCATCGACGTTTCTAGCTCTCTCTCTCCCTTCCTCTCTGTAAAAAATCAATAAAATATATTAAAAAAAGAAAAAGAATTAGATTTTAAAATTTTAGGAAAAAAATTCTAAATCACATTGAAAATTAAAATCGAATCCAAATTTAATTATCGGTCTGGTAATTTACTTCTTAGTAAATTATTATTGCATAATATACTATTCTACTACTTTCCTGAAGCAGCTACATTTTCCAACCCTGACACCCATGTTCCAGGCTATTTTTTCCTTTATCTATGGGATTACTCTGTTTGGATATTTTGGCATCACCTCTCTCCATCATTTGTCTATCCAATATCTTATTTTTTGCTAGTCATTATACTAGAAATAAGGATTTCATAGCTGAACTAGACACAATTTTTACGCTAAAGGAAAACACCAAAGTGGGAATAGCTCTGTAAGGAGATATGCACAGAGTATTTTGGGATTACAGAGAAGAAAAACCAAGGAAGAAAAAGCAGATTCTACTAGATCAAGTGACTTTTGAATAGATTTTTTTGAAGGACACATGAGAATTAGCCAGTTTAGCTGGAAAGGAGCGTGTGTGAAAAGCTTTTCAGATAGAAGGAATTGTAAATACAAAGGCACAAAAAGGTGAAACATGTTTGGAGAAGTGTGAGAGTACATGATATGGAGAGAGATGAAGTGAGAAATCAGATTATGAAGAATCATGGAAGCAATTATTAAGGAGTTTAAACATTATTCTGAAACATGGTGAGTGATAAGCAGATTATATTATTGAAAGATTATTCTGGTAGTTCTATGAAGAATGAATGGGAGAGGACTGAACTGGAGGCAGAAAACTAAATATAAGACTACTACCCAGTTTCCCCGAAAATAAGATGGTGTCTTATATTAATTTTTTCTCCCAAAGTTGTGCTAGGTCTTATTTTCAGGGGATGTCTTATCTTTCCATGCGCTAGATCTTATTTTCGGAGGATGTCTTATTTTCGGGGAAACACGGTATGTTAAATAAGAACAAAGATTATCAAGACTTGAATCTGGATTGTGACAGTTGGAAGAAGTGAGATATAAGAGATTTAGGAGTTAGGTTAAATTTCACTTGAGGATACATTGATTGTGTGAAGTGAGGACAACTAGGTTTTTTTTTGAGCGGCAGGGCTTCTGATTAGGTTTGCTTCTTATATAATGGTAACCTTACCATTTTGCACTTCTCTGAAATACTCCATACTTTGTGATTTCTTTTTAAATCTCACCCTTCCTTGCTAGACTGTAAGACTACTAGTGGCCCAGTGCATGAAATTTGTGCACGGGAGTGGGGGTGTCCCTCAGCCCAGCCTGCACCTTCCCCAATCTGGACCTGGCAGTCCGGACATCCCTCTCACAATCTGGTACTGCTGGCTCCTAATTGCTCACATGCTTGCCTGCCAAGTGCCTCCCCTGCAGGCCTGATTGCCCCCAACTGTCCCCCCCTGCGGGCATGCTCACCCCCAAATGCCCTCCCCGCCAGCCTGCTCACTCCCCAATTGGCCTGATCACCCCTAACTGCCTCTGCCTCGGCCCCACCACCATGGCTTTGTCTGGAAGGATGTCTGGAAGGTCTGATCTAATTAGCATATTGCCCTTTTATTAGTATAGATGAGGACAAGAATATATATTTATTCAGGTGACCGGCTTTTACTGGGTAAATGAATGAATGAAGAAATAATGGTGCTGCAGTACAAGCTAACTACAGGAGGAGGAAGCTGTTTAAAGAAGGGGAAAGGGAGATATTCAGTAGGTATTCTAAGGCCAGCCTCACTTTTCCAGTCTTGCCTTTCCTGTTTCATTGTTTTGTTTTATGTTTATAATGTCAATAATATTTTTCTCTTTCTCAGACTTCAAAACATCTGTTTAATATTCCACTTGTTTATCTCCTTCAGCCATCATATTTTCTTTGTCATCCGTTTCTATTATGTCTTTCATTTTAATATGTCTTGTATTTGTTATGTTTGCATTCTCACTGACAAAGCACTAACTCAGACCATTAACTTAAAAAAAAAAAAAAAAGTGAACTGACTGCAATAAGTTTAGAAACAGCAGGGAAACTGAAGGCTGGTGATACCCAGACCTACTGAGAGTTTACTAGCTGACAGGCATTGCTCTAAACACTTTAGATTGAAAATATATATATATATATATCTTTTTATTGATTTCAGAGAGGAAGAGAGAGGGAGAGAAAGATAGAAACATCATGATGAGAGAGAATCATTGACTGGCTGCCTCCTGCATGCCCCTCACTGAGGATTGAGCACACAACCTGGGCATGTGCCCTGACTGAGAATGGAACCGTGACCTCCTGGTTCATTGGCTGAAGCTCAACCATTGAGCCACACCACCCGGGCTCACTTTATTGATTGTGTCCTTAGAAGCACAAAAGTTTCTAATTTTGGTGAAGTCTAATCAAATTTTTTTTATTGCTTGTGCTTTTGGTGTAACATCTAAGAAACCATTGCCTAATCCAGTGGTTGGCAAACTCATTAGACCACAGAGTCAAATATCAACAGTACAACGATTGAAATTTCTTTTGAGAGCCAAATTTTTTAAACTTAAACTATATAGGTAGGTACATTGTTATTAACTTAATTAGGGTACATGGTATTTTGTGGAAGAGCCACATTCAAGGGGCCAAAGAGCTGCATGTGGCTCGAGAGCCACAGTTTGCCGACCACTAGCCTAATCTAAGTCATGGAAATATATATACTGATGTTTTCTTCTAAGAGCTTTATAGTTTTAACTCTTACATTCATATCTTTGATCTATTTTGAGTTGTTTTTATATTATATGAGGCAGCAGTCCAGATTTATTTTTTTCCATGTCCCAACACTGTTCTAGTTTGGTTAAGAATTATATTTAAGTTATTCTGGTCCTAAATAGGGAAACGAAAATAGTCAGAGATTGGCCATATGTTGTGTAACCAAAAAAAAAATAAAAAAAATTGCAACTGTCTGATGTGATATGCCAAGAAATATGCATTCGAATATTCAATGTGTTGCTTGATAAGGAAATGAAAGCATGACATTTACTTTTCTTACTGGGGACGTTTCACGTCTGAAGATCTTAATGAATTACCCTTTACTCTTGTAGTATGGGATATGAAAAGCACATACAATGTCATTAAATGATTATTTTGGTTTTCAGGACATATTTCACAGTTTTTGATTGAATTCCTGATGGTCACATTTGGTGTGGAGACAAATGATGAGGAAGAATGAGTTGTATGTGGTTGTAAGCAGTCTATTAGATGAGTATCCTTTGGAGGAAGAACTTTTAAAAATATATATATTTTATTGATTTTTTACAAAGAAGAAGGGAGAGGGATAGAGACTTAGAAACATTGATGGGAGAGAAACATCAATCAGCTGCCTCTTGCACACCTCCTACTGGGGATGTGCCTGCAACCAAGGTATATGCCCTTGATCAGAATTGAACCTGATGCTATCTACTGAGCCAAACCAGTTAGGACTGGAAGAACTGTTTTTAATGAGTATGCAATGAGTTAGAAAGTACCTCAATTGCGCTATTAATTTATCAGCAGAGATAATTTTTCTGCAAAGAAGATTCATAGAAATAAGTGACTTAAAATGCCTTTCACTGTGATTTTAAAAGCAGTAAATAGTTGTGGAGTATTAGAAAGTGTGGGCAATAAAGAAAAGTATAAAGACAAAACTAAAAATGACCTATAATTTTACCAAACAACAATAAAACTATAGACATATTAATGGTATTCCTTTCTGAACTTTAATATTCTTCATTTGATGAGGACATATAGAGCTTTATGGATTTCATATCCCCAACCCCTCCCATTCTGATACTTTTAACTCTTTATTCTTCTTTTAATTATAATAGGAATATTAACTCAGTTTATTGGAAGAAAAGAGAAAAGAAAAGAAAAAGTTTATTTTCTACTTACGGATAGGAGTATAGGTTTCAGTCCTGGTCAGTGAGACAAACAAACAATCTGATGCTAGCTTGGTAAAAGCTTTCTTTGATTCTAAGGAATAAAATCAAGATTTCAAAGCTAATTTGGAAAAAAATCCAGAATACAATTCTATTTATAAGTCAATTAATCTGGACTGATGAATCTCAGAGGGACTTGGGAAGAGATTAATTCAAGAACTTATATGCATATATGCTAACCATGGACACAGACAATAGTTTGGTGAAGACTTGGGTCGGCGCAGGGTGGAGGAGGTTAATGGGGGAAAAAGAGGGAGATCTGTAATACTTTCAATAATAAAGATAATTTTTTAAAAGTCTATAAACTTGGGGGTAATAAAAATAGTTCGTACTAGTGATGATATGAGCTAAATTGGTGCTGAGTATGCTATAATTGACTTTGTGACCATATAGTTCCCTCTTGTTACTTGGTTAGTTATTTGTTGATAATCATATGCGTACAATTACTTAATAATATGTGTATCTGAGGAAAACTGCACCTGGGACACAAGTCATCTTTTTTAAAAAAAAGTCATATTAATAAAGATGGTGTGTACGTCTCATTAAAGCTATGCCTAGTTTAGTTAATGTTTGTTTATGATGATGGGTCCTTAGTGTTTGCAGTTTAGAATTTTTATTCATTTATTTTAAACATTTTTATTCATTTATTTTTTGTTAATCCTCACCTGAGGACACTTTTTCCACCAATTTTTTAGAGAGAGTGGAAAGGAGGGAGGGAGAGGGGAGAGAGAGAAACATGATGTAAGAGAGAGACATTGATTGATTGCATCCCACATGCACCCAGACTATGTTGGGGATCGAATAGACCTAAGACAGTATCTTTTACACTGCAACGTAGCATAAATCTAGAGTTATGAGTTTCCTAACTCTAAAAGAAGTAAGGTCTTGTGCACCAGTAGAGTATCTCAGGTATATGTATTTAATGTTCTGAGTTGTTTTTTTTTTAAATTTTCTAAGTTAGAAAATGGGTTAAAGTTATTGGATTGATGTGCATTGTGAGGTTATTGTTAGAATACTAGTATATGTTAATATAACGTTAGAATAGTGTATCTTTACATTTTAATTGCCTGTTTTAGAGGGGTTCCTTAAATAGGTTTGACAACAAAATTAGAAAATAAATTTGCTTTTAATAATATCAATCTTATTGGGCTGGCTGAATTAGATTGACATTTAAAATTAGTCAAGATTTGCCAGAGATGTAGTAGTGTTGATTGGTATAGTCTCATTTTGTTAGATGACCTCAGACTGCTTTTATACTTGTAAATCAGTCAGAATGTCCATTGTGACTGTGACAGGAGATTGGCATGGTATGGATTATGGAAATCTATCTCTGAAGAAGATGAATTTATGTCTTTCAAATAAGTATTGTGAATAAATGTCAGAATAAAAATGGTGCTGACACAGATTTGGGTTTTTGATAATGTGTAATATTTTATTTCTTTCATAAATGCTTGTAGCATTTTACTAATAAATATAATACTTTTATGCTTGAGAAGAACCTTAAAGTTATCTATTTTAACTTCTTATTCAAAACAGACATCTCCCCTGCTATCTTACCTACCCATAGCCATTAAATTGGAAATTGGCAAAATGTGGACATTAACAATTCAGGATAACTAGGCATGATGTGAAAATTTTGGATATTTGATATTTTAGAGCTCACTTTTTATTTTGGTGTGTTGATTTCCACTAGATTAAATTTTTTAAGTAAAAATAATTATAATTCGAATAATACTTGATTATAATTTTACTTGCAATAATGACTCCACTGTTCCTTTCATTTTGGTAGCAACTGCATTTTATTTCATGCTGTACTCCTTCCTCTCTCCAGTATTCAGCATGTAACTTTAACTAATAAAAATCAAGTCATGAAGAAGATATCTAGCTGGTTTAAATCTCAAAGGACTGTTCTAGAGTTCTCTGTCCTACTTCATGCTCTTTGAAACATTCAGGACATTTATAAGGGTAAACAATGTTCATGGTTACGTCAGGTGTTTTGTGTTTTAATATGGAATGAAGTAAATTCATACAAAAGGAAAGAGGTAGAGAAGTCTACATTATGGCTGAAAGGAAAGATTTTGAGTATGGAGAGAATATGCAGAGAGTAGTAGAAAAAAAGTGAGAAGATGGAGGGTGAGTAATTAATTATTCAGGAATGGGAATGGAACAGCTGTGGGTGTGTACCAAAGGGAAGGCCAAATTAATGGGTAAATGTAACTTTAAATTCTTTTCTTAACTATGAATCTCAAATAGGCCTCTTAATTTCTCAAGGATGAATAGTTTTCTTTTTGTTAGAAACAACTAGGGACTCTTTTAGTGTTTGGTTGTCATTAAAAATATAGTTATTTTAGATATTCCACATAATAGGTTGGTCATCTTAATGTTTAATTTTAGTATATTTCATATTAATTCTTCTTAATCAGCAAAATTGTTTTAATCAATTTAGTATAATGATGAAAATGCATTTTGACTTGCTATAAGTTGAAGTTATATAATAATTACGATTTTTTCATGTTCTTTTTAAACATTCCCCTGATTCCTTATAAGACATTCTTGTGGAAATTGTCACATCTTAGCTTTTATATTATTCATACTGTAGAAATTATATTTTTTATGTCTCAAATCATGTGGAAATTTTATTTCTTTAAGAGAAATTTTACAGGTACTCTGAGAGAAAACAAATCAACAGTTCTTAGAAAGCTGCTAAGGACAGTACTATATTTACTTGTGTTATGTGGTGAGAATTGGTTATTGATGATGAAGCAGCAACTATTTGCGTGTAGCAAGAATGGAATTTCTTTTTTATTTAAATCAGCATAGTATTCTTATACACTATTTTATGTTTATTATGTGACATTTGATACATTAAAATAATACATAAAACATGAAATGTAATTTAGAAAGTATAGTAAAAGGAATACCTATAGACCTATAATCCAACTTAAGAACTAGGACACTACCAGTTCTATTAAATCTATCAATGTTATAAATTGCTGAAGGGGGTTCTTTAGGAAGAGGAAGAAAATAAAGATAAAAATTATGAACAACAAATATGTAACTATCAACAAGTGAATCTAAAAACCAAGGGAATTAAAAAATCTGATGAACAATATTAACTGGTGAATATAATATTGTAGAATCAGAGGTATGGAAGGGGAGTGGACTGGCGATTCTGGGGGAAAAGAGGAGTGGGGGGTGTGGGAAGAAACTGAACATAAACTGCACCTATGGATGAGGACAATGGGGGGAGGGGAAAGGGCAGAGGGAGGGGTGGTAACCTGGTGGAGGGGAGCAATGGAGGGGAAAAAATGAACTTTTGTAATAATATGAACAATAAAGATTTATTTAAAAAAAATCTAGTAATGTTTTCCTCCCTCCCCTATCATTTCCTTGCCTTCCCCTCAGGGATAATTGCTGTGATGCAGGTTGTAATTTACATTTATTTTAAAAACTAGGGGCCCAGTGCGTGAATTTGTGTACCTTGAAAGGAACTGTGGGCTATAAGGCTGCAGTGGGTATTGGGGTGGGGATCCGTGCCCTTGCCTGGCTCCTCCTGCCATGGCCCCTGGTCTCCTGTCTGCTGGCATCCCGGCTCTCGTTGCAGCCACTCCCACTGATGGCATGGAGTGATTGGGGCCGGTGCTATATTCTATATATATGCCCTTAGAAATATATCATTTACTTTTGCTTATGTTATTGTATGTAATTATAGCTGATTAACTTTTACTATAGTATAAGTAAAAGTTTTTCATTGTGTAGCTATTTCACAATTAATTTATTCATTTTCCTGATGATAGCCATTGCAATGCTGCAATGAACATTGCATTCTTGCACATGTCTACTTGTATGTGTGAGATGTGTGTGTGTGTGTGTGTGTGTGTGTATGTGTGTTGTGTGTTGGGTATATAGGCATGCATTAGCACATCATGGTTTCTCTAAAGTAGATTTTTATGAGTAGAATTACTGGGTCATAGACTATACATGATCAGTCTTAAAGATAATACCAGGTATGGTACTAAGCGGTAGAATTTAATAATCAAAACAACCCTAACTATCAACAGTTTAATAAAGGAATTGTGGCATGGAGATGTTAAATGTCCAAGAAGCCACATAAGTAGCAAGTTATCTGAACAGGGTTAGATTCATGTTTAACTTTAGACCAGACCCTTAATCAGTATATTATGGTAAGTGCTCATAATCAGATTTTAGATATAACTGCGATGCTTTTTAATGTGAACATTTGTCATAGATCTAATTTAGAGATTTTATTCTATGTGTATATTATGTGTATATTAAATAAAAAACTTCCATAGTTTCATGAAATTAGGAAACTAGTTTCATTCTCAATTGTGTTCTGCCAGCCTTAACATATGGCTTCCATTCTGAAGGTCATCAGATGGCAGCTTATATCCCGGTGAGCATCTGCATCCTAGGCAAGACAGTAGGGGGGAGGGTAAAAGGCCAAAGGACAATGACTTTCATTTATAGCCCACTGGCAAACTCTTTACCTGTAAGGATAGCTGGGAAATGTAGCCTTTTAGTTGGGCACATTCTGCCTTTAATTATATGGGGATTTTATTAATAAGAGAGAGAAATCTTGGATAGGTACCGAGCAGTTTCTGCACATTACATCAAGGCCAAGTGAAGAAAGTTGTACCTCTTCCATTTACAAAGGATGATATTATAGTTGTTGATCTTTAATTATTGAGAAAACGTGTTTATAAAAACCTACCTCTACTTCTAGCTGTAATTACTAATCATGTTTGAACCTGATATCAGGTTGAACATTAGGTTGTGTCACATTAAATTTTATTTTTAAATTATCCCAATGTATTGGTGCTTAGAAATAGGGTAGGGACTAAGGAAGAAACCTAAAACAAACAAACAAACAAAACATAACAAAAAAAACAAAAAAACCCCCAACAAAACACACACACACACACACACACACACAAAACAACAACAAAAAACCCTAAAAAACTAAGAGATTTGATGTATGTTGGAGGAATTGAAGCAGGAGACTAAAAGGAGTACAATATTGGGTGGAAACAAATCAGAAAAAATTTGAGTGAGAGGATCACTTCTAAGGGAATTTAGCCTAGGCAGACAGACATTGTCTAGAAAAAGACACTAGTTGATGGATATTTCTTGAAACAGGAAGTTATTTAAAGATTAGTGTTATCTGCTCAGTGGTAGAGTGTCTGCGGACTGAAAGGTCCCAGGTTCGATTTCCGTCAGGGGCATGTACAATACATTGGTTGCGGGCACATCCCCGGTAGGGGGTGTGCAAGAGGCAGCTGGTCGATGTTTCTCTCTCATCAACATTTCTAGCTCTCTATCCCTCTCTCCTCCTCTCTCTAAAAAATCAATATATATATATATATATATATATATATATATATATATATATATATATATATAAAAGATTAGTGTTATCTACCCTTTGAAGTAAACCTATGGAGAAACAAACAGAGGTGACCTTGTCTCCTCACTGATGAGGACTGCTGAGAAAAAGATGTCTAGTTCATATTAGGGATACAAGCAAGGATAAGGGTAGAAGGAACACAAAATTGTAGTCTATATTAAAGATAATATAGACCTAAATTGAATTGTATAATGGGACAGATAATTTACTATATGATGTGGTAAATTAAATTTTCTTCTGTCCATGGAGTAGAGGGGCACTTTTTCTTCCTAGCATTCAAAGTGATAGATGCTCATTGTAGTAAATCTGGAAAATCATGAAAAGGAGAAAGAAAGACATCCTTCCATAGGAAGGTAACTACCGTTACTTTTAGTATATTCTTAAAATAGAATATTTTATTTTTAAATATATTTTATTGATTTTTTTTTTTTTTTTTACAGAGAGGAAGGGAGAGGGATAGAGAGTTAGAAACATCCATGAGAGAGAAACATCGGTCAGCTGCCTCCTGCACACCCCCCACTGGGGATTGCCCCACAACCAAGGTACATGCCCTTGACTGGAATCGAACCCAGGACCCTTCAATCCGCAGGCCAACCGGTTTTGGCTAAAATAGTATATTTTAAAATATACTATATCCATATAATGGTATAAGATCATTAGTTATGTAAATTATGTACATTTTGGAGGGTAAGTATTTTCACAAGGGCTGCTATCTTGAAGTTTTTCTCTTTTTTTTGGTCAGTTTTGTGTTTTTTAAATAAATATGTTGTGTAAATCAGGATGAAGATAAAGATTTTAACTTGCCTTTTCGTGGAAACATTGTGACAGATTTTATGTGGGACCTCAGCTGTGGTTTCGCCACCACCCCATTTAGGAAGGAGTTGATGGAGTGGCCCTCGGGAAGAGAGCATCTGTGTACACACTATAACCATTTATTAATGCCTGGGGCAGCTGAGTCCGAACCGGACACTGGTTATTTCCTTAGAGAATTGAAAATACTTAAGAAAACTGAGCAGCTCACAAGAATGTACTTTAGTCATCTCTTTAAATTGCAAAGTACAGTATGTAGATTTGTGTTTTAAGTTCTAAAAGTCCTAAATAGTCTTATTTTTAATGTTTTCCTGACTTCAGTATTTTAGGCAATACACAGAAAAAATGTTTTTTTCACAGTTTTGCCAATCTCTTTTAACTTTATTTAGTTTAAAACTTTAAAATTTTGGATAATTTGAAATATATGTAATAGGATAATTGACAGTGTACGATAATGCATCCCAAGTACTCATCACCAGCCTTAACTCATAGCCAGTCAGATTTCATTTCTATCTTCTACCTGCTTTTCTTCCTCTTGGGTTATTTTGAAGCGTATCCAGGACGTACCATTTTATCTGATAATAATTTGGTATTTCTTTAAAGATAAGTATGCTTCAAACATAATTATAATGCTATTATTGCAGTTAAAATTAGCAGCAATTATTCAATACCAGATATCCATTTAGTGTTCAAATTTCCAATAGTCTGAAATACATTTTTTACTTGTTGATAATTTGTTTGAGTTAGAATTCATTGCAGTTGATTGATATATTTCCTCAGTGTCTTTAACCCATAGGATTCTTTTTATATCTCTCTTTTTCTTATTCTTTGGTTTTTGAAGAAATTGGGTCATTTATTTTGTAAATTTTCTGCTTTTCTGGATTTTTGTCTATGTCAGTTCCATGGGAGGGCTTTACAGGCTTCTTTGTTCTTTGTATTTACTGTAAATTGGCAGTTGATACTAGACATCATGTAATCTTAAAATGAAGAAAGAAAAACTATGGTGTTTTTTTTTTCCATCTCAAGGTTTGCAATTAGTCAGCTGACTTGAGAAACTCCTGCTACCCAGGACCAGAGGAAGAATAGATAAAATGGCATGCTCTCTTTGGATCTCCTGTTTAATGCCAGGCACATTTATGTTTAAAAAGGAAGCCTGATCAAAGAACTGACAGATTGAACCATTTTCCAATCACATGAGTGTTGATTTAATGATTCATTAAGACAAAACAAATTTTTAATAAAAAATTTTTAAAGTATATTTATATTAGTTAAATCTCATTTTCTTCTTGTAGAGTTAATAAAGAGGAGATAGACACCATGGTATAAAGCAGAGGATCTTAAACTTTAGCAATGATTTTGATGTGCATCCCAGATTGAGAACTGCTATTGTAATTGTTTAATTCATCCCTCTATATTTTCTTTTTACCAAGATACGCTCATTCCTTTTCCATTTAAAATATTATAGGCTTTTGAAATTGTTATAAATGAGGCACACATTATGGAAGATTCATAGTTTTACACTGTGCTTTTATTGTCACAGTAGATGCCATAGTTAAAAAAGGGCAAAAGTGAAAAACAAAGCTGTTGGTACCTCTCCTTGACAAATCAGCATTGATGCCCTTGCTTGCTGCAAAGCATAACTGTTATTTCAAGATGATTAGTGTTTCCCAAAGGGAGACTGACAATAATTTGATCTGAGGATACCTCAAAGCAGGGAACCCCTCTGTGTAGTATTAGATCCTGAACTTTTCATTAACCATTATGTGTGTGAGCCAATGATGAGTGATGACATCTCAATCACATTTAGAGTAGAATCTTACAGATTAGATTGCCAGTTAGTGTGATCCAAATTTTTGTTCTTTAATAACAACTTCTGAGGAGAGGCTCTAACTTCATGCAACATATTTCTACTTTGCCCTTCACAGGCTTAAAAATTTTAGGGTTTTAAAATCTTTTGCCAACTTGAAAAACATGCACAAGAGAGATGAAGACTCCCTATGTTTAAGCCATGTTCAGTTTAGTATAAAAGCAACTTTATTCAGTAATTCCTGTGTGTTACTGTCAGCAAAAACATGGGTTATATACAGTTCCAATTCAAGGAGTACAGTCTCATGAGGTGATTTTCAACCTTAAGGTTGAGATTTTCAACCTTAATTAATCTTTTATTTTCAGTCTCAAATCAGTCTCATCGGGTAAAATATTTTAGTGGATCTTCATGTGATAGTAGCTATAATTTTGGTAATTATTAACTAACAAAATACATGACAAAACTATTATAAGTCATTAAATGTTTTACCAGTTTTTAAAAAAAATATATTTAATTGATTTTTTACAGAGAGGAAGGGAGAGAGATAGAGAGCCAGAAACGTCGATGAGAGAGAAACATCGACCAGCCGCCTCCTACACAGTCCCCACCGGGGATGTGCCCGCAACCAATGTACATGCCCTTGACCGGAATCGAACCTGGGACCTTTCAGTCCGCAGACCGATGCTCTACCACTGAGCCAAACTGGTTTCGGCGATAAGTCATTAAATGTTTTCAATGTAGTTTGATTTTGTTAATTGTAACAGCATCTATGTACATTTGAAGAATAGTAGTATATATGGGAACCATTATTTAGTCTGTGGGCAATATTGGTGTATATGACTTTTCGGACCCTTTATTATAGCTCCAAACCTCCGTGGCCCTTACTTTAAATGAAGTAAGTTCATCATTGTAGTTACTAGTAATAATACGTACTAATGCAAGCATGTAGGTCAATTACAATTATATTTATACATGAGTGAAGGAATTTTCATTCATGTTGCCGTAGTGGGAAAGGGACGTCTTTTATTCCTACTTGAATTTTACTTGTAAATTAAATGTTTAACAGATGAGGTGTTTTTTTTTTTCTTTCTTTCTTCAATTTGATAATGTATTTTACTTGACTCTCCTCCATTTACTGAAAGGGGGTGGGTTGAAGCTTGACAAGGTTATTGATAAGCTGTGGAGAAGACTGAGTGAAAGGTGATGCTGGGTGGGAGTCTGAGGAGACTGATGGTGAAGGGAATGGAGAACAGGAACCAGAGCCTTCATATATAGCAGTCTAACTGTCTTAAGAAGCACTAATTAATTTGGCTGAAAAACTATGACTTTACAGCAAAACCACAGTAAACTGTCATGTAGCAAACACCCCAACTTTTGTAGTAATTTGTAAAAAAAAATATTTCCTTGACAAATGTGGTTTACGTACTAAGGTCTGCTTTAGAACCTGCATTCATAATTTTACTCAGTCTCAACTAGGTAGTTTCCCTTCTTGCAGTTGGCTTGTGTGTGCAATAAGAGAAAGGATGAATCAATCTGCAGTCAATGTTGAGTCAGTCACAGCTGCCAAGTTAAGTGCTCTCATTTAGCTAATGAAGGCTTGCATGTGTAAAATATTCCTAATTTGTTAGGAACACACATGGCTGTGTGTGTATACATGTCATTGTGCTGTAGGCTGCTCTTTATTAGAAAAATACAGGTCCCCATAGGGTGCTAATTATGGCTTTGGCTAGCAAGCTGCAGAAAGGCAAATAACAAAGGCAAGGGGAAAATATAGAGGAGGGGAGAGAGAATCGGGCTTTGCTGTTTTACACCTCTAGTATAAATGAGACATGGTGTGAGTAAACACAGCTGTATGGAAAAATTGGTTTTTAAGAATTGAAAGTAACTGCCACTTATTCAGCAGACCTGTACTGCAGGTCTCTAAGAACATGAACTTTTTCTTGAAATTTAGAGAGCTGTCACGGATTGAGCTATTTATTTCTTGGAAAGTTGCTTGACAGATGAATCTCTGTGTTGGGTTGCAATCAGTGTTACTAATACTGCCTTTATGCAACATATAACCACAAATAAACTTGAGGAATTGCATGATTAAAGAATTACATGTAAAGGTTTAATATTTACATTTCTATAAAAATAACTCACAATAGGAATCTTCTAAAATATTCTTTATTTTGAATTTATTATGCAACACCTCTGACTAGGTACTGTGGGAAATACAGACATTTAGGATATAAACTCTGCCTTCAAGGAGTTTGCAGTTTAGTAATACACAAAATATTGGAGAAAGCATTTAATGAAATGCTGGGTAATGTGGTATGAACAAGCTCTCTAAATTTCACGGAGAGGAAGAGAGACGATAGAGAGCTAGAGTTAAGGAACAGTTTCCTGGAAGAGCTGCAACTTGAGCTTGGCCTTGAAATATTGAATAGTATAACAATTCTATAGGCAAGACATGAAGAAAGCATTGCTTAAGAAAGACTAAGATGGGTGGAAGTGTGGCTGGATCTGAAGTAAGTCAGCCTTTAAATGGGTTGGTGTGTATTCTTGGTGTGTATCCTATATAAGGATACACACACATATCCTTCCTATATAATAAAAGCCTAATGTGCAAAGTGTTCAACCGGGAGTTCTACTGCTTGCTATGATGTGCGCTGACCACCAGGGGGCGGCGTGGAACATGGCAGATGTCAGCAATGTGGAGCTGGCAGTAGGCAGCAGAGGAAGCTCTGCCAGCCCCAATGGACCCTGTTGAGAGCAGGAATGGAGCAAGATGGTGGAGCAGGTGAGTGGGTAGCGCCAGGCCAAGGCAGGTGAAAGCAGGCCTTACAGATCACCCTGCAGGAGGTGACCAAAAGTAGCAGTGGAGGTGGGGGGCGGGGCTGCCACCCGCCTACCAGGTGCTGAGGGAGCCAGGTCCATCTCCCCACATGTGTAGGCAGGATGAGGGGGCGGTATCAGGCCATGGCGGGGTGCCAGGTGGGATTGTGGGGCTGCGAGCGTGGGCATGGGAACTGTGGCCCGATCCCATCAGGCCACCCCAAGGGACCCTACCTGTGCGTGAATTCATGCACCGGCCTCCAGTATATATGTATGTATGTGTATGTAGATATTTAATCCTCACCCAAGGATATGCTTTATTATTGATTTGTGTGTGAGAGAGAGAGACATCAGTATGGTAGAGAAACATCTTTTGGTTGCCTCATATACAAGTCCTGACTGGGGATCAAACCCACAAACAAGATATGTGCCTGACCGGAAACAAACCCACCATCTTTTGCTGTATGGGATAGTGCTCCAACCAGTTGAGCCACCCAGCCAATGCAAGAATATTTTTGTAATATACTGTTGTTTTTAAGAATGAATCTTTAAAAATGGCCCTTTTTGTTTTTTGGGAAAATATCAGTTTGACTGAATGTTTATAATTATGTGAACCCGTGCTGTTCCCGCAGTTCTTCATACCCTCTTTACACTCCTCTGTTTTGATTCTCTTCACCTGTACCTAGTTGAAGTTGCTGTTATAATTTTGGCAAATAACCTTTCTGTACTTGTTTGAATTTTCTAACCAGGAGCAGGTATTACTTTTTTAAAAAAAAGGGTCAACAGGTATTATCTGATTAGAGGGATTGCAGAATTATTTTTATTTTCTTCTCTTTATAAAAGAATTAATGTTTTTAAAAATTGTATGCAATCTTTGAATAAAACCTGTGGCATTTACAAAGAAAAATACTATGCAACTATTAAAAACAATGAGCTGAAAAAATGTGCACTATATCCTAATTAAATAAAGACACTTAAATGGAGGGATTAATTATGACGGAAGGGTTAGAGGAAGTTTTGTGGAATACATGGCATTTTGGCAGGGCCTTAAAGGAGGGTTAGAATTTCAGAAGGTGGATATGCAGACAAAGGGTATTAAAGAGAGCAAAAGGGCAGAAGCGATGGAAACTCAGGTTTATTTAGGAAATTCAGTATTTCCAGGTGACACCGGTGGGAAAAGAGAACGGTAAGGACAAATCACAGTCAAGCTGAGGTGCTGTGGACAAGGAGTTTGGGTTTTAGACTGGAGCGACTATAGAGCCTTTAAAAGTTAGATCTCTCAATAAATATAGGGTGTCCTAAAAATGTCTACGCACACTTTGAATAATTATAAAGGCAGTGTTTATTAAAATACATTTCATTTTCAAAATTGAGCTGTCAGCTGTTAAAGTGTTAATTTCATTTGGGGGACACACTATATTTGTTATCTGAATGAATGAAAGAGTGACATGTTTAAGTCTTTGTTTTAGGAAAATAGCTTTGGTAGCAGGAGGAACTGGAAATAATGGCAGGTTATTTGTAATATTCTTGAGTGAATTAGTGCAGGAACAGTAAAAATGGAAACAAGTAGGTAGATGAAGAGGTAGAATCAAAAGGATTTGGCAACTGACTGAATTTAACTAATTTGGTACATGACGGGGAATAGAAGAATCCAAGGTTTTGAGTTTGAGAAAACAGGAGCTACATTCTTCCTGCCTTCTTGAATAAAGTATATGGAGTTGCCATTTTTTTAAATTGCTAATTTTGGGTTGTTATGAACAGCAATAAAGATCTTAAACTTTGTAGGATTTCTTTTCACTTGTTTGGTGGTGCCCTTGGGAAGCGTAGAAGAAAAAAATTTTAGGAACTCTAACTTATGTATTTTCTCCTTATTTACTTGTGCTTTAGCTGTCATTATCTAAGAAACCCTTACTTCATCCCAGGTCATGAATATTTACATTTATGTTTTCTTTTAAGAGTTTTATAGTTTTAGTTTCTAAATATATTAGGACCTAATGCATTTTGAGTTAAATTTTGTATATGGTATAAGGTCCAGGTCCAAATTCCTGATATTGTTCTTGTGGCAATAATTCTATTACCAGCCGAAACCAGTTTGGCTCAGTGGATAGAGTGTCCGTCTGCGGACTGGAAGGTCCCAGGTTCGATTCTGGTTAAGGGCATGTACATTGGTTGCAGGCACATCCTCGGTAGGGGGTGTGCAGGAGGCAGCTGGCCAATGTTTCTTTCTCATCCTTGTTTCTAGCTCTCTATCCCTCTGCTTTCCTCTCTCTAAAAATAAATAAAATATTTTTTTTAAAAAGCAAAATTAAAAAAAAATTATATTACCAGACACACAGGAATCACATATTTTAAAATTAGTGAATGAGTTTGTTTGAATTAGTGAGTTTTTTATATTGCTTATAATTTTTTTTAAAGAAATTTATCTAGTTGTTTTTTAAAAATATATATATATTATTGATTTTTTAGAAAGGAAGAGAGAGGGATAGAGAGTTAGAAACATCGATGAGAGAGGATCATCGATCAGCTGCCTCTTGCACACCCCCTATTGGGGATGTGCCCACCACCTAGGTTCATGCCCTTGACCGGAATCGAACCCGGGACCTTTCAGTCCTCAGGCCAACGCTCTATTCGCTGAGCCAAACCAGTCTTGGCTATATTGCTTATAATTATAACTTTAATTTTTACTTTCCTCAAAGAAGGAAGAAGAAAACTATTTTGTTGTTTTATTATGGAAAAAAAGCTGTTTTTATATTGTAACTAGAATCCCAGCACTCGAAATCACGCAGCACTGCCCACCCACACTCACAGCCCCACCCATCCTCGCTGGTCTTTGGTCATTATGGAGTTAGGGCCACAGGCCTTTATAATATAGATTCTCATTGGCCTCCAAAGAGAATTTTTTTATACTGTTTAAAAATTTTTATGAAACCTAAATAATTCAGGGAAGCAGTTTATAATTACTTTTAAAAATTTTTTGAAGTTAATTCTTGATAGAAAGAAATCCTTTTGGGGTATTATTACTTAAAAAAATAGGTGTAATCTGGAGACTGTATCAAAGAGAAGAATGAATCAGATGTAGATATAGAATGAGTTAACAGTGTTTCTAGCATTTAGTTTGGTGCATGATCCTCTTGGCAGTATTGAAACACAATCTTATTTTTTCAGAGCACATATAAATAAAAATGACCTAGAAGTTAGGTAGGAATGGCTTGGCTTACTTCTCTCTGGACTCAGACTCCTGGGATCTGACCCAGAACTATGCACCCTTAGGGACTCTAAGGTCATTGCCATTTGCATTGATTCTCATCACTCTAATTTCTTTTGAGTGTTACCTTTGTTAGGTACACAACAAAATATTTGGAGTAAACTTGAGTATTTTTAAGGCATTGGCATATTAATTTACTTAAGTGGCTAGGCAATAAAAAATGTAGCTAATTGTTTTATATTATAATTAAATTACAAAAACATTTGCCTTATGATGGGATGTTTTTCTTTAAAACAGTGAGTATTACTTAAAAAAAAACTTTAGAAAAGTAATACAAAGTTTCTGATATTGATTATTGCCCATTATTAATTTATTTTAAAAGGAGTTACTATATCCACATCTCAAGTCTCTGAATAACTTCAATAAATAAATAAGCTTTTTGTATTCTTTAGTATGGCTGGACTCTGAATTTCTTTGACTTACATGCATCTTTTGTCTTTTATCTTGAGGAAAATAGTTGTTGGGCATTAAGCATATTAAGATCAGTTTATTTTATTCATTTGCTCATTTATTGGTACAGCATTCTAAGTACCAGATATGAAGCAATGAGCAAGATAGGTAAAATCTTTTGCTTCAATGAAGTTTGCATTTTTCTAGTGGGGTAAGGAAAAACTATATAGTGTGTCATTAAAGAATAAGGGCAGAGAAAATTAAAGGAAAAGGAAAAAAAAGTGCAGGGGTTGTTTCCAATTTTAGGCAGGAGAGGTGGTAGAAAAGATTTTGGCTTTTATTTAGAGAATTTACTTCAGTTTTCAGTTTAGAATTAAGTTATACAATTGAATTCATATAAGAACTTAGTTCTGATTTCAATTATTTAGGAAAATGTATTTGACTCCAAGTGCCATATATGAAATAAAGATACTGATATTCTGGAATCTATCTGGAGGAGGGCTAAAATAGATTTCACAAAATCCATATGTTGAAGTTATTCCAGTAATGTGAAGCTTTAGTCTTTTACTCTTTCTTAGTCCTTAACTTTTATTTTAGACACAATTTTAACACACTTGGCTATTGGCTTCCTAGTCAATGGTAGAAGAGGAGATATTGGGAGCTACTTTTTGGCAGGCCACCTTGACATCAGCAAGAAATGTGAGTTAATTTTGCAAATGGACAAACAGGAAAACTATTAAAGGCTAATAAAAAAATTAAAAAATAAAGTACTCAGGTATTCTCATGACAGAGCTTACTATCCCTACAGACTTTTGTAGCCCTGAGGACATTATTATTGCATAGTATTATACTTGAGATTCATAATGATGACTAAAATCAATAAAGGTTTAATTATGTTCTACTAGAGGCCTGGTGCACAAAAATTTGTGCACTGGGCTGGGGGTTCCTCAGCCAGGCCTGCACCCTCTCACAGTCCAAGAGCCCTAGAGGGATGTCCACCTGCCAGCTTAGGCCTTCTCCCAGAGAGATCGGGCCTAAGCTGGCAGACATCCCTTGGGCAGCCTGAAACCCCTTGTGGGATATCCCAGGGAGCAGGCCTAAGCCACAGTCGGACATTCCCACCGCCACTGTGCTCGAAGCTGTCAGCCTGGCTTGTGGCTAAGCGGAGCTCCCCCCCGTGGAAGCACACTGACCACCAGGGACAGCTCCTGTGTTAAGTGTCTGCCCCCTGGTGGTCAGTGTGTGTCATAGCGACCAGTTGTTCCTGGTCGTTCTGCTGTTAGACTCAATTTGCATATTACCCTTTTATTATATAGGACTAGAGGCCTGTTGCACAAAGATTTGTGCAATAGGCCTTCCTTCCCCTGGCAGCCAGCACCAGTTTTCCTCTGGCATCTGTGAGTCAGGCCTTTGCTCCAGCCGGAGCCTTTAGTCTTCTCTGCTTTGGCCAGAATGCTGCTCCTGTAGCTCTCTCTATACCTTCCCCTCCTCCTCAGAGCAGGTGTCCCGCTCCGCTGGGCTGCTCTGCACCTGAGTATGCAAATTAATCTGTTGTCTTTGTTGGGTTAATTTGCATACCCGCCCCTGATTGGCTGTTGGGTGTCACAGAGGCACAGTTAATTTGCATATTTCTATTTTCTTAGTGTAGATAGGTTTTTAAAATGCAATAAGTCCATTTTGTAATGGTTTCCATTCAGAATGATTAAATTAATACTTAAAAGAAGTAAAATTCCGTTCTATGGAAAATGATTTCTTTTAATCTCATATCTTTCTGTGATGTTTAGATATTTTAGGGGTAGTGTATTCTGAGAGGGCCTGAGTGGTGTACTTTTAGATTATTTCCAGACATTGTTTCAGTATAAGCTTGAATTCTATGGATATATATTTGGTCTTCCTAGAAGGAGATGAGTAAGCATTTGTTTATTTAAAAATATCTATAAATGAGTTGATTCAACAGTGTTAGTTACCATAGAAATGACTTAAAATAAAAAGCAACTTGAAAATAGCATGTTCATACTGATATTCCTGATTCACTCAGTATCTCAAGTATTCTTTAAAAGTCTACATAAGGAGTAGTTAGTTTAAGGTTCAAATAATTTTGGAAGGATAGAGGAGAATCACAAAATAACTCTTGTATATTTTAAATGACCATTTTAACCTGAAAACCATGTTAGTGGTTGTCCTGTTTTTTCTACAAGTATTAATTGTGTGATTTAATTCTAAAGGAAAGCCACTCTCCTGTGATTTTGAGGGGATTGATTTTATTGTGGAACAACTATTCTTTAGCATACTTTTTGAAACTTCAGTATTTGAACTTTTTTTTCTTTATGTCCGAAAGAATGCCACTGGATTTTGTTGTCTGATTAGAGAAGTAAAAGGGCCTTTTTCTTTTATTTTTCCCCCTCCAGATTCTAACCTAAATGGTAATTCTGACTTTAAAATAAGGCTTTGCCCTGTCCACATAGCATCTACCTGATAAGCCAAAGTTGCATGTTCTATCCCAGGTCAGGGCATATATAAAAATCAACTAATGAATCCATAAATAAGTGGAACAACAAATCAATGTAGCTCTCTTTTTTAAGCAATATTTTTTTTAATTTAAAATAAAGCCTTAAAGAAAAAAAACCAATTGCATCACTAACTTACTGTTTCTTTTGGTTTGGTCCTTACTTTCCTTCCTGTAAAATCTTAGCATTGGATGGGATCTTAAAGATCAATTAATGTAAGGACCTATTTAATGGAAGAATCCTTTCTCTGATATCCATAATACAATAGATGATCATTCAGCTTCTGAGTGAATATTTCCGTTGACAATAAGCTCACTATTCCTAATCAGACCACTTAAATATTGGATATCTTGAATTATTTGGAATTTCTTGTACTTTATTGGGATGAAGAATGTGTCTCTGTAATTTCCACAGACGAATCTGAGTTCTGCTCTTAGGAATCACAAAGAATTTGGCAACTCCTGAAATTTGTGAGGGCCACAATCAAGTCCCTGCTTTGGATTCTCTTTTTCTAGGCTAAGCATTCTAATATATTTTACTTATTTATCTTATGATGTGCTCTCAAATTCAATCCTTTATTTCTTCTTCAGACAGATTCTGGTTTCTTTTAAATAAACTGTCGAGAAACGAATGTATAAGTTTTAAGATGTAATATAAATAATGAGAACTGAGGGATTGTTACTTTCCATGATCTTTTGCATTGAGAGCGAAGCCCAGGAAGTCGGGGACTGTGTTTGTCTTTCTCACTGTTGTAGCCCCACTAACCATATTATATAGAACATAATAATGTCCTCAGAAAATATATGTTGATGAGTCAAATAAGTGCTGTGGTTCCTATAAACCTAGAAAGCAGTCAAGTTTGTTAGCTACTTTAGAATTTGATCTCTGGAGCATGTTCAATCAAGACCTTAACATCTTTTTCTAAACTACCTTCAGCCTGTACATGTATAATTAATATTGTTAAACCTAAATGCTTCTTTTTCTTTATATGAATTCATCTTCTGAGCAAATATTTATTGAGTACTTACAGTGTTCTGTGCTAGTACTTGATTCTGTACGAGGTGGCACAAGTTCTGTGCTAGGTACTAGGAATACTGTGGAAACAGCCTTTCTGTCATGGTCATGGATATTACAATGTAGATGATGGTGCAGTGGAGAAACAGATATCACACAGGTAAAAAAAAACAACTGTTTTTATACACTGAGAGAATTCTGTGAAGGAAGTAAATAGGTTCTGGAATAGAGGACTGGGAAGTGACTTACGGGGAGAGTTTTGTAGATGTTAGGGAAGTCAAGGAAGATTGAGGAGGACTTATTCTACTGGGAACTTGAATTATAAGAAGAAACCAGACTTGTTGCAAGGGATGGGGTGTGTTCCAGTCTAAGAAAATGGCATGTACCAATGATTTAAGGCAGGAAAGTACTTGGCTGTTGTGACTAGAGCATAGAGGCAAGGGAGAAAATAGAACAGGGTGAGGTTGTTGAGCTCATTCAAGGATCTGTAGTTCAGTGAGAAGTGAAAGAAGCTTGCACAAACATGGTAGCAGTAGAGAAGAAGAAAAGTGGGCTGATTCTATCAATAAATATATTTTGGAGGTAAACTCTATAGGATTAACAGATAGATTTTATTGGGAAGGGAAATGGAGAAGACTGAGACAAGGATGATGCTTATGTATCTGGTCTGAGCTACTGGCTGGTATGATTGAACAATTTACTGGGACAGGAAGAGAGAATCGAGTTTACTTTGGGGCATGTGTTTTGAGATGCCTGTGAGATACCCATCTCTCTTCCCTGTCTTTTCTATTTTGTTTGTATTGCTATCCTTCCTTTATTAAGCTGTTTATTAGAGTGGGTCAAGGAAGGTGTAATATAAAAATGACAGACTCAGACATGAAACTGCTTGGGTTAATGAGAAGTATAATAAAAATAAGCTGGAGAATAAGCATGTTAATGAAAATGAGGGCAACAGTCATTCTTAAGCTTTGGTTGCAAAGGCTTTTCAAATTTCTCTGCTCAGTATTTGTTTCCACTTCCCTAGGGATTCCCATTGTGAATTTATTCACTGATAACCTGAATTTACTCAGTCGTTTGCCAAGTTCTTTCTTTTTCTAGCCTCTCCCTGTCACATTGTTTACCCACTTCACTGTTTAGAAGCCTTCAGTGGTTCTCCATTGCTTTCAGGATAAAGCCCAAACTGTTTAGCATGTTATTCAAGTCCTTTTTTAAAATCTCCTCTTTGCCTGTCTTTCCCTGTCTCCCAATTCTATCTTTACATACACTCTATGGAAAGGGAAATATGTAAACATCTGGGGGATTTGAAACTTGTGGGAACAGAGGTTGTCTTGGCCAGACTGAATAGCCTGTTCATAAATTCTTAACAGATAGGGGCTTCTTTAGCAGAGCACAGTGGAGTAGAACCATCTGAAGTACCAAGTTTTAGAAAGACAAATACTATCCTGGGAATTTACAATAGAATCACTATCCTGTAGTATATTAATAGTTTCATTAAAGCATGGCGTAGTTTTATAATCTGAGGGGGGGAATTTTTTAACCTCCCAGAACTTGTTTATCTGGGAAATGAAGACACCTTATAGAATGGTTGTAAGTAGTGAAATATGTAGAATAAAATATGGTATTTAGTAGGTGCTCATTAAATGGTAGCTACTATTATTTTAGTTCGAATTATTTTATTCTTTTTCCTCCCCTCCCCACATACCTTCTTCCACCCTCACCTCCCTTCCCCTGTGGTAATCAACCATATTGTTGTCTGTGTCTGAGTGTTTTTTTGTTTATTTCTTAGTCCCTTCACTTTTTTCTTCAAGTTTCGTAATCTAGAATTAATTTTAAATGGTAACTAGATATATAACCTTACCTCCTTCTACTTCCTTTTTGTATTCCAATTCCAACCAGTCTGGACTACTTACTATACTTTGGAAGTAGATGCTATAGGGCTGAATGTCTTATTTCCTTAAGAATTGTGTATTATCCATTTTTAGTCCCTCTCAAAGAGCTGAGCTAAAACTTTATGAATGATTATCACACAGTAAACGTTTATAGGTGTTCAGTGAGCTAATTTGAAGAGTATTACCAATAAGTAAGTCATTAAACTTTATCTCTAAAAGGTGATTTTAAGGGAAATTTGCTTAGTGGTGCCAAACTGTACTGTTTTTATAAAGTTTTCCATCCGAGAAGCATTAATGGAGTACTGATGGTACTAATGTTAGAGATACAAAAAAGGTGAAAGATAAGAGTCCAGCACTTGCAATCTGCTCAGTATCAGGTTTTTAAAGATCTGATTTGCCTGAAGTCAACAGATGCACACTGTTAAAACAAGTGTATCTTTGATACCAGATGGGGTATAATTCCCTGGGTTTGGAGGATTAGGATTGAAATGGAATGGGAATTCATTACTTTGTCTTCAGTGTTGTTCTGATTTTTTTTTTTTTTTTTTTTTTTAGATCAGAAGACCTCTTTCAGACATTACATAAACAGATATTTCCTTTTGGATTTTGTATCCAGAATGAAAACTAGTATTATTTACAGAGGAAGGGCCTATTTGTAGAATATTTATCCTGTTTTACTGCTTATAAATTCCCATGATAGTATCTTTTCCTGTGGTTACCCATTCTGTCATTTGTAATGTGAATAATTTGGCTACATATTAAACAGGTTTGTCAGGATGAGTTTGTTGGTCCATAGAATATTTCTTTTTGCAATTATTTATTTATTTAATTCTGATCAACCTTACATGCTAGGTGCTTGATAAGGATTTGTTGAATTAATAGTCATGCATTTGAAGTAATTGTGCTTGAATAAATTTAGAGAACGCCTTTGCAGTTTATATTGATCACATTTATTCAGTTGAAAACAAACTTTTATGAAGGTCTATAATGTGCCAGGTATTATTCTGTCTTCATGGAACTTATATTTTAGCTGGGGGAGAAAAAGGGAGAGGACACTAAACCAGTAAACAAATAAAGTAACAGGATAATTGTAGATAATAAGTGTAGTAGTGGTGTGAGGCCATCTGGAGGACAAAGGGCCACTACTGTAGACAGGGTATGTGTGGGAGGCCTAAGGAGTTGACTTCTGAGCAGAGAAGGTAATAATGAGAAGAAGACCAGCTTTGGAGAAGAACATCATCCTAAGTAGAGAGAAGAGCAAGTGTGAAGGGCCTGAGGAGGGAATCAACTAAATATGGTTAATTAATTCAGATTGTTAGCATCCAAATACAATTTCTTCATTTAAGTAGCATGGAGCAGATGTAAAGACAACATAAATGCTGCTTTTTGAGTGGAATACTTTCAGATATAACAGTGAATCAAAGTGTAAGATCATCAATAGTCAACTAGTGTCTCAAAAGTTCCCTGGTGTGTTGGTTCTTCTTTGGTAACAAGGTGTGACAATAGCTTTTTGGCTATTGTAAGGCTTGGTTAATAATACTGGGATTTTGAAATCAAGAGGCTAGAAACCAACAAATTTGAAATTTGTGCGATCTATAGCCTACCTTCTCCTCCTTTCCTACAATTGAATTGTTTGCTTTTTAAAATTGTCTTCTCTATTTTGTTCCTTTTTCTCTCTCTGTTATTTCTCTTACATAGTAATAGTTTAACTGCCTACTCTTAAAAACGCTGAGCATTAAAAAATCACATTTGTCAGAGATGAAAAGGTCTTAAAAAACTTAAAGTGGGATACTTCTATAAAAACCTGTAATTTAGTATTGCAACAGAAAAACCCAAGGAATTTTTGTGATTCTTTTAACTGTACACTTGTCATTGTCAAGTTTGATAAATGATCAAAATTCTGAATTTGTTGTTCTTAATAGAGAAGTCTGCATTCTAAGAAATATAGGTGGAAAGAACAATAAAGAGTTGGGGGGGTTGATTTTATCTTTTGGGGTATAGAGGAATAAGTCTTGCAACCTTGCACCTTCAGATTGATACCCTCAGAAGACATTATACAAATAAGATCCTTTTTTTAGGCAGGATAAACTATTTGCTCTGTACAGTTTTGAACAATGAATTTAAAATACGATATATTTCACTAAGGTGACCTCAAGAGGTACTATTTTAAGCTAATTTCTCTATGTGAATATCTTTAGCAAGATAAAGCATTAATAATTTATTCAGGAAGTATAGGTAAATACTTTTGTGCTTTAATGGAAAGCCTGATGTTTAATGGACTGGAATATTGTCTATTGGCGATTAAATACCTAAATATATTAATTTTAGCACACTTGACCTGATTTAGAGTTTCACCTACAGTAATGTGTTTTGCTTATAATAGCCTCCTTTTCCAACTTCTTTTTAATAGCAACATCATGACAACAGAGAAGAGTTTAGTGGCTGACGCTGAAAATTCACAGCACCAACAACAGAAGGAAGAGGGAGAGGGAGCCACAAACTCAGGCCAACAAGAAACTCAGCTGGGAGAGGTTTCTCAAGCAGCAGCTGAGGGAGATAATCAGTGTGAGCAGAAGCTGAAAACATCCAATGGAGACACTCCTACGCATGAAGACTTGACCAAGAACAAGGAGCGGACATCAGAAAACAGGGGCCTGTCACGGCTGTTCTCCTCATTTCTCAAAAGGCCTAAATCTCAGGTCTCTGAGGAAGAAGGCAAAGAAGTAGAGTCAGCCAAAGAGAAAGGTGAAGGAGGTCAGAAAGACATAGAATTTGCAACCAGTCTTGATGAAGAGGTCATTTTAAAGGCCCCAATTGCAGCTCCTGAACCTGAACTCAAAACAGACCCATCCTTGGATCTTCACTCATTAAGCAGTGCAGAAACACAGGTAAGGATATGTGAATGTGTGGGAGGTGGGTGTAATGAAGGTAGGTTAGACACTTTATTTTTCATTTAAGAACATTAGGTTTTATTTGTTATTAGCCAGTTGACTTGGGATTGATAGTAATAAGTAACAAAGCTTTTTCAGTTTCTGCTTTAAAGAAACGATTATAGTCATGGGGATGTAAAGTACAGCACAGGGAATATAGTCAATAATATTGTAATAACTATGCATGGTGCCAGATGAAATATCAGGGGAACTACTTCGTAAAGTATATGATTGTCTAACCATTATGTTGGATATCTGAAACTAATACAAAATAATAATGAATGTAAACTATAATTAAAAAATAAAAATTTAAAAGATAAAGAAATTAAAGTAGTCAATGGAAACTTGATTTTTAAAAGGTACTTATATGATATGAATCAAAGAAAACAAAACGAAAGAAAAGAACTTATCAAATGAATTTATTCAGCCTCTTTGTCATTTTACTGTTATTGTAGAACACATTCATGATATTTAATAAAAGGGGAAAAAGAATTAAGGTGGATTAGAGTTAATTTTGTTGGAATTATTAGGAATGGGATAGTTATCAGCAGACATGGTTTTTTAATGGAACTCTCATTAAAGCCATGTGATAGATTCAAGCTATCCAGAGGTATGTGATAGATTTGACCCTGACCTGCCTTATTTTTGTCATCTTTTCTAACTGGATCATATTACCACAGACTATATATATAAGATACAGTGAGAAAGCCTAGGTGTTTATATCACCATTGTAATATATAATAATTTGAGGTCTTAATTGTGTCACATTGTAGTTAATGAAACATGAGCTCTGGATTTGTTCATTTGTACAAAAAACATGGGGAAATTTTCAGTCTTTTTATTTCTGAAGCATGTGAGAATTATCTGCATAGTAAAAGTCTAAGTCTTATATATTTTTACTAGAGGCCTGGTGCACGAATTTGTGCACAGGTGGGGCCCCTCGGCCAGGCCAGCGATCAGGGCCAATGGGGGCTGATCAGGGTTGGCCAGGGAGGAGGGACTGCAGGAGGTTGGCAGGCCACGAAAGGTTGACTGTTGGAGTGCACTAACCACCAGGGGGCAGCTTCTGCTTTGAGCATCTGGCCCTGGTGGTCAGTGCACATCATAGCAACTGGTCAAGTAGTCGACCTGTTGACTGGTCATAACAGTCACTTAGGCTTTTATATATATATATAGATCATAGGTCTCAGGTTTGGGCTATATAGTTGTATTAGAATTCTCTAAAGTATTACATGTATTTCTAGAAATATTGTATAATAAACGTGCTAAGAGTAAAATTTAGGATAAAGTTGTAATTACATACTTGCTAGTAGTGAAACAAGATTGAACGTAAGATTTATATAGTGTAATAGTTAAGAATGCAGGCTATGAAATCAGACTAGAGGGTTTAAATCATAGAGAAGTGACACTTTTGCTTTATCATTTTCCTCCTCTAAGGATAATAATATCCACCTCACTTGGCAATTATGAAGATTAAAAGAGATAAACATGTAAAGTTTGAAGTCATTGCCTTGCATTTACTAAGCACTCAATGTTAGTTATTATTCTCAGTAAAAGCAAAGATATACTATATATCTTAATATTGTTAATTTTATTTGAAGAATACTAATAGTTAAATTCTACCCTCTTTCAGGAAGCCTGGTACTTTCAAAAGGTTTTTAACTGATTTTTTTTGGTCCTTTGCTTTATGTAGGGAAAAATCCATATCTCATTTTAGTTAGCGTTTAATCAGGGTTATTTTGTGTAAAGATCATAGCATTTGTACTGAAGTTGAAACACATGACAGACAAAATTAATTCTAGACTTAATTAAAATCTCATTCATTGAAATTTCATTAATTCAGAGTTGGGATAAATTGTGTTTAGGTATTTACATATAAAGAAAAATAAACAAAATAAATAATAAAAATTCAAGAGGGTATTGTTTAAAGGAGCAAACTATTTAGGGTTTTTTGGAAGCTAGTATTTAAAATCACAGCATTGTGGATCAGAACCTTATTGCTTAACCATATTTCTTTTTTTATTTTTCTATTGATTAAGGTATTACATATGTGTCCTTATTCCCCCAATCCCCCCTCAACCTTCCCCATTCATGCCCTTACCCCCCTGTTGTCTGTGTCCATTGATTAGTCTTATATGCATTAACTATATTTCTTACATGTAGGAGAATTTCATTTGCGTGGTCCTTTTCTATTCTGAATTTTTAACAAAGTGAGTTTATATTATAGGATTGTACCATTTTTCATCTAGAGTGCCTTGGATTTTGTTGGAAGCCATGTGTCAGTTTTTAATATTTATTTATTAATTAAAACAATTGTTTATTGAAAACCTATGTGTACCAAACCCTAAGTTGAATATACACTAGTAAATAAAAACTATATTATGGTGAAGAAGTTTGAATTTTGGAGCCAGACTGATATGTGACTTATTAACTGTTATGATTCCAAGTTATTTGAATTTCTCTGGCTTCAGTTTCTTATCTGTCAAATGGGGATAATGACAGTGACCTCCCCGGAGGTTTTTATGAAGATAAAATGAGTTCATATGAGCAATGCTTTTGTAATTGTTATGTAAATGTTTGCTTTATTTTTATAAAACACATATCCCTACTCTTGATGACTATATAGTCTAATGGAGGAGACAAAAAGTGGTAAATACAAAATAATTATTTATCATAATAAATGTAATGAAGGCAACACAGCAGGTACTGATGTGAAGAATAGGATAGGTAGAATAGCCAATGAAGGCCTCTCTGAAGAGGTGGCATTTAAGAGGGTCAGGAGGTTTGGAAAGATCCTTTATGTAATGCAGGAGCCAAATAATTAAATTATTTTTCCTAAAAGTCAGCTATGTATTCTTTTAAATGAAAATTATTTTGTTGTGCTTGAAAAAAATCTGCCAAAATCTTATTCTACTTAGTTGTATTGCTTTGGGATATAAATGTAAATCATATGAAGATACATTCAAAGATGGCTAGAGATAAAAAAAAACAAAAACAAAAAAACAGTTCAGGCCCCAGGACACCCATATTTCAATTTGTCTCTTGCTTCTTTGAACCTTCTTTGTATTTATCATGATTGATACCTGATATCAGTTAATTGGTAGTTACAGTTAGCCTACTATATATGTTGCTCTAAAATTGGTCCCAAGAACCCCTCTTAGCCATTCATAAAATTTTGAATACGTGACAAATCACATCTCATTTTGCAATTCATTAGGCTACCTTGTTAAAATTGAGGAGCATGGCACAGAGATGTTAAAATTTTGATAGGTTTTAAAATTATATAATGGCATAATCAGGAAGAATATATAATCTTGAAAGCAACAGAAAGGTGTCCTCTAATTCATCTGATACCTTCATTTATTGATGTGATAGATGGGATTCTACCTTCTGTTAATGCAGTTTTAAGAATAGGAGAGTCTGTAGTTCTTTTGGGAGATCATAATGCCCTTTATAGCAAAATGATTATTTAATATTAGCATCACTTATATTTGTTTCAACAGTTTTTCTTCAGTTAGTGCTTTTATTGGTAGCGTTATTATAGGTAGAAGTATATACAAGATGCTTTGTGAAATGTCTTTATTATTGACCTGGTGATGTCATGCATTTGTAGCCTGCTCAGGAAGAACGCACAGAAGATCCAGATTTTGAAACTAAGGAAGAAGGAGGAGTTGAAAAGTGCTCTAAAATAGAAGTGAAAGAAGAAAGCCCTGAATCAAAAGCAGAAAGAGAATTAAAAGCTTCCCAGAAATCAATCAGAAGACACAGAAACATGCATTGCAAGGTTTCTTTGTTGGATGACACAGTTTATGAATGTGTTGTAGAAGTAAGTACATTTTAAGTTTCGGTAGTTAGGATTCTTACAAATTATTTCATGTAGGATTGGGTAAGTAGTGTCATGCATGGCCTGAGACAAGACCTAGTATAATGACAATTTCTATGGGCTTAAATGTTAATAATGATTTTTCTGGAGGTAGAGATGTGGAAGGATTATGAGTATTTTCTTCAGGTTTTTTTCTGCATCTGTCAAATCTTGTGAATTGAACATGTGTTACTTTTATAATCAAAACAAATTTTAAAATATTTTTACTGATTTTGAAAGAGAGAGAGAAAAAGAGAGAGAGAGAGAGAGAGAGAGAGAGAGAGAGAGAGAGAGAGAGAGAGAGAGGGAGAGGGAGAGGGAGAGAAAGAAACATTGATGTGAGAGCAAAACATCGAAAGGCTGCCTCTTGCATGCTCCTCTCTTGGGGATCGAGCCTGAAACCCAGGCATGTGCCTTGAGTGGGAATCGAACTAACAGCCTTTTGGTGCATGGCATAATGCCCAACCAACTGATCCACACCAGCGAGGGCCAAAACAATTTTGTTTTTAAAAAATAGGTTTGTTATTTATAAAGTGACCTTTCATGACTAATTTCCTAGGATAGCTTCAATTTCTGATATTAGATCCAGCTATTCCCATATCATATTTGTAAAAAATAAAATAAAAAATGTACTGTGTTCACTCTGCTCTCCTTTCTAAACCTTGATAAGCTTTAGTTTACTTAATTTGTTTCTTCATTCCTATTATATAAGATATAAAAAAATTAAATCAAGTAATGTCATTTCTTAAAATTCTCTATTTTCTTTTTTTTAATATATTTTATTGATTTTTTGCAGAGAGGAAGGGGGAGAGAGAGAGAGAGAGTGAGAGAGAGAGAGCTAGAAACGTCGATGAGAGAGAAACCGACCAGCTGCCTCTTGCACACCCCCTACCAGGGATGTGCCCGCAACCAAGGTACATGCCCTTGACCAGAATCGAACCTGGGACCTTTCAGTCCACAGACTGACGCTCTACCACTGAGCCAAACCAGTTTCGGCAAAATTCTCTATTTTCTGAAAGAATAAAAAATTGAATCAAGATTGAATAAAATTGTATTATTTAGTTACTCTTTTGCTCCTTCAAGACAAGTTAAAATCCTTAAAAATCTTAGCTATTTTTTAAACTAGAGCAGTAATTGTCAATTATATGCTTGATATTAAGCAATTGTTGTGAAGAATTCCCAAATCATCTCTGTCATTTAGAGTGAAAACATAGGTGAGAAAATGAGGTAATATAAATGGGTTAAGTCTGAAAGTGAGTTAACATCTATATGAATTACTAATAGTCATTAAAAATAACTCAGCTAATTGAAAGACATGCCATGTATATGTTCCAAAATTATTTCTAGCTTTTTGACATTTAAAAAATATATTTATCAGAAGGCATTAATTAGCCTTTTGACTCTCTCTCCTCACCCCTCCTACTACTATTCCAGTCAATAAATAGGACAGGTATAAATGCAAAAGCTAAAGAAAGAGTGATTAAATAGACTCAGGTTATTTAACTAGTGCATGGAGGAGCCAGGATTTTTTTTACTCTAAATCTCAGCTGGGGCATTTCCTCACTATAAACAGGAATATAAGTACCCACAGTTGGCAGTCTAGGTAAAGAGATATTAAGAAAATGATTCATAGCACATCTGAAAGAGCAACTGCAGTAGTTAATATATGCAGGTATCTAGAGTTTTACACTTCATGCATTTTTCTGAAAGATTGAACGGACTTGCGACATCATTTTTTATTCTCTTGGGACATTTGGTCTGAGAATAATAGAGAGTAATAATTTCTATAGCCACCAACTGTCAATGTCAGCAATTGGTTCAATTAATTCAGATGGTCATGATGACTGACAGCAACCCATAGCAAGCTTCAGGAAATATTGCACCAAAAAATAAAGAATATTATGTTTAGGAAGGAGGTAAAGGGGTGGTAGTAGATGGAGGGAAGCTTTTTTATATCTTGCTTTGAATTGTAGTATTATTTCCAAGCCATTATGTGTCTTGCATATTTAAGTAGACAAATTATGAAGCAAGATTTTTATAACTCACATTCTACTTATACTGTATAAGCCACTTGAAAATGTTAGCTATTAGCTATTTTTTAAACTAGATAAAAGAGGAAATTAAAAAATGACATTTTATTTTATTTGGTGATGAATACAAGAGTAAGAGGAAACCTCAACTAAACTATGTATATTTTTGCAGAAACATGCAAAAGGACAAGATTTACTTAAGCGAGTGTGTGAGCACCTCAATCTTTTGGAAGAAGACTACTTTGGTCTAGCCATTTGGGATAATGAAACCTCCAAGGTGAGGAAATTTCTGGTAATGAAGAAGCTGTGTTGTTAATTAATGTATTTATGTCTGCCTCTCCAAGACACAGTATACTTAGAGTTTTTCTTATTTCTTTAAACTAGAATGAACATTTTAAAGAAAAAAATATCATTGCTGCTGTGTTCTTTCATCATTGAAAGTATCTATTGTTTACTTTTAAAACACAGGCAAAGTACAGAACTTTGATATCTTGATTAGCAAGTGTATACCAATAACTTTATGTGTAATACAATTAGTATTTGATCTAGTATATAGCAGGTTTATAATAAATTAGAGGCCCAGTGCATGAAATTTGTGCAATGGGGGATGGGGTGTCCCTCAGGCCAGCCTGCACCCTCTTCAATCTGAGATCCCTCTCACAATCTGGGACTGCTGGCTCCTAACCACTCACCTGCTCCCTGCCCGATTGCCCCTAACCGCTTCTGCCTACCAGCCTGATCACCCCCTAACTGCTTCTCTGCTGGCCTGATTGAAACCTAACTGCTCCCATGCCAGCTTGATCGCCCCCAACTGCCCTTCCCTGTTGGCCATTTTGTGACAATGTGGGAGCGGCCATCTTATGACAACATGGGGGTGCCATCTTGTGACAAGGTGGGGGTGGCCATCTTATGGTGGCTATCTTGTGATGACATGGGGGCAGCCATCATGTGACAATGTGGGGGCCATTTTGTGATGTGAGAGCATGAGGGTCTATTTGCATATTACCTCTTTATTATTATAGGATATTTGTTGAATGGATGGTTCTATCACAATTATTCTACTATATTTAAAGGATAATTGTGATATACAGGGATTGGCAAAAGTAGGCTTATAGTTGGGAGTATGCAAAACAGAGTTTTTCCTTATATTATTATTTATTAATTATTGTATTATTTTCCACATGAACAACTGTAAACCTACTTTTTCCACTGTATACTTATAATATGAAAGTAACATTATAAAAGAGAATTAAATCCCAATATTGCTGGAACACTTATACAATGAAACTGACATTTTGTTCCAACCTAAAAGAAAACCAGTAAAGTTAATTGAAGGAAGTAAAAAAGCGTGAGAACATGGAGGAAGGAAGAAAGGTTAAAAGTCAAGGATTTTTTAAAAGTATGAATTTTTATTGATTTCAGAGAGGAAGAGAGAGAGAGAAACATCAGTGAGAAGAGAGAACCAATGATTGTCCGCCTCCTGCACATCCCACCCTGGGGATTGAGCCCACAACCAGGCACGAGCTCTGATCAGGAACTGAATCGTGACCTCCTGGTTCATAGGGCGACATTGAACCACTGAGCCATGCTGGCCAGGCAGAAATCAAGTATTTACTTCAGAAAACTTGAATTATTTCCTGGGCCAATGAACTGAAAATTACAAATATTTAGCTCAGAATTTAATGTTGAAGACTTTAGTTCATTTTAACAAGTATTTGCTGGTGCTATACTAGATGATATGGATATAGCTGTGACAAGGTAGACATGGTCCTTGCCCTCTGGAGCTTACCGTGGAGTGTGATGAGTGTCATACAAATGGAAGTACAAGATGTCATGGGGGAGTATAGCCAGGGAAGTCCTCTCTGGATAACTGATGCCTAAGCTGAGACCTGAAGGATAAAATGAGCTAGTGAAGTGAGAAAGGCCTGGAGTTGAGAGAGTAGTATTGGAGGAACTAGGAGCCATCCAGCCTGGTTTACTATAGGGATTAAGGAATAGAGTAATAGATGAATGTGTGGGTGAATTATTTTACCTTAGGAGTGGGAAAATCATCTTTCAAAGGCAAATAGCAAACACCAGTATAATGAATATTACATTAAGAGTGAGGAATTTAGTTTATAGTTCTTTGAAAGGATGGATTGTGTTTCATTGATTCATGACTGGCTTTTAAAAACATGCACTGCAAGGGGTGGGGGATAAGGGCTGGCTTGTCAACCTCCTGCGGCCTCTTCCCCCGGCCAGCCAACTACCTGAGGCCCCTCTCCCAGGCCGGCCCTGATTCCGGTCGGCCACCCCCATCCCTATCAGAGGTGAAGCCTGCTGGCCAACCTCCCGCGCCCCCTCCCCTTGGCTAGCCTCCACCCCTATTGGTCCCCCTCATCCCGATTGGGACGGGGCCAGCCAGCCCTCACCTGTGCACAAATTCATTCACTGGGCCTCTAATGTTGTTATATATTTGCTTTGATAATTTATGTACTTTTCAATGTGCATCTTATGTCAATATAATCTTTGAGCAATTCAATTTAGAACTTTCTGTCTCTAAACGTTTCCCAAGGAGTCTATGAAAGTTGTGTTAAGGGTGAGGCTCTTTTCACATACAATTATTTTGTATGGTTTACCACAGTGGTGGGCAGATTTTAAGTGAGATTGGAAAACAGTGAAGGGAGAGATTAATGTGGACAAGAATAGTCAGGGGAAACAAAATAGTCATTCAGTAAACATTAACTGAGAATGAACCATGTACCAGATCCTGTGCTAACATAGAAAAGATGGAAAAATAAGATCTGGGTGATGTCAATAATTCTGGTTATATGTCTCTACTAGTTTTTATAGTGTAATAAAAATAACAGGTGCTTATTTAGCATTTCTTGTTTACTAAGAGCTTTACACATATCAATTCATTTAATCTTTATAACTCTATGAGATAGGCACTACTAATATTTCATTATATAGATGAGGAAACTGAGGCATAGAGATACCTAAACAGGGACACCCAGCCAGGAAGTAGTAGAGCTAGGATTTCAGCCCAATTGTCTGGCTTCATATTTCTCTGCTTCATATTTCTATGCTATGTGAAATTAATACAAGAATATTGGGAATGTAGGTTGACCTGGAGGCACTGTTTGAAGATGGTCAGTAATTCTGCTTCTGACATTCCTTTGTTTATGTTTCGGAAATCTGTATGAATGCCTTTTCTTTTTACAGACATGGCTGGATTCTGCCAAAGAAATAAAAAAACAGGTTCGTGGTAAGTAAATATTGCCTTTTTGTATAATTCTTTATTTTAGTAGGTCAGCGGATTTCCAACCATTTTCTGGCTGTGGGTCACTTTAGAATCCTGACTATAGTAGGGCTTTGAAATTGAGATAAAGCCTTCCCCTGGAAGGAGAAGATTCCATAATAGAGAGATCAGCAGTAGTAGACACTGTTGAGATGTAGGTCAGATCTTGATTTTTTTTTTTTTACAACTAGGCAAAGTTGGGGAAGATAAGAATGGTTGAGAGAATCAGAAGGTGGAAAAGAACAAAGATAAAAAGGGAAAAAGGATAGGGGAGTCAGTTCTCAAACGGGTAGTGATTGAAACTGTAGCAGCCTTCAATTAGGAGTATGCTGCCTGATCCTGTTCCTTTTAAAATGTTCTGGACTGTTGCATTCTAACCATATCCATGTTTTTCTCTCTATAGTTCTTTTTGTCCCTTTTTTAACATTCTTCTTCCAAATTAAAGTATAAGAATAGATAATAAGAATTATTTGCCAATGATCCTTTTGACATTTTGGCTTTCTCCTAGCTTCAAGCCCTCTAGAACATATTATTGCTGCACACCCTGCTCCAACTAATGATTAGGAATAGATATTTTTAGGTCAATAAAGTATAATTGGTAATTTATAGCCCTGGGCCCAATGAGATGACTAAAGGATAGAGACTTTCTCCCCAACACTCCATTTGTGACTAGATGTCCTTTTAATTTAGTTTATTTTGAGGAAGCTTTTAGGAACTGAAAGATGTTATTCACCATGATTAGAAGTCTTAACTTTTAATCACCTGGAAACAAATTTTGTTTTATTTGTTACTTAAAAGAAAACACTTTTATTATGGTGAAATGTTTTTCTTTAGATCCTATTTATACAATAATTATACTAGAGGCCCGGTGTACGAAATCTGTGCACGGGGGCGGGGAGGGTCCCCCTCAGCCCAGCCTGCATCCTCCCCAATCTGGGATCCCTCTCACAATCTGGGACTGCTGGTTCCTAACTGCTCACCTGCCTGCTAGCTTGATCACCCCTAACTGCCTCTGCCTGCTTTCCTGGTCGTCCCCAACTGCCCTCCCTGCTGGCCTGGTTGCCCCCAATGGTCCTCCCCCCACTGGCCTGGTCGCCCTAACTGCCCCCCTTCACCACCGCCTGGTCGCCCTAACTGCCCCCCCCCCCTCCACCTCCTGGTTGCCCCTTAACTGCCCCCCTTGTCAGCCTGGTCACCCCTTACTGTCCCCCCTGCCTGCCTGGTTGCCCCTACCTGCCCCCCTCCTCTGCCAGCCTGATCACCCCTCACTGCCCCCCCCCCTGCTGGCCTGGTCATACGCAAGTGCCCCCTGCCCCCGCCAGCCTAGTCACACCCAGTTGCCCCCTCCCCCCCCACAGTCTGGTTGCCCTTACTGCTCCCCTGCTGGCCTGGTCACTCCCAACTGCCCCCCTGCCGGCCTGGTTGCCTCATGCAGCCTGCTGTTTGGTCGTCCATCCTGTTGTTTTAGTTGTGATGGCTCCTGGATTTTTATATATTAAAATTTCTTAAGACAGAGAAATAAAATACTCCTTTGAACTAGCAACTCTTCATATTTGCTTCCAACCTATAAAATTTTGTTTTGAAATGGAAGTCAAAAAAGTACTCAGCATAGCCAAAGCCGGTTTGGCTCAGTGGTAGAGCGTCGGTCTGCTGACTGAAAGGTCCCAGGTTCGATTCCGGTCAAGGGCATGTACCTTGGTTGTGGGCACATCCCCAGTAGGGGGTGTGCAAGAGGCAGCTGGTCGATGTTTCTCTCTCATCGATGTTTCTAGCTCTCTATCTCTCTCCCTTCCTCTCTGTAAGAAATCAATAAAATATATTAAAAAAAAAAAAGTACTCAGCATATTTGAAACATATATAGAAAAACTTAACTCCTAACCCTTTTCAATAAAAATACTTTAATATTCAATTTTACTCAGGAACAAATGATTATACAAGAATACTCTTTAGGAAGAAATGTTAAAAACAGTTTATAATAGGTAGAGAAGAATATCTGGTAGATTATCTTTCTGGCTATAAATTTTTTTTTTTTGCTAAAGAAAAAACTCTTAAGTGTTTGTCATTTTTCTTAAATTACAAAAGAATAAAAAAAATCCTTACTTCAATGTAGGAAAGAAAAACTGTTCCTAAAACAAAGTTTAATAGGGAATCAAAACGTAAGAATTTCATTTAGATATTAATCTATTGCAGAAGTTTTTAAAAAAATATATATTTTATTGGTTTTGGAGAGGAAAGGAGATGGAGAGAGAGATAGAAACATCAATGATGAGAGAGAATCATTGATTAGCTGCCTTCTGCATAACCCCCACTGGGGATTGGGCCTGCAACCCAGGCATGTGCCCTTGAGTGGAATTGAACCTGGGACCCTTCAGTCCACAGCCGAAGCTCTGTACACCGAGCCAAACCAGCTAAGGGCTGCAAAGGTTTTTTAAAATTATTTTTCATCATGCAAGTCATATTTAATCATTGTAAAAAATTTCAACATTATGAAAGTTAATCATGGAAAATGTAAAAGGCCCCTAATCCTGACCTCCAGATTTAAGCACTATTAAATTGGTATAGTCTGTAAGATTTTTTTCTAGGTATATATAAATTTCACCTTTCACAAATACAATTACACTATAAATTGTTACGTATTATATAATGTATGTATTATGCTATATATAGTTTTTAAAATTAATTTTAAAAATAGGCAATATAAAATATATGGTATAAAATTAAAAGATGTAAATGAAATAGTACAAGGTAGATCTCTTCTACCTCTGTCCTTTAACCGATTCCTTGTGTTTTTTTCAGAGATGTTTTGAGTGTATATATGTGCACACAAACATGTATTCTAATATAAGTATGTATTTACATATGTGTGTTTTAATACAAATATGTATTTAACATCTTTTAATATAGGTATTTAATATTTATATGTATTTAATATAAATATGCAACCAGCTCTAGTCATTTTTCTCAGTGGTTGGAGCATAGCCCCAGGGCATATTTCACAGACCTAGAACAAACTCATCAAAAATTCATATGGAATAAAAAAAAAAAAAGACCCTAAATAGCTGCAGCAATCCTGAGAAAGAAGAACAAAGTTGGAGGGATCACAATACAATATATCAAGCTTTATTGCAAAGCCACTGTTCCCAAAACTGCCTGGTACTGGCATAAGAACAGACATATAGACCAATGGAACAGAACAGAGAACCCAGAAATCGACCCAGGCCATTATGTTCAATTAGTATTTGACAAAGGAGGCAAGAGAATACAATGGAGTCAAGATAGTCTCTTCAATAAATGATTGTAGGGAAAATTGGACAGATACATGAAAAAAATTTAAACTAGACCATCAACTTACACCATACACAAAACAAACTCAAAATGGATAAAGGACTTAAACATAAAAATCTTAGAAGAATCCGCAGGCAGCAAAATGTCAGACATATATCAGAGCAGTATCTTTACCGAAACAGCTTCTAGGGCAATAGAAACTAAGGATAAGATAAACTAATGGGTCTACATCAAAATAAAAAGCTTCTGCACAGCAAAAGAAACCAACAAAATAAGAAAGCCAACTGCATGGGAGAACATATTTGCCAATGTTATATCTGATAAAGTTCTAATCTCCAAAATTTATAGAGAACTCATACATCTTAACAAAAGGAAGATAATCCAACTTAAAAAAATTGGCAAAGGACCTAAATAGGCACTTTTCAAAAGTGGATATACAGAAGGCCAAGAGCCATATGAAAACATACTCAAAGTCACTAATCATCCTAGAGATACAAATCAAAATGACAATGAGGCACCATCTCACACCTGTCAAAATGTTTATCATCAACAAATCAACAAATGACAAGTGCTGACAAGGATGTGTAGAAAAAGGAACCCTTGTGCACTGATGGTGGGAATGTAGACTGGTGCAGCCACAGTGGAAAACAGAATGGAGTTTCCTTAAAAAATTAAAAATGGAACTCCCTTTTGACCCAATAATCCCACTTCTAGGAATATAACCAAAAAATCAGAAACACCAATCAGAAAGGATATATGTACCCCTATGTTCATAGTAGCATAATTTACAATAGCTAAGATTTGAAAACAGCCTAAGTGCCCATCAGCAGATGAGTGGATTAGAAAACTGTGGTACATCTACACAATGGAATAATATGTTGCTGTAAATAAGAAAGAACTCTTACCATTCACAACAGTATGGATGGACATGGAGAGCATTTTGCTAAGCAAAATAAGTCAGTCAGAGAAAGATAAATATCACATAATCTCACTCATTTGAGGAATATAATGAACAACATAAACTGATGAACAAAAGTAGATCCAGAGATAGAGAAACGTCAAACAGAACCTCAAACCACAGGGGAGTGTTGGGGGTGTTAAGAGATCAACCAAAGGACTTATATGCATGCATATAAGCATAACCAATGGACACACATTAGGGGAGTGAGGACATGTGCTGGGGGTGGGAGTGGCCGAGGAGAGGTCAATGGGGGGAAAAGAAGATATATGTAATACTTTAAACAATAAAAAATTTTTAAAAGTACTTTATTGCTAAAAAATGCAAACCATAATCTAAACCTGTTGAAAAAAAATGGTGCCAATAGACTTGCTTGATGCGGGGTTGCCACAAACCTTTAATTTGTAAAAACAAAAACACATTATCTACAAAGTATGATAAAGCAAAAGTTCAATAAAATGAGGTATGCCTTTATTGAGAGATGTCATAAGTAATGCTAATGCCAGAAGAGAACATTCATGTATTGTTCATATGACCTCTGAGCACCCATGGTAGTATATAGATCGTATTTTGAAAACTATTGATATAAACATGTCTACCTATAAGATGGTTTCCTTCTTATTATTTTGCATATATATTTTGGTCTTTTGTAAATAAAACTATATTAAATTGAATAAAAAAAAAATTAGACCCTCTGACTTTACCTATTAAGTGGTATCTAAACAAATTTTATAAAAATATCTCATTTACAAAGCATGAATATATTAAACCTCAGGGGGAAAAAAGGAGAAATAGAATATTTTTAGATATTTCTAACAGAAACTTAAGCTTAAGCATAAAATTCTTTTGCATTTACTTTTACAGGTATCCCTTGGAATTTCATATTTAATGTAAAATTTTATCCACCTGACCCGGCACAGTTAACAGAAGATATAACAAGGTAATAGTTAAATATGTAATAAGTAATTCTCATTATTATAAACTCTGGGAATTTTTCTTCAGAAGAATTGAAGGAAAGTGATGAGCTATTAAACATAAGATAAAAAGTTTCTGATCAGATTCTAGTGAAAATGTATCAATAATGTCATCTTTGAATATGAAGGGCAATGTCCACATTTGGCAAAGCAGTGTGAAAAGGCCCAATTTCAGAGCCAAACAGCCTTTATTACTACCTAACATTGAGCAACTTACCTTTTGAGGCTGACTCTTCATCTTATAATCTAGCCATAATTTCCCCTCTCACAAATTATTTTTGTGAAAGTTAGATGAGTAAATATATGTATGGTTCTTACTGCACTCAACAAAACATTAGTTTCTTTACCTCCTTCAGACTTTCCCTCTTTCCTTTCTAAACCTCTTTCCAACTATGACTCCAACATAGCTACAGTTTAAAAACAAACAAACATAGGAATTTTTCAAACACACAGAAAAAAACATAACAGTGCAAGAAGCAACCATAAACCCACTACCTAGATTGAACAATTATTAATATTATTTCATATTAATCAGTTTTTCCCCTCTCTTCTCTTTTTTCTTCTCTCTTCCCTCATCTTCCTTTCTCTCTCTCTTTATTTTGTAATTGTTGCTGACATGGTAACATCTTTTCTCTTTTGGCTATAGGTATTATTTATGTCTTCAACTTCGACAAGACATAGTTGCAGGACGTCTGCCCTGTTCCTTTGCAACGTTAGCATTATTAGGTTCTTACACCATCCAGTCTGAGCTGGGCGATTATGACCCTGAACTCCATGGTCCGGATTATGTTAGTGATTTTAAACTGGCCCCAAATCAGACCAAGGAACTTGAAGAGAAAGTCATGGAACTGCATAAGTCATACAGGTAAATATGTCTCCAGGGTTTGTTCTGTGTTTGTTTTGGCAGTAAGTTTAAACCCTTTACCTGGTCTTAATTTGCTGTTTGCTTTATTGGGAACTGGTGCCATAGAATGAGTCAGCATGAACTCAATTCCCTCCCAGTTTATTAAGTCATTTTAAGTCCTCTGATCGCAGTTTTCTCATCAGAGTAGTGGGTGTTGTATTGTAGGAGAAAATGAAATGAGCTAATATATGTCAAGTCCTAAGCACAGTGTCTCTGGCACATAGTAGGTGCTCAATAAATGGTAGCTATTAATATTCCTAGAGGCCTGGTGCACAAAATTCATGCACTCAAGGGAGGTGGGAGGTCTGCCTGGCCTGCGCCCTCTCGCAGACTAGGAAACCTTGGGAAATGTCTAAGTGACAGCTTAGGTCTGCTCCCCATATGGGCCTAAGCCTAAGCCATTAGTTGGACATCCTTAGTGCTGTCGTGGAGGCGGGAGGTGGGAGAGGTTCTCACCACTGCTGCTGAGCTCGCCAGCCTTGAGCCCAGCTTAGGGCTTCTGGCTGAGCGGCGCTCCCCCTTGTGGGAGCGCACTGACCACCAGGGGGCAGCTCTTGCGTTGAGTGCCTGCCTCATGGTTGTCAGTGCACGTCATAGCATAGCGACCTGTTGTTCTGCTGTTCAGTCGATTTTCATATTAGCCTTTTATTATATATGATTGCTATACCTTATTTTTTCAAATTTTTAACTTATACTATATTAATTGTCTTGAGATTCTAGTGCAGGGTTTCTTAACTTGGGGTCTGTATACATGGATAGACTTCAGAGGGCCCATGAAACCCCCTGGAGGTATTTTTAAAAGTCTTTATTGAAGTTACTGCTTTTCCTCATGGAAATAATTGGTAATGTTGGGAGGTAGCAAAATACATTGATCAAAAGCAAGATTTATGGTCATACTGAGCTGGGTTACATTTTTGGCTCTGGTTGGTCCTGGCCTTGGAGCTTCGGGTCATTCATTTAATGTCTCTGAGCCTGAGGTGTTTTATGTCTGGTGGAGATTATTTACCTCAGAGGAAATAGGGTGGTTGATAGGATCAGGAAAGATAATGTGTGGAAAAACTTAATAACATGTCTTACATAGTAAAAATGTAATAAATGTTAGTTAATATTAAAGTGCCAATATAATTTGTGTTTCTTTCTACCATATATCCCATATTTGACTTGCTATAACTAAATTTTGCAAGCTGCTTTAGCATACTAAGGTGAATGTCTGATCTTGGCCTTGAGTTAGTACCCTGAGTTATGGTTGGCATGAGTAGGTTACAATGTTCCCGAAGTTCACACTGCTGAGAAATCCAGACAAGTATTCTTTCTAGACATTGAGCAATCTTGTTTTACTTGGAGTGGTTCCAATAGGATTGCATGCATTGAGATGCTTTGAGTAAAAGACCTTTAACTCAAGTTACCCCAGATCTGGCTGCCTTATTGCCCCTGTAGTGTACATCAGTCATGAGAACCATAACCCTCATCTCATGGGGTCACCTATTTCCAAAGAAACACGAATATCTAAGATCCCCTAAATATACCATTTTCAACTTGTTAATGATTAGAACTTAAGAATCTTACATTATCCTTAAATATATTTTTAATACTTTTAATTATTTCTGGTTATGATTCTAGAAAATTTTATATGTATAAAATATATATATTTACATACATATATCCTTTCAAAAGCAAATAATAGAAACAATCAGTTAATGTAATTTGATTTGTTAGGATTGTAGGAGAATGCTCTTTTTAGTTTAAAAATATTTTTTATTATTGATAGTATAATCTTGTGCAATCATTAAAATAGTAAAAGAAAACATTTTACTGTTGCTGTGTAGCCAAACAGCAGATGGTGTCAGATTATGATTGATGTCTTAAATCTATCTCTGATGATTTTTTTAAATGTCTGATGATTTTTTTAATGGTTATTTAATCATAATAGAATCTCAGGTTATCCAATGCTTGATTCTCTTATAGCATTGTTACCCAATCATCATCATAACTAGAGGCCCAATGCATGAAATTCGTGCAAGGGGCTCGGCCCTCGCAGCCCTGCCCAGCCGTCACAGTCCAGGCCGGCCTGTGCAGTCCCCACTTCCTCCATAAGGTCATCCGGACAGTCTCACTGCTGTTCGGTCTAATTAGCATATTAGCTCTTTATTATATCCTATTTAATAAAAGAGTAATATGCAAATTGACTGCCACTCCAACACACAAATGGCCGCCCCCATGTAGTTAAAGATGGCTGCTCCCATGTGGATACAAGATGGCCACCACAAGATGGCCAGCAGGGGAGGGTAGTTGTGGGTAATCAGGCCAGCAGGGGACAGCAGTTGGGAGGGACTAGGCCTGCAAGGGAGGGCAGTTGGGGGTGACAAGGCCTTCAGGAGAGAGCAGTTGGGAGGTATGAGGCAGTTGGGGACAATCAGGCCTGCAGGGGATGGCAGTTGGTGGGGATCAGGCCTACAAGGGAGGGCATTTGGGGGGGAACAGGCCTGCAGGGTAGGGCAGTTATGGGGGACCAGACCTGCAGGTAGGGCAGTTGTGGGGTACCAGGTCTACAGGGTTGGGAAGTTGTGTGAGACCAGGCCTGCAGGGTGGTTAGTTGGGGGGAACCAGGTTGGCAGGAGAGAGCAGGGAGGGGCAATCAGGCCAACAGGGGAGAAGTTAGGCGTGAATCAGGCTGGAAGGGGAGTGGTTAGGGGGGTGATCAGTCTGGTAGGCAGAAGCAGTTAGGGGCAATCAGGCAGGCAGGCAGGAGAGTGGTTGGGAGCCCCAGTCCTAGATTGTGAGAGGGATGTCCAACTGTCTGACTGTTCGACTGGGTCTAAACAGGCAGTCAGACATCCCTCGAGTGGATCTCAGATTGCAAAGGGTGCAGGTTGGGCTGAAGACACCGGGTCTCTAGTAGGATTATAAGCAGCTAATTATTGTGTATTATTATGTGCCAGATATTATGCTGAGCACTTTACATACAATATCACATTTAATTTTTTTAAAAAATATATATTTTATTGATTTTTTACAGAGAGGAGGATAGAGGGATAGAGAGCTAGAAACGTTGATGAGAGAGAAACATCGACCAGCTGCCTCTTGCACACCCCCTACCGGGGATGTACCCGCAACCAATGTACATGCCCTTGCCCGGAATCGAACCCGGGACCTTTTAGTCCGCAGGCCAACGCTCTATCCACTGAGCCAAACTGGCCTTGGCTAAAAATTTTCTTGATGAGGAAGTAAAAAAGTATTAATTTTATTAAATCTTAAGTACATTTCTATGTAATATTCTTTGTGGTTAGATAGGACCCACACACAAAGCAGTTCTGCTCTATACTGAGGTACAATAGTTGTCTTGAGGAAAGCATCTGCATAATTGTTTTTAGTTGTGAGCTGAATTAGCCACTTTCTAAAAAAAATCTTCACCTGAGGATATTTTTTCCATTGATCTTTAGAGAATTCAAGAGAGGGAAGAGGGAAGGAGAAAAGGAAGGAGGGAAAGAGG